>NC_066627.1:1603933-1924220 GCF_025201925.1 Gopherus flavomarginatus | reverse complement strand
TTCTGAAAATCAGGCTTACTTAGACACTTAAGGCCAGATTGTAAAGATGTTAAGGTGTGTAAAGATGCATATAGGCATCGAGTGGGCTTTTCCAAAGTGCCCAACTCCCATAGATTTCAATGAGAGTTAGGCACCTCGTCACTCTGGAGAATGCTACCAGGTACCTAGGTTCTCCTTCAGGTACCTAAATACATTTGGCTACTGAGAGTGTAAATGACTTGATATTGGAACCATGTTTTGTTTTGTGTTACACTTCTTTTCTGTGTGCCTCAGTTTCTCCACTTGTCTCACAGGCATAACAATACAGCCCTCCTTTGTGAACCACTTTGAGATTAAAAGAGGAGGGTGTTACATTGCTCTTATTTATTGTTGTTGTACAGCCTCTAGCACATTGGGTCCCCAGCAGCAGCCCTGTGTTTCAGGACAATTAATTATAATCAACATCTCACCCCAGAAACCAATGCAACTAACATCACACTAGTCATTGGCCTGGTTCCCCTGCAGGGATAAATCTCTATGGCTGAGCTGAATTCAACAGGCCAGATCAACAGCTGGTTTTGAACAGGATGATGTAGCTCCACGGATTTCATACAAGTTTTTATTGGCTGAGAGTCACACCACGTCCTCACCTCTCAACCCGCTGAGGCCCAAAGAAGAAAAACAACGTGTGGCAAACAAAGCAGATGAGTGACACACAAATTATTCAAACAGGCAACTTGATGATGTGCAGGGCCGGCTCTAGCCATTTCACCACCCCAAGCATGGCGGCGCGCTGCGGGGGGGCGCTCTGCCGCTCACCGGTCCCGCGGCTCCGGTGGATCTCTGGCAGACGTGGCTGCGGAGAGTCCGCTGGTCCCACGTCTCCGCCTGCAGATGCTCCACTAGAGCCGCGGCACCAGCGGACTCTCCACAGGCACCCCTGCGGGAGGTCCACCGAAGCCGCCTGCCACCCTCCCGGCGACCGGCAGAGTGCCCCCAGTGGCATGCCACCCCAAGCACGTGCTTGGCCTGCTGGGGCCTGGAGCCGGCCCTGATGATGTGGGATTCCTGTGTAATGGCCTCTTTGTCTCCCCACGGTTGGATGTCTGTTTCCAAACATCAGTGCTGGGGTTCAACAAGAAGCCATACATTTGGTGAAGGGATTCCTGAGCAAGGTCCTTTGGATGCTGTGCACAGGAGGTCAGACTAGATGATCATTATGGTCCTATAGAATCTAGAAATCGATGAACCTCAGATTCATGATTCTCTGCATTTCTGATGAGAGTGAGAAATATCCAATCTGTGTGGAATGTAAGTTACTGTGAGTAAAACTCATTAGATTTAGAGCTGGTCATAAAATTTGGGGTGTTTTTTCTGACTAAAGAAAATGTTCAATATTTTCTTCAAAAACTCGGAAACTTAAAACGTTCACTCCAAACTTGTCAGAGACCATTTTTTTCCCCTGAAAACTGCCAGAAACTGAAAATTGTTTAGTTCAAATGTGGAAAATATTCAGTTATCACATGTCTCTTTTCTGGTGAGATATATATGAGCCAAAGAGAAATGTAGGGCCAGCTTTTCAAAGGTTTTTAAGCATCTAAAGAAGATGATAGGTGGTGGGTGGGATTTTTTTCTAAGTGCCTAAACATATTAGGCATATAATGTCTATTGATATCAATGGGATTTAGGTACTTATGTGCCTTTGAAAATCCTTTACAAATACCTTTAAAAATCTATCCCTAACCTATGTAGATGTTTTTGAAAATCCCACATTGCTGCATCTTTTGGTGCCTGAATTCCTTTGCAAGTGTGATCCATGGACACTTACCACCACATTTTCTTTTAGTCAAAAACCCAATTTTCTGGGGCTTTTTCAGTTTGTTTTTTGGAAATTTCTAACAGCAGAATTTCACCCAGATGTAGAGATGCCCCCTGACATGAAGGACACTTGAGAGGATTTTACAAACCCTGCTGTATAATTTTTTCGTTATCCAATAGCTCAATGGGGAATGGAGAACCACACTTCAACTGTGGAAGAGTTCATCCTCTTGGGGTTTCCCATCCGACAGGAGACAGAGATCCTGCTCTCTGTGATGCTGCTATGCTTGTACCTTTTGACATTATTCAGCAACATGGTCATTCTCTGCATTGTCTATGCTGACGGCCGCCTACACACCCCCATGTACTTCTTCCTCTGTAATCTCTCAGCATTGGACCTATTTTTTACCTCGATGACTGTGCCCAAGATGCTGCAGAACCTCCTCTCGGAAGATAAATCCATCTCCTTCGCTGGCTGCATGGCCCAGTCCTACTTCTACTTCTTCCTGGGCACGATGGAGTTCTTCCTCTTGACCTCCATGTCCTACGACCGATATGTTGCCGTATGCAGCCTGCTGCACTACCCCATCCTCATGAGTAGCCGTGTCTGTGCCCAGATGATGATGACCTGTTGGCTGGGTGGGCTTCTCTCCATCCTCTTCCCAACCATCATGATTTCCAGGTTGTCCTACTGCCGTTCCAATGTCATTGACCATTTTTTTTGTGATTCTGGCCCCTTGCTGGAGCTCTCCTGCACTGACACAAATCTGGTTGAGCTGATAGACTTCATGTTATCTTCTCTTGTCATCCTCAGCTCATTAACCCTAACGATGATCTCCTATGTCTTCATCATCTCCACCATCCTGCGCATCCCAACCAACACTGGCCAGAATAAAGCCTTCAGCACCTGTGCCTCCCACCTGACCCTGGTTCTCATGTCCTGCAGTATCTCCATCTTCATGTATGTGACACCGTCACAGAAGTCCACTTTGGAGATGCAAAAGATCCCTGCCGTGCTCAACAGCATAGTTAACCCACTGCTAAATCCCTTTATCTACACCTTACGGAACAACATAGTCAAGAAGGTTTTGAGGGAGACTTTCAGCCACAGCAAAGCACTTGTATTTCGTAGTGTGGGCGGATTATTTTTAATTTGTGCTGCTCCTTGCAGAAAGAGAAGTGTAGCATAGGAATGAGCAGATCCATGGGTCAGACCGATCGTCCGTCTAGCCCAGTATCCTGTCTCTGAAAGTGACCACCACCAGATGTTACAGAGGGAGATGTGAGAAACCTCACAGCAGCCAGGTGTGAGATAACTTGCTTCCCATGAAGGACTCATCCCAATCCCTGTTACTTAGAGAGTGAAAGCAGAAATTTTTATCTCCCTGCTTAAACAAAAACTGCCCTTTTTTCTATTAACTATTTTAACTTTGGATATTTTTGTCATCGATATAAATATCTAGTCCCTCTTTGAATCTTGCTAAATTCATTTTTTGTGTAATTTAAGGCTATATTAGGTCATCTAGTCTGACCTCTCCTGTATATCCTAGGGCATTAAATTTCACACTGTTACTTCTGTACCTTTTTGGCCTCTAATATCCTGTGTTGTATGGACAAGCATTCCCTTTTGTCAGGTTCTGCATTTGCCACTTTTCAATCTCATTGACTTCCCCCTTCTGATTTTATTAAGAGACAGTGAACAGAAATGCCTGATTTAGCTTCACTATTTTATTGCCTGTCATCATGTCGTAAGAACACAAGAGAACATGAGAGTGGTCATCCTGGGTCAGACCAAAGGTCCATCTAGCCCAGTGTCCTGTCTTCTGACAGTGGCCAATACCAGGTACCCCAGAGGGAATGAACAGAACAGGGAATCATCAAGTGAGCCATCCCTGTCACCCATTCCCAGCTTCTGGCAAACAGAGGCTAGGGACACCATCCCTGCCCAGCCTGGCTAATAGCCCTTGATGGATCTATTCTCCATTAACTTATCTATATCCCCTCTTCTCTGTCTCCTATCTATGGTTAACAATCCCAGTCTTTCCAATCTGTTGTCATATGAGAGTTTTGGGATGGGTGGACAAGCCCTGTGAACAGTACTTCACAATCCAGATAGGCAGCTCTGGACAGGCCAATCCGCACGGTAGAATCATAGATTGTTAGGGTTGGAAGAGACCTCAAGAGATCATCTCGTCCAACCCCCTGCTCAAAGCAGGCGTGATCCCCAGTCAGTTTTTTACCCCAGTTCCCTAAATGGCCCCCTCAAGGATTGAACTCTCAACCCTGGGTTTGGCAAGCCTATGCTCAAACCACTGAGCTGAACAAACCTGCATCACTAATTCTCTGTAGAGATTATGCTTTCAGAGCAGTGTGTGCAAAATGCAATTATTGGGTCTGTCTACATGCACGGCAGCAAGGAGAGTGAAGACACCATGTGTCCAGCTGGCCTGGGTATTAATAGCTGTGTAGATGGCGAGACACAGCTTGTGTGAGTAGAAAAGAGTTTCCTACATGCATGAACCCCAGGGTATGTACCCGACACAGCTCTCTAGATGCCCAAGTCATGCTCCCACTCTACACTGCTATTTTCCATTGTGTAGTTTCTCACTGCCTCCCCGCAGCTCTTCACTGCATCTTATAGCTACGTGTGTGGTGCCTGTACTCTCCACACCACCATGGCTCTAGCAATAGAGTCATAGCAGATTCTAAGCCTGGAAGGAACCATTAGATCACCAGTCTGGCTCCGTGTGTGATAAAAGTCATAGAATTGTTTCCAGTTACTCCTGGATTGAGCCCAATAACTTGCATTTGACTAAAGCATCTTCCAGAATGTCATCCAACCTTGGTTTCAAGACATCAGGAGATGGAGAATCCATCACTACCTTTGGTAGTTTGTCCCAGTAGTTAATCACCTTCAGTGTGAAAAGAATTGTGCCCTAGTTCTGATTTGAATTTGTCTGGCTGTAACATGCAGTTAATGGTTTTTCTCATGCCTTTCTCCAGTAGGTGATCGAGCCCTTGTAGTATCTGGTATTTGTTCCCTCTGATGGTACTTGTACACCAGAACCAAGCCATATCGATGCTTCCCAAATGAAGTTTTGTGTGTGTGGACCAGACCTCAGACTAGATCATTTTTCCAAATATCCCATCAGCTTCCTTTGTCACCTTGGGAAAGTGATTCAATCTGTCCGTCCCTGGGACCAGATCCCCAGCTGGTGTAAATCAGTGCAGCAGCACTGAAGATGCTGGAGTTATGCTGATCTACACCAGCAGAGGGTCACATCATCCTTTGGCAATGGGGTCAAATATCTCAGAAATAGCCTCTCCTCTGGTTCTCATCCAGCCGTGAGGTTTGGTAGGATTCCCAGGTCTATTCCCTGGGCTCCTGGCTAATGATTACAACTCAGCGATGTTCATGTCAATTGTTCCCCTGAGAAGATGGAAGTGATTAGATCCTGTTTTGTGCTGGGTAAGCTAGAGGAACCAGCTTCAGATGAAGGCATGTCATCCTCAGCAGGAAACACCAGTGGCATTTTGTATCTGAAGAGGACAGATTTCTTAAGCACAGGCCATTCGTGACCTTAGGGTCACTGTAGAAGGCTGGATGCTCATTGTGTGTTGTTAGCAAGCAGAGTCCAGGAGCACTGCACAGAATAACTAGCATTAGAGAGACTATTCTATTATCCTTACTACACCTCAGCATAAACCAGGAGTGATTCTGTTCGAGTTAGATGGGCTCATGTTCTTACTCACTCCAATGTTAATCAGGAGTGACTCCACTGAAGTCAATGGGACCTGTTCTCTCTGCTCACCTGATGTAAATCAGGAGTAACTCCACAGCAGTCAATGGGGCTTATTCTCTCACGCTGGTGTAAATCAGGAGTAACTCCACAGCATTCAGTGCAGCTGATTCCCTCTTCATTTATCCTGATGTAAACCAGTGGTAACACCAAAGGAACCAGCGGAGCTGTATCTCTGTAAGTAGTGTAAACGAGAGGCAAATCGGCCTTACTCTCACTTCTAGTTCGCAAGCAGCAACATAAGACTAGGGAGGCTGGAGCAGACCAGGGGCCTATCTAGCAGCGTCTTCTGTCTCCAGCTGCGGCTGGAACCAGCTGCTTCAGACGAGGAGGCAAGCAAGGTAGTTACGGGATATTCTACCCACGTGGGACATTTCTTCCTAAAAACAAACAAATCCATAACATTATAGAAAATGTTTGATAAAAAAAACCACAACCTAATATACATGAAATATTTTCATAATCCCCTCCCAGAATTATTTTAGAAAGGCAATGTTAATAAAACAACCTTTCTTTAAAAAAAAAAATTGAGCAGTTCAACTGACCTGCTAGGTGACCTTGGGAAAGTCACTTCCTGCTCTGCATCAAAGCTTCCCCATCTGGAAAGTGGGGGTGTTGATCCTGACCTCCCTGCTTCTATCCCTAACCCTGATACTGAGCTCCTCTGTACACAGCACTTCCAGAGCTACTGACGAAAAGCACCAGGTACAAGCTCAGCATTAACGTGCGATACTAACGCTGGTGGGGTGATGGTGGGGGGATTAAAAATGTGCTTTGAATAAGCGTTTGGGGAATGTTGAAGTTGTTTTGGGAAATGTTTTGAAAGTGACCATTTTTCTTTGTTTGATTGTTGTTTTTTTAATATACTTTAAAAAAATAATTATTTTCCTTCTGAAAATTATCAAAAATGTTTTCAGAAAACTAATAATTTCCATAAGGCATTCTATATTGCTTAAGGCCATATCTGTATAAAACCATGAACATTTTCATTAAAACCAGGCCATTTTAAACAAAAATGTTTTCATTCCACACATTTCAAGTAGCTCTGCTAAATACTAAAGCTGGCTGGAAATGAAAATCTGTATTTTGACAAAAATATTGAGGATTTTGAAGTTCTTTTAGCTGGGTAGAGATTGAAATGGGTCATTTACTGTGAATTTTAAAAAATATAGTAGTGAATAATTTGTAGTTGAATTTATTTTTTTAAACATGGGCTTTGTTTAAACCATTTCAATAAGCAATATATTAAAGAAGGCAGCGCATTGTTCACGGAAAAACAAAACTTTCTCTTTGATGGAAGACTGTTCTTTGACCAGTTGCATGAAATAATGCTGGAGGAGAAAAAGAGATTGTTCAGACATGACGACTGATTTTACATGCAAAATAACAGTGTAGCAGAATGAGATGAATAAGCCACCCAGGATAGAGTAAGGGAAAGGAAGTGGGAGAGAGGCACAGTTTTTAACAAGTCATTAGCATCAATCATTAAAAAAGGTTACGCTGTCACTGACTCCAGCCAGTGATGGACTCTGCGAATGATTCATCCATGTGGGCGTAATATCCATGTGGGGGACAAGCCATTAGGTACAGATTCGGTCCTATCTGGAGAGAATGTAACCCTGAGTCAAATTCACTCCTGTGATGAGGCTACTTCCCCCTTGGCCCCCTAAGCCCATTGTGAAGCCTGGTGTGAAGTCAATGAGCAGCTGGGTTCTCTGCATTCTTGTGCCTTTGGGTTTTCAGTCTCGATGGCAGCCTAAGGCACTCGGAAAATCTCCTGCCACTGGGATCCTTTGGCTTGGTTGTTCCTCAGAGCATAGATGGAGGGGTTAAACAGCTGGGTCACCACAGTGTACGGGAAGGACACAATTTTGTCAAAATCCTGCCTGCCCCGTGGAGCTGGTGGGATTTCCCTGAAGATGATCTGCTGGTCAATACCCACAGCCATGGGATGGGCGGAGCAGGTGGAAAAGGCCTTTTTCCTGCCTGTGGAAGCTGGGCTGCACATGACAATGGAGATGATGGTGACCATCAATGGGACATAAATACAGCTGTCACCAAGGCCACTACGTTAGTGATCCCCGTGTCCCTGCAGAAAAATTGGAGCAACGGGGCTGCATCACAGTAGAAGTGGTTTATGATGTTGCGGCCACCAAACGGCAAATGAACAAGAGAACAGTGGTGGGAAGCACCGGTAGGAAACTCCCCAGCAAGCGGCCAGGCACTGACTGGAGGCAGACTCTGTTGCTCATGATGGTGATGTAAGGTAGTGGGTTGCAGATAGCCAAACATCTTCCCTTTGAGATGGATACCTACCAACTATGGGCACTTGGAGAAATTCTGTTCAGGCAACTGAACCAAGCAGAGGATCCCAAATGAGAGAGAGATAGATGGATAAAAAGAGGGGGTATACGGGGATGTATAGATAGATAGATCGAGGGGCTGAACGGGGATGGATAGATAGATAGTGGGGGTGTATAGGGATAGATAGATAGAAAGGGGGTGTAGAGATAGATAGATAGTCAATGGGATGTGAGCTCTGAACTGCCTAAGTTACAACTGAAAGTGGACTTAGCCACATCTAAATCACAAGGGCCAGAGTTTTAAAGGTACTCAAGGTACCTAACTACTGTTGATTTCAATGAGATGTAGGTGCCTAAATATCTCTTAAAAACTCTGGTCCTTAGACATTGCAGCACTGAGCAGAGCCCACCTAAAGACCTTTACCAGTCAGTGCCTTTATCGGTCTGTGACTCAGTTCCCCATCTATAAAATGGAGATAATGATGTTGCCTTTCCTTCAAAAGGGCACTATGAATATAAATCTATGAATTTTTCTCAGGTGCTCTAATTCTATTACCTTCATGGATTTGAGAATCTCAGGCTAAATGGATGAATTACTAATGCCATTCTGAGATGGAGAACTGAGAAACAGAATGGCAGAGTTAGCATCTGGAGAGGAGTCGGTGACCCATCACCCACTGGATTTCAGGGGTTTGGGCCCTTTGCTTCCTTTGATAATTCAAACCAAAGAAACTTAAGCCAAGCCATGCAAGGATTCTGAGGCAAAACTGGGTTCAAAACAGTTCCTCTGACAACCATCCAATTTTCTTAACCCTAAGAACGTCCTTCTATTTTAACTGATAGAAATACACTAATCTGCTTGAATAATGGCAGGATACTAACCACAGACTTTCAGCACAGAAATTTGTCACTTCCTGGGTATGTAAAATTTGGGCCCTGATCCAGAAGGTGAGATCTGAGCACACTTTAGCTTACTGGGCCCCTAGTGAGCTAGGGTTTAGGTGTCTGGACGCCTAGAGTGGGATGTGGTGTGCATGTGAGTTTTGCCTCTGGATCTTTTAAAGTGCCTAAATATCTTTCCAAATGTGGCCCTGAGACATGATGCTCGGAAATTTCAGAAGAGCCCAAGGGAATCCGGCACGTATTGGATTCCATTGAGATGTGGACACCTAAGATTTCTTTTGGAAAATCCCAGCTTCAGGGCCAGATTGTTAGGGGTCTTTCTAGACCTTACTTCCTTTTATGTCAATAGGAATTAGACACTTAAATACTTCTTAAAAACTGGGCCTAAATGACTTGCCAAGGTAAATACGGAAGATGTCAGAGTTGAACAAATGTTGATTCCCCCCCGCCCCGACTGAGTCCTTTCCCCAACACCACCCTTCCTCTTTGGAATGGGGGGAGTTACCTACCAAGGAGGATTTTTATTCTATGGCAGCCCAAAGACCCAATAACCAAAGAGCCAGTGGATCTTGGGATGAAGCTGATGGGAGACCCAAAAGAAGGAAGTGTATTACAAATACCAACATATGCAGTAAGTTTATTGTTTAACCAAACCAAATGTTATAACTTTACTCATGTCCAGACAAAAGAACATGTTTAGCCTTTGTCCAGGAGAGCAATATTGATGCTGTTGCAGAACATCATCCACTGCTTCCCAAAGGAGAGATTTTTCTGTTCTTCCTCTTCTCAGTCATTTTATGAAGAGAGACAAGGGTGATATCCAAAGGGACAAAGGACAATTTGCACCCAATTCCTATTGCTAGTCCCTGGGTGTTGAGCACCTGGAGTAAGATTCTGCTTACACACGTCAATAGTAAAACTCTGAATTCAGTGGAGCTGGGCTTTCCCCCCCACCTCCTTCTGTACCTTTGAAAATATCATCGGCCAAATCAAGGAGGAAACAAATAATTTTGTCCCATTCCATTTCCAGCATTTCTGTCATAGAAATTGATACATTCATAGCATTTAAGGGCAGAAAGGCGCATTTGATCATGTAATCTGTTCTCCTGTACAGCACACACCACGGTAGCCCACCCAGTCACACCTGTATTGATCACAGTAACTTGTTTGACTGAGGACAGGTCTACAGCACTGCTTAAATCGATCTAACTTATGTCACTCGGGGGTGTGAAAAGACACCCCCAGAGTGATGCAAGTTACAGCAACCTAAGCACTGTCCACCCCAGCACTATGTCAGTGGGAGATGCTCTCCTGATGACATTGCTGCCGTCTCTTGCAGAGGTGGAGTAATTATGCTGGTGGGAGAGCGCTCTCCTGTCAATACAGAGCATCTTCGCCAGACGTGCAGCTGCGCCGATGTAGTGCTTCTAGTGCAGACCTGCCCTAAATCAAAATATCCCAGAAAGGCATGTGGCCAAGACTTGAAAACAGCGAGTGAGAGAGAGAATCCACCACTTCTCGTGGTAGTTTTTTCCAGTGTTAAAGATAAAGGTCTTATTTCTCGTTTGAATTGGTCTGGCTTCAACTTCCAGCCCTTTGTTCCTGTTCTGCCTTTCTCCACTAGATTTGGACACACTCTGGCACCTGGGAGTTCTTGTATATCATGAACAAGTCAACTCCTAATCTTCCTTGTAATAAATTCCATAGATCGAGTCTCTTGTATCACATTATAAGGCATCTACCCATTTCTAAGATCTACTCTACAAGGCCTGGATTATCCTTTGTGCAATGTACAATGGCCTGCGACAGGGGGTGCTGATCTCCGCTGGGGTCTTTATGCATTGCTACAACAATACAAGGTGTGGTAAGAAGCGACCAGGGGAGGCTAGTGGAGGCCAGGTAACCTATAGAACAGGATGTGCCCATATCTTAGCAACTCAGTAGAAGTGATAAGCCAGGACAGGCTTTCCCCAAAAACAAGCACAACTAGACTCCATGAATATCCATTTAATTCTGCTATTGACCGGGTGTCTATACAGTGACCAGAACAGTAGGTGTTGACTGGCTTCCTTTTCCAGAGGAAGTTACCCTGGATACGTTGGTTCCAAAGTGCAGCGTCTTACATTGCACTCAGGACTCTCGTAAGCCCAATTTAAGGTTGGAATGATATCAAAGATATTCACTTTACTCTTTGATCTTTTGATTTTAATTTTTTCAGACCCGATTTGGATGCTTAAAACATACTCTGTCACAGGCATCCTTCAGGGCCTGTTTGACTTGTTCTTTCCTGAGAGCATAGATGTAGGGATTAAAGAGCTGGGTGACCACCGTGTAAAGAAAGGACACAACATTATCAAAGTCGCACCCACGATGCTGACCTGGTCGAATGTACCTGAAAATAGAGCTACTGTACAATATCATCACAACCGTGAGGTGGGCAGAGCAGGTGGAAAAGGCCTTTTTCCTGCCCGCAGAGGATGGGATGCGCATGAACATGGAGATGATACAGCCATAAGAGATGATGGTGACCGTCAGCGTACTGAGCAGCGTAAGTACAGCTGTTACCAGGGCCCCTACTTCAATGATCCCGGTGTCTGTGCAGGAGAGTTGGAGCAACGGGGCTGTGTGACAGTAGAAGTGATTTATGATATTGGGGCCACAGAACGGCAAGTGGACAAAGAGAACCGTGGTAGGAAGCACTAGGAGGAAACTTGCCAGCCAGCAGCCAAGCACTAAGTAGAGGCAGACCCTGTTTCTCATGACAGTGATGTAATGTAGTGGGTTGCAGATAGCCATGTACCGGTCAAAGGACATTACAGCCAGGTGGAAAAACACAGAGGAGCCCAGGAAGAAAAAGAAAAATGACTGAAGTAAACAAGTGGGGCGAGAAAGGGCTTTTCTCCCTGTCAGGAGGCTGTAGAGGAACCAGGGGATGATGACGAGGGTGAAGCATGTTTCCAAGAAGGAGAAGTTCCTGAGGAAGAAATACATGGGCGTTTGGAGGCGATGGTCCACCAGGGTGATGGTGACAATGATGATGTTTCCCATCAGGATCAAGAGGAAGGTCGCTAATAGAACTAGGAATATGCCGATGCTCAAATGATTGTCGTTGGTAAGTCCCAACAGGATGAATTCCACCACTGCAGTGCGGTTTGGCATTTATGGTTCACCTTGCAGCAAATGAACAAGACATTTTACTACTTTTTAAAAAAGCACAAAATGGCAGGTTTTTTGTTTTGTTTTTGTTTTGCAGAACGGATAGGAGAATGAATCAGACACATACTTTCAATGGGAGCTCAGCGAGTGAGCGAGATGTATGGGGATCGATAGCTCAGTGTTTCTCACTGCATCCCACAGAGCAGAGCAGTGCGTTGCCTGAGGCTTTCTGCTAAAATGAGGGGCAGCGAAATAGACAGCAGAGCTGACACTTAGGGCACCTCCATTGGGTTCAGTGGTTAACGTCCCCTCCAGGTGAATGGCAGTGATGCACACTTCTCTCTCAGCCTCAGGCAGATGTAGCTGCATCGCTATATATTGGTTACAAATACAGTGCATGCCCCCATCTTCACGCCCTTCCTCCCTGGAACCCACCGCCTTCTGATTTTGAATACAGGCATAATTTGGATGTCTACATTTTGGATCATTCAGGTCATCCGGTTTATACCATGTTCCAGCAGCTCCAAAAATCTGTGGAGAAGCTCTTCTTGAATTGAGTATGGTTAGGATTAATGCTGTGAAAATGCTGATGCCTGTGCAGAGGTCCTTATGGAGTAGGAGATGTACAGAGATGAGGACACAAATATTTGTCGAGAGGAAGAGCTGCTCACCGCATCTCAGAGAGATCCCTGTCTCTTTTCAGGTTTAGTTTCCCAACCTTTTCCACTCCCAATGTTCTAATCTTTTTAACTATAGTTCTCCATGACTTTTAATCCACAGCACAAACTGGTCCCCTACCCCTGAGGACTACCCATTTTGGAACAAGGTTAATGTAGCTGTGGTTTGTGGGATATATTTGGAGTCGGGTTTTGAATTCAGGACATTTGCGGTCACTTGTGCCCCAAACTAAACAAAAGTTTAATTTTCCTTTATATATTTCCCTTTAAGAGGATTCCTAGAAGAATATTAACTGCATTCTCCAATGAAGAACTAATCTTGTGCTTTGACCTAAGTTTACCAATAGATTTCTCACCGTCAACATCTGCTTCATCCCTTATCTCAACCAATCTGTTTATCCTACCCACAGAGTTGTGTCACATTATGCACTAACATTAAAAGCTGTTTAAGCACAGACTCCATCTCCATCTAGGCCATG
This sequence comes from Gopherus flavomarginatus, assembly GCF_025201925.1. Taxonomy (NCBI): domain Eukaryota; kingdom Metazoa; phylum Chordata; order Testudines; family Testudinidae; genus Gopherus; species Gopherus flavomarginatus. The sequence goes on along the minus strand of NC_066627.1, from coordinate 1,911,105 downwards.
GGTGGCTCCAATATGGTCCCACAAACAAAACAAAACATAAACTATGACAATGATAACAATACCCACCAAGTTCTTCAATTCATTGTCACTCTAAACTCCCACACCGGCAGTCGTGCATCGTGCATCCTCGCTCAGATGCTGTGATGTTGGAGATCTCTGAAATACATGGAGCAGGAACGGAAAAACTTGCAATCTTGCAGCTACTGAACTGATATGCTCCAAATTAGGTCTGTGGTCCAACAAAACATGGGGACAGACTTCGGTGTTTGCTTCTGTGACAAATAGCCGCTGTTTTTTTAAGAATTGTGGTGCATGGAATTCTTCTTCACCACTGGCTGTGACCCGAGACCAATTAGCTAATGTGCTTTGCTGAGAAAACACTCCTGATCCTTTCTTCTGAACATTTGGGGACACACTTGTTTGCTTGCTATGGGCAAGCCAATGAACTCCTTCACCATTTGCAGATTCACTCATTTTCATGGCACAACACGGAATGGAAATAGTAAACGTGACTATAGTATCATGCCTTCTGAGAAATTGGCCCAGGTTTATAAAGGTATTTAGGTGTCTATTGGAATTTTCAAAGTCACATAGATCAGGTTTCTCAAACAGGGGTCACCCATTGTGTAGGGCAGGCAGCGACCACATTTGAGAAACCCTGAAACTCACTGATTTGAATGGGTTTTAGTGACCTAAGTGCTTTTGAAAATCTCCAAATACCTTTAAAAATTGGCCCTTAGGATGCAAAATCCCATTGACAGTCAATTGGATTTAGGTTTCCAGATTTTTAAGGTATTTAGATGTTTACACTCAATGGGATTCAAAATCCCTTTTGAAAATGAGATTTAGGCTCTTGAATCAGTTAGACATTGCAAGGCTGAGCAGCAATACTTAAATACCTAGGTCCAAATGCCTACATCACTTTTTGAAAATGAAATGTAGACTGCTAAAGCAATTAGGCGTTGTGACTCTGAGCACAGCAACACCTGAAAAACTGTTATGAGCTTTCGTTCTTGGCTCTGCTTGTGTTCAGAGAAACAGAACTTTGTACATTCTTTGTAAATAAACAAGATTGAATAAAACACAATACCAGACTCCATCAATTTCTACTTCCAGCTAGAACAGCCCCAGGGCCCTGAAATTTGAGTAGCAACTCAGATTGAAATTTAAGGGCCACATTTTTTTATATCTCTCTCTTTAGCTCCTAAATCAGTTTAGCATTGCAACATTGAGTGCAGGAATGTCTAAATACCCTAACCCTTAGATTCAGATGTTCAAAGCCACCTAAGAGATTTAAACACACAAAATCCATTTTGAATGAATTGAAGTTGGGTATTTACATATCTTAGGGACCTTGGAAAATTCCAGCTTTATTCTCTCTGTCTCAGACTTTTCAAAAGTTTAAACCTCATTGTCTGTCCATGCAATTTAAGTGTTTGGAGTGTTGCATCCATGCTGGTCCCAGGATATGAGAGTGAGAAGGTGGGTGAGGTGATATATTTTATTGGAGCAGCTTCTGTTGGTGAAGGCACAAGGTGAAGTGGCCAGTTAACACCTCTGCAGTCATAGGACAAAAAAGGGGGATTAGTGAACAGATCAGGTAATCGTGAAGTGATCCATCCTCCCATAATGCCACATGTTAGGATAGGCATGTACGGTCCATGGATCTTGAAAGGTGTGTTTCAGGGGGTGCTGATCATTGTAGAAGTAGAGAGATGGCTGCAGGTTTTGCACCTGTCGTTATGGCAAGGTCTGGTGATGCATTGTGGTGCTGTGTCCTGCGCCCTGGGGAGTTTACTTCTGACGATGAGCTCAGTCAGATTGAGGGGTTGTAGGATGGCCAGAAGAGGCAGGGGTTGGGTTAGATTTCTTTCAGGATGTGGCCCCCATCCTGCTTGGGTTGTAACTGTTTAATTGTTTAAAGCTAGCCCTGTGGGTTGAGTGTGGGTGTGGTAGGTGACAATTAGGGCTGTGCAGTTAGTTTATTTTCTGTATTTGTCATAAAACATACAGCTAAGGAGTAGCATAAAGTCTCTCCTTTCCCTGTAAAGGGTTAATCCTGCCTTTACCTGTAAAGGGTTAAGAATCTCAGATGACCTGGTTGGCACCTGACCAAAAGGACCAATAAGGGGAGAAGATACTTTCAAATCTGTGAGGGAAGGTTGTTTGTTTTGTCTCTTTGTGTGTTCTCTCCTGGTCAGCGAGGAACCAGGGCAGGGAAAATACATCTTCTAAAACCACATCTGAACTAAGCATCCAATATTACAGAAATAGCAAGTAATAGCAAGGAAATGCATTCGGTTATCTTTTGTTTTAGCTTGTAAATTTTCCCTGTGCTAAGAGAGAGGTTTATCCCTGTTTTTGTAACTTTGCCTAGAGGGCAAATCCTCTGTGTTTTGAATCTGATTACTCTGTGAATTACCTTCTGTCATAAACAGATAGTTAAGGGTTAATTTCTCTTTTACCTGTAAAGGGTTAAGAAGCTCAGTAAACCTGGCTGACACCTGACCAGGGGACCAATAGGGAGACAAGATACTTTTAAATCTCGGTGGAGGGAAGTCTTTGTTTGTGCTGTTTGTTTTGGGGGTTGTTCACTCTTGGGACAAAGAGGGACCAGACATACAACCAGATTCTCCAAATCTTTCTGAATCAGTCTATCATGTTTCAAACTTGTAAGTATCCAGGCAAGGCGGATTAGTCTTATGTTTGTTTTCTTTCAACTTGTGAATGTTTTTCTTTTGCTGGAAGGATTTTTACCTCTGTTTGTTGTAACTTTGAATCTAAGGCTGGGGGCAGGGGAGGTCTCTCTAGTCTATATGAATCTGAATACCCTGTAAAGCATTCTCCATCCTGATTTTACAGAGATAATTTTTACTTTTTCTTTCTTTAATTAAAAGTTTTCTTTTTTAAAGAACCTGATTTATTTTTTCTCTTGTTTAAGACCCAAGGGGATTGGGTCTGAACTCACCAGGGATTGGTGGGGGAAAAAGGAGAGGGAAGGGTAATCCCTCTTTGTTTAAAAATCCAAGGAGTTTGGATCTGTGTGAAGCCTCTCAAGGCAACCCAGGGAGGGGAAGGTCCGGCAGGAAAGAAGGGTTTTGGATTTGTGTTCCCCAGGAAAGCTTTTGGGGAGACAGGGAGTGTGCCAGACATTGGAATTTCTGGCTGGTGGCAGTGTACCAGATTTAAGCTAGTAATTAAGCTTAAAAGTGATCATGCAGGTCCACATTTTTTGGACGCTAAAGTTCAAAGTGGGGGGAAAAACCTTGATACCTTCCACCCTGATTTTACAGATGTGCTTCTTTTACTTTTTCTTTATAATAAAGTTCTGTTTTTTACAAATCTGATTGGTTTTAGTGACCTAAAAACCCAAGGGTCTGGTCTGTGCTCACCTTGGTTACTCTCAAGCCTTCCCAGGAAAGGGGGTGAAGGAGCTTAGGGGGATATTTTGGGAAAAAAAGGAACTCCAAGTGGTTCTTTTGCTGAATCTTTGTCTAACTCACTTGGTGATGGCAGCGATACTGTTCCAAGGACAAGGAAGGATTTGTGCCTTGGTGAAGTTTCTAACCTAAGCTGGTAAAAATAAGCTTAGGAGGTCTTTCATGCAGGTCCCCACATCTGCACCCCAGAGTTCAGAGTGGGAAGGGAACCCTGACAGTATTGAAATAGGAATTTAGACTCATAAATGCCTAAATCCCCTTTGAAAATGAGCTTTTGGCTTCTAAATCTGAGTTTAAGAAAACAATATTTCTCTAATCCCCAAATAAAACTTTTCATTAGAACAGTTACTGTTGTAGACTTTACAACTATTAACCTCTAAATATGTATATTTAATAATTGGGCCACACCATTTGCAGCATATACATTCAACATTATCCTTTTCTCCTGTTTTTTTAAAACTTTTGAATACTTCCTTGTGTTCTGAAACGTATTCTGATGCAGATTTTTGTTTATTTCCCACTTCAGAGTGTCAAATCTTTAAACCATTATCTGCCAGCAGCTTGTACTGCGTACGTGGTGGGCATGAGCTTCATCAACACGTTCAGATGCTCATGCACTTCAGTGTCCGTGCGTGCCTGTGTGTTTAGTGTGTGTATCTTCAAAACTAAACCATAGCCTGACTTCAACAGGCAGCTTTGCACATACACACAGACTATTGTATTGGTGTAATACATCTATCTCATGCCATGTATCGTATGTCCCCAATAAAACAAGTTATTTTTTAATATTTGAATGATATAAAAGTAGGGTGAAAATCAGAAAAAAGCTGAATAATACTTTTTGTAAAACATGTGAGTTTTTTGGTAAAAATCAGTTTAAACTGAAAAGGAAGGGGCTTACATGTAATACAGAGAGTCACTTTACAATGAATTCTACAATGATTTTTCTCTTAATTACATGAGCAGTCCACAGATCCAGACAGAGTTAATAAATTGTATCACCCAAGAGTTCTGCAGGAATTAAATGTGAAATTGCAGAACTACTAACTGCAGTCTGTAACCTATCATTTAAATCTGCTTCTGTACCAGATGACTGGTGGAGAGCTAATGTGACACCAATCTTTAAAAAGAGCTCCAGAAGTGATCCCGGCAATTACAGGCCTGTAAGCCTGACTTCAGTACCAGGCAAACTGGTTGAAATGATAATAAAGAACAATATTGCCAGACATATAGATGAACATAATTTGTTGAGGAAGAGTCAACATGGTATCAGTAAAGGGAAATCATGCCTCACCAATCTACTAGAATTCTTTGAGGGGGTCAACAAGCATGTGTACCAAGGGGGATCCAGTGGGTATAGTGTACTTAGATTTTCAGAAAACCTTTGACAAGGGCCCTCACCAAAGGCACTTAAGCAAAGTAAGCTGTCATGGGATAACAGAGAAGGTCCTCTCATGGACTGGTAACTGGTCAAAAGATAGGAAACAAAGGGTAGGAATAAATGGTCAGTTTTCAGAATGTAGAGAGGTAAATACTGGGGTCCCCCAAGGGTCTTTTCTGGGACCAGTCCTATTCAACATATTCATAAATGATCTGGAAAAAAGAGGTAAATAGTGAGGTTGCAAAATTTACCGATGATGCAAAATTACTAAAGATAGTTAAGACCCAGGCAGACTGCGAAGAGCTAAAAAGGATCTCTCAAAACTGAATGACTGGGCAACAAAATGGCAGATGAAGTTTAATGTTGATAAATGCAAAGTAATGCCTGCTGGAAAGCATAATCCCAACTATACGTATAAAATGATGGGATCTAAATTAGCTGTTTCCACTCAAGAAAGATCTTGGAGTCATTGTGGATCGTTCTCTGAAAACATCCATTCAATGTGCAGTGGCAGTCAAAAAAGCGAACAGAATGCTGGGAATAATTAAAATAGATAATAGAACAGAAAATATCATGTTACCTCTCTATAAATCCATGGTACCCCACATCTTGAATATAGCGTGTAGATGTGGTCGCCCCAGCTCAAAAAAGATCTATTAGAATTGGAAAAGGTTCAGAAAAGGGTAACAAAAATGAGTAGGGGTATGGAATGGCTTCCGTATGAGGAGAGATTAATAAGACTGGGGCTTTGCAGCTTGAAAAAGAGATGGCTAAGGGGGGATATGACAGATGTCTATAAAATAATGACTGGTGTGGAGAACGTAGATAAGGAAGTCTTGTTTACTACTTCTCAAAACACAAGAACTAGGGGTCGCTAAATGAAATTAATAGGCAGCAGGATTAAAACAAAAAAAGGAAGTATTTTTTCACACAACACACAGTCAACCTGTGGAAATCCTTGCCAGAGGATGTTGTGAAGGCCAAGACTGTAACAGGGTTAAAAAAAGAACTAGATAAGTTCATGGAGGATAGGTCCATCAATGACTATTAGCCAGGATGGGCAGGAATGATGTCCCTGGCGTCTGCTTGCCAGAAGTTGGGAATGGGTGACAGGGAATGGATCACTTGATGATTCCCTGTTGTGTTCATTCCCTCTGGGGCACCTGGCACTGGCCACTGTCATTAGGTTACTGGGCTAGATGGACCTTTGGTCTGACCCAGTATTAGTGTTCTTATGTTCTTATGTTAGAAACAAAACCAGGTTTGCTCTCTGAAGGGTAAAGACTTTGCAATATTTGAAAAGCACTGTGCAAAGGCAAAGTCCAAGGCCTCAGTAATAGAGGGCCAGGGTCTGAAACCTTTCCTCCTATTCCGGACGTCCCCACTCAACATAATTTGAAATGAGTATGTACCTTTATTAGATAGATAGATCAGGTCAGATGATAGATTAGATCAATCCATTGATCATTGTTTACATTTGTCACCTCGTGTCACATCTTTGGGTTCTTAGAAAATACCGCGCTCTGGCTGAGTGCGTCCCTCAAGGCCTCTTTCACCTGTTTGTTCCTCAGGCTGTAGATGAAGGGGTTGAGCAGAGGGGACACAACGTTGTTAAGAAGAGCCACAGCTCCGCGCAAGTCCAGCCTGCTTCTCCATGTGGGTGTGAAATACACGAAAATGCAGCTGCTGTAGGTGATGGAGATCACGGTGATGTGAGAGGAGCAGGTGGGGAAAGCTTTCTGCCTCTCGGCTGTGGAGGGGATGCGCATCTCCACGGAGATGACCTTGAAATAGGAGACGACAGTGATGGCTAAAGTGCCCAGTATGCTGCCTGTGGCCAAGAGGAAAGACAGGAGTCCTAGGAGCCGGGTGTCTGTGCAGGCAAGTTCAAGCAATGCAGCACTGTCACAGAAGAAATGGTTAATGATGTTGGGGCCAGAGAATGGCAACCGGAACAATAGAACAAGCGGGACGATCACATATCCTAAACCAATAAGCCAAGAGGCCAGCACCAGCCAGTCACAGAAGTGACTGGTCATGATGGATGTGTAGTGCAGGGGGTTGCAGATGGCTATGTACCTATCGAAGGACATGGCCGCCAACAGGTAAAACTCAGCAGTGCCCACAGTGAGATAAAATAGACATTGTGAAAAACACCCAGCCACAGATATGGACTGATGACCTGATGCCAGGTTGAACAAAACTTTTGGGATGGACGCTGAGGTGAAGCCAATATCCAAAAATGAGAAATTCCTGAGGAAAAAATACATGGGCGTCTGGAAGCACCTGTCCACCAGAGTGATGGAGATAATGAGAATGTTTCCAGCTAAGGTCAAGACATAGGTGATAAGTAACAAAACGAAGAGCAGGATCTGCAGCCTGCAAATATCTGTGAAGCCCAGAAGGATAAACTCTGTCACTGCAGTTTGGTTCTCCATGGTGGCTGCTCACTTACATGGTGTTTGAATAAAAATACAAATTTCAAGGGAACCTACGATATCTAGCAATGGATCACCTAGCGAACTTGTGTCAGAAGTAATATGTTTTACTAATATAGCTCTGATGTTGCAATGCCCTCATTTAGATATAGGAAATCAAGGTCTTGTAATGAAACCGAGCATGGAGATGGCTTGTTATGTTTGTTGCCTGCAGCAAATGCCCAACACTATTTCCAGTCCCATTTTACTTATTTCCAGTTCCCATGGTTCTTTTTCCACTCCTTCTGGCACTGCAATTCCTTCAGAGACCAATTAGCTACTGAGTGGTGCAGCATCCCTGAGGATACCAGGACACACTCAGAAAGTTTGGAATTTTCTTTTTTGTCACAGTTTTACTGGCTGAAAAGAAAACAAACGGCTAGAACATACGGAAAACAATTCCATCTCTTGTTTTTGCTTTTTCTTGCCCTCAAAATCCTAGAATCCTAGAAATGTAGGAGTGGGAGAGACCTTGAGTGGTCATCTAGTCCAGTCCCCTGCCCTGAGGAAGAACTAAGTTTTATCTACACCATCCCTGACAGGTGCTTGTCTAACCTCTTCTTAAAAACCTCCACTGACGGAGATACCACAACCTCCTTAGGCAATTTGTTTCAGTCCTTAACTAGCCTGATGGTTAGGGGATTTTTCCTAATGGCCAGTCTAATCCTCCCTTGCTGCTATTTTTGCCCATTACTTCTTGTCCTGTCCTCTGTGGGTAAGAAGAACAATTTATCACCCTCTACCTTACATAACATACAAATGATCATACTGAGTCAGACCAAAGGTCCATCTAACCCAGTATCCTGTTCACCGACAGCGGCCAATGTCAGGTGCCCCAGAGGGAATGAACAGAACAGGTAGTCATCAAGTGATCCATCCCCTGTTGCTCATTCCCAGTTTCTGGCAAACAGAGGTCAGGGACTCCATCCCTGCCCACCCTGCCTAATTGCAATGAATGGACCTAACCTGAAGCACTTAGAAAATGCTTCGCCACAGATGTCCCTCAGACCCTGTTCGACTTGTTCTTTATGGTGAGCGTAAATGTAGGGGATAAACAGCAAGGCCAACACACAGTACAGAAAAGACACATCTTTGTCAAAGTTCCGAGTGCCCCGCTGACCTGGTCGGATGTACCTGAAGATGGTGCTACTGTACAATATCACAACAACCAGGAGGTGAGTGAGCAGGTGGAAAAGGCCTTTTTCTTTTCTGTGGTGGATGGGATCCACATGACAGTACAGATGATACAACCATAGGAAATTATGGTGACTGTTAAAGTGCCAGGTAAGACCACTACAGCTACAACCAAGAGCTTTACCTCAATGTGTCCCGTGTCTACACAGGAGAGTTGGAGCAATGGGGCTGAGTTGCAGTAGAAGTGGTTTATGACATTGGGGCCACAGAAATGCAAGAACACAACCATAAATATTGGAGGAAAGATTAAGAGAAAACTCATCACCCAACAGCCCAGCACGAACTGGAAGCAGACCCTGCCATTCATGATGGTGCCATAAGCAAGGGACTGCAGATAGCCATGTAGCGGTCAAAGGATATGACAACACCCATTGCTAAACAGAGAGGCACCCAGGAGGAAGAACAACAACAGCTGATGGAAACAACCAGGGAGGGGAACAGATTTTCTCTCTGTCAGGAGGCTGTAGAGGAAACTGGGCATGATGATGTAAGTGAAACAGATTTCCAAGAGGAAGAAGTTCCTGAGGAAGAAATACATGGAGGATTGGAGGTGATGGTCCCTGAGGGTGAGGATGACAACAGGGATGTTTCTCATTATGGACAGCAGGAAGACAAGTAATAGAACCACAAATGGGATGATGATTAAATGGCGGTTGCTGGACAGGCCCAAGAGGATGAACTCCTCCACAGTGGTCTGGTTCTTCATTTTTGGCTCATCTTTAAAGAAAAAAAATACAAATATCAAACCCAGAGTGGATAACACCATGAGAACAGAATAATCTCAGGGGAAACTCCATGTCTAAATAGAAAAAATCTCTTCAATGGGAGGTAGGTGCCCAACAGACTTAGGTTCTATGAATAGATCCTGACAGAGAAATTAGAATCAAGCAGAGGATCTCAGAGGAAAATGACTGATAATTGCAAAGAGAGAGAGAGAGAGAGAGAGCTGGAGGGGAAGGAAAAATGAAAATATTTTCTTTTAAAAAACCATACATTTTAACCTTTTTTCCATAGAAACAGAGATTATAAATCTAGTGGGCACCATTCTGATAATGCAGTCTGATCTCCTGCAAGAAGTGGGGTTCCACAGGGTTCTGTTTTGGGACCGGTTCTGTTCAATATCTTCATCAACGATTTAGATGTTGGCATAGAAAGTACGCTTATTAAGTTTGCGGACGATACCAAACTGGGAGGGATTACAACTGCTTTGGAGGACAGGGTCAAAATTCAAAATGATCTGGACAAGTTGGAGAAATGGTCTGAGGTAAACAGGATGAAGTTCAATAAAGATAAATGCAAAGTGCTCCACTTAGGAAGGAACAATCAGTTTCACACATACAGAATGGGAAGAGACTGTCTAGGAAGGAGTATGGTAGAAAGAGATCTAGGGGTCATAGTGGATCACAAGCTTAATATGAGTCAACAGTGTGATACTGTTGCAAAAAAAGCAAACATAATTCTGGGATGCATTAACAGGTGTGTTGTAAACAAGACACGAGAAGTCATTCTTCCACTTTACTCTGCGCTGGTTAGGCCTCAACTGGAGTATTCTGTCCAGTTCTGGGCACCACATTTCAAGAAAGATGTGGAGAAATTGGAGAGGGTCCAGAGAAGAGCAACAAGAATAATTAAAGGTCTTGAGAACATGACCTATGAAGGAAGGCTGAAGGAATTGGGTTTGTTTAGTTTGGAAAAGAGAAGACTGAGAGGGGACATGATAGCAGTTTTCAGTTATCTAAAAGGGTGTCATCAGGAGGAGGGAGAAAACTTGTTCACCTTAGCCTCCAATGATAGAACAAGAAGCAATGGGCTTAAACTGCAGCAAGGGAGATTTAGGTTGGACATTAGGAAAAAGTTCCTAACTGTCAGGGTAGTTAAACACTGGAATAGATTGCCTAGGGAAGTTGTGGAATCTCCATCTCTGGAGATATTTAAGAGTAGGTTAGATAAATGTCTATCAGGGATGGTCTAGACAGTATTTGGTCCTGCCATGACGGCAGGGGACTGGACTCGATGACCTCTCGAGGTCCCTTCCAGTCCTAGAGTCTATGAGTCTATAACACAAGCCAAAGACCTTTCCCTGAATTAACTCCTGTTCTGCACCTCCTTTAGAAAAACATCCCATTATAATTTTTAAAAATTCAGTGCTGGAAAATCCACCAAAATGCTGAGAAAGTTGTTTCAATGATGAAATGCCCTCACTGCTAATTTTTATTTGTTTGTGTTCTTTCCATGTCATTGATGAAAATATTTAAAAGTGCACGACCAAGAATCAACCCAAGTACAAACACACTCACTCAATGATGATTGCCCTGATACATTTCTATGTGGAGTCCTTTCACTTAGACACTGTTTAATCCATTTAATGTGTGCTGTGTTAATTGTGTATCATTCTAGTTTATTAATCACAATGTCAAAAATCTAATCAAAAATAGCATCTGTCTTTAGAAAAGGGAAAGAAAGGGGATCTGGGGAATTATAGAGCAGTCAGCCTAACTTTGACACCTGGAAAGATACTGGAACAATTTTTTAAATGATCACATTTTAAGCACTGAGAGGATAACAGGGTTTTAAGTAACACCCAGCATGGATTTGAGAAGAACAAACCATGGCATACAAATCTAATGTCCTTTGGCACAGTTACTGGCCTGATGGATAGTTGGGAACCTCTAGATGTGGTATATCCTGATTTTAGTTATGCTTTTGACACAGTCCCGCATGACATTCTCTTAGGCAAATTAGGAAAATGTGGCCCAGATGAAATATAAAGTTAGTGTGAAATTCATTGAAAGACCATAGTGAAAGCACAGTTATCAATTATTCACTGTCAAAGTGGGAGGACCTAGCCAGTGGACTCCCACAGCAGTGTGTCCTTGCTCTGGTACTTTTCAATATTTTCATTAATGACTTAGAAAATGGAGTGGAGAGTAGGCTTATTACATTGGTGGATGACACCAATCTGGGAGGGGTCGCTAGCATTTTTGAGGGCAGGATTAGTATTCAAAATGTCCTTGACGAATTGGAGAATTGGTCTGAAATGTACAAGCTGAAATTCAATAAAGACAAGTGGAAAGTACAACACTTAGGAAGAAAAAAAATCCAATGCACATCTACAAAATGGGGACTAACTGTCTTAGAGATGATACTGCTGAAAAGCAGGTAGGGGTTAGAGTAGATCACAAAATGAGCATGAGTCAATAATGTGATGCTGCTGCAAAAAAGGCCAATATAATTCTGGGGTGTAATACTAGTGGTGTCACTAAGACTTGGGAGGTAATTGTCCTATTCTTCTTGTCACTCGTGAGGCCTCAGCTGGACTACGGTGTCCGGATCTGGGTGCCTCACTTAAATGAAAGATGTGGACAAATTGGAGAGAGTCCAGAGGAGAGAAACCAAAATGATACAAGATTTAGAAAACCTGATCCGTGAGACAGGTTAAAATAAACGAGGCCTATTCAGTTTTGAGAAAAGAAGACAGAGGAGAGACTTGAGAACAGTCTTTAAATACGTGAAAGGCTGCTCTAAAGAGGACAATGACCAGTGGTTCTTCATGTCCATTGAATGTAGGACTAGAAGTAAAGAGCTTAATCTGCAGTGAGGGAGATTTAGATTCAATATTAGAGAAAACTTTTTAACGTGAAGGATAGCTAAGTACTGGAATAGGTCACCCCAGGAGGTTGTGAAATCCCTGTCATTAAAGATATCTAAGAGCAGGTTAGTCAAAGATCTGTCAGGGATGGTCTAGGCATACTTAATTCTCCCTCAGCACAGGGATCTGGACTAGATGGCCTCTTGAGGTCCCTTCCAGCCCAGCCCTTCCTTTCTGTGACTCTGTGCCATTCTGCACCACATCAAATGCCTTACAGAAGTTGGAGATCATCACCTCAATCAATCAAACTTCTAATCACATCAAAAAAATTTCCAATTACTTTTACAGAATTTCTTTTCCATAATCCTATGCTGATCAGAATTAGTTCTATTACCCTCCTTTAATTCTATGTTAATCAAATCTCGTATTAGCCGCTTTGTCACTGTGTCCAGGATTGATGTCAGGCTCACATTCTTGTCCACTGCAAAGAACTTTCATAGTGATTATCTGTCCTATTACACCCTATCCTGAAATCAGACTCTATACCCAACAGTAAGTTGTCTGTATCTTTCTGCTCAAGGGAGAGGTGACAAGATAGACAGCTCTGCTGCCACTGAAGATAATGTCATTGGTTTTCAAATCCTATAGCAGTGAATGGGAGATGCTCATGTTTCTCTGTGAGCTATTGCTTCAGGATGGTTTTAGATTCAGGTAGACGTTGCTCTAACATGACACATTGGTTACTAATTAGGAAGGATTTTATTCTAAATCCTTGGTGTCATACTTCATTCCTCTCCCGGACAGACACCCGCCTCCACTTGGATTGAATAGCATGGTTAAAATGGCTAGTTTTTAAAATCAGTCAGATCACTCAGCTTAGACCATCTGGATCGGATCCAGAGCTCTTCAAAGTCAATAGAGAGCATCCCATTGGCTCTAGTGGGCTCTCGGGCAATGCTGCTAAGATTCTGGTGTCCATGCAGAGATAATTACAGAGTTGGAGAATGGAGCATGAGGACGCACATGTTCACCTGCAGGGTTGGCTGCTCTCTGCGTCACAAACAGAACCTGTTTTTTTTTTTTCAGATAAGGTCCTGAGCGCATCTCCAAACCCTTCCTCTTTTAACAATATTTCTCTAGGAGTTTTAATACACAGCGCACGGCGGAGCCTTATTACCCTGAGGTGCCCGTTTTGCTGTAAGTCAGATCATCTATTTGGTTGGGTTTACAGCTGGAGGTCGTGGAATTTTTTGCGGGGTCTTGGGCTGTAGGACACCAGACATAATTTGACCAACAAAATGAAATCAATCTTAAAGTTTCCTAATTCAATATATCCCATTAAAGGATTCCAAAGATAATGGTAGCACCATTCTGTCTCCTAAGGTGAAAGCAAGCCTCAAAGACTGATGCCTTGCAAAAATCTGCAAAACCACCAGATTGTTCACCTTCAAATACATCTCACCAACACCATGATAAGTAGGAAACAATAAAGATTATCATCTGCTGTGTGCTACTGTTGCTTATCAAATTTACCATAATATTCTCACTTCTATGTCTATTCTCCTGTCTCCCCAACTATTTGATTATCATATCCATAAATATGTGTCACATTTCACCCCTATACTGGGAAAGTGACCCTCTTTGCCTAGCACAGTGGGACTGGTATCCCAGCCGGGGGGTCTCAGTCTCATAACACAAAACAACAAAGCTCTTCTGATCATGATTTTGTTCAAAGCCCTCCCTGCAATCACACCCTGTGCATTCTCATTCACTCTCAGCAGTGATGTAGACCTTAGAATTACATGGAACATGAACCAAACTACCTCACAAATCCTGCAGGTGCTGAATTGAGATGCTCTAAAATAGGTCTGTCGATTCATGGCTACTTATACAACAGGACACTGGGATAAACGTGGGTGATTGCTGCCTCTGTCAAACAATCCCTCCTTTTTCAGTTCCCATTTATGAGTTGTAATCTCCGGTGTTCTCGTCCCTCATTGCTGGGTGGGACCTTTGAGTTTACTAATGAGTTTGCTGACAACATTCAGAGAACTCACTTCTGATCCATTCTACTGAACGTTTTAGGAAAGAGCAGGAGAATGTTATGTGTCTCTCTCTTCCACGTGGAGAAATCGGTGGGTTCTGTCACCATCTCCCAGCTCATTTGTTTTTGTGGCAAAATACAGAAAAGTTACAGAAAACTTGGAAAGAGTTAGAGGCCCATATGCTCGCTTTGTTGTCCAGGTGCTCACTCTGGCATCAGTCACCCTGCCAGCCTCTTGCCACCACTCCGCTCCGCTGGCCTCCCTGCCGGCCGCTTACCACTCCGCTAGGCCGGCTCCCTGCTGGCCACTTGCCATTCCATTCTGCTTTGCCAGCCTCCCTGCCTGAAGCTTGTCACTCCACTCCGCCAGCCCCCCTGCCAGTCGCTAGCCACTCCGCTCCGCTGGCCTCCCTGCCGGACACTTGCCACCACTCCACTCCGCCAGCCTCCCTGCCGTCCACTTGCCACTCTGCTCCACTGGTTGCCCTGCCAGCTGCCTGCTCACCACTCTGCTCTGCACTCTCTTGGATGTCTTGAGGCCCCCCCACTGAACATAGCTCTCAGTGATTTCAGCTCTTAGTGGGGGAGCCTGATAGTCCCAAAGTAGCCCTAATGCTGAGGCCTGGTTATCAGTGTTTTCAGCTCTGTTGATGTGCAGTAGGACGCTCCATTGAGTCTTTACCAGGTCAGCAATTACACAGCAGAGAGAGGAAGGGACAAATGGTGCCTAGACACCCTAGGCTGGGCCCACATCACCAAGTGCAGGTCTATACATCCAGCCTCTCTCAATTCACTGGGCTTTGGCACCCCTGTCCTTTGCCTTGCGAGTGCCATTTAGCCGAGGGCACACAGGGCACGCCAAGCACAGTTCTGCTGCCCCTGATTCACACAACAAAGATAATTCCCCTGATTACCCCTGCCCCCAATACGAAAGAGGCTTGTGATCCAACACCAGCCAAATATGATAATTTGGGGAAAGCAGCCCCATCATGCTCAGTGAGCACCTATGTAGGGGGAGTTTGTCCATGCAAACAAGGTCGGCTCCTGAAGTCCTCCTCCACAGCTCATCTAGTGGGCTCTCGGGCACTCCTGCTAAGACTCTGGTGTCCATGCAGAGATAATTACAGAGTTGGAGAATGGAGCATGAGGACGCACATGTTCACCTGCAGGGATGGCTGCTCTCTGCATCACAAACAGAACCTGTCTTTTTTCTTTTTTCAGACAAGGTCCTGAGTGCATCTCCAAACCCTTCCTCTTTCAACAATATTTCTCTAGGAGTTTTAATACACAGAGCTCATTCAGACCCCACTTAAATGTGAATAAGAACATCCTTCCTTTGTTTCTCCACTGGGGATTCTCACACAGAGAGGAATTATTCAAAGTGAGTAACGGTAGGATAAATAAGCACAGGACGGAAGCACAGAAACTTGACACTTCCTGGGGATGTAATATCCAAGTCACCACAAAGCACCAATAACCAAAGGACCAGCTGGCTGTGGAACAGAGTGGAAGGTGACCGAAAAGAATGAAGCACATTCAGAACAGAAGTGCTAATATTCTGTCACACCACATCACGCAATTTCATTTGTGTCCTGGCAAAATACTAGGAGTAACCAGGTATCTGACGCCAACTATGAGGCTGTCTCAGAATAACTTGTCATTGAGTTTCATGTGGGAGATTTTCAGTTCTTGGTCCTCGTTTCAGTCACTTCCATTGGGGAAATGTTCTGAACAGGTACACGGGTAATTCCCAAAGGCACGAAGGGCAGTTATGAATCTTGATGACATTGAAAGTGAATTTGAACTAAACACCGGGAGTGAAATCCTGACCTTATCGAAGTGACTGGAGAAACTCCCACTGGGTTTCATATACTACTATTATCATTATCTATCTTTTATATTGTGGCCATTCCTAGAAGTGCGGTTTCTCACTGAGTGATTGAGGGGCAGGATTACAATCCCCAAACTCATCTGTTTGAGTTTCCCTCACTCTCACGGGGAAAAGCCAGGCCCAGCTGCAAAGTTTGTACCTGATCCATTGGATTAAGGCAGCCAATGGTGGTCAGACGTGGTGCTGGTCATGTCACTTTCTTGTGTGCTTTGGCTACGAAACTGCCTTGCCTTTGCAGATGGTGAGCCATTTGCTTGGGGGAGACAACTGCTGTTGACAAGCCTAGAAACGCCTGTCACAGGCCAGCATCCCATTGTGCTAATTACAGTACAAAGCCAGAGCCCTTTCCCAGAAGAAGTCACAAAATATAAGAAAAGAATCGGCTGGGAAATCTGTGAGATAGCATCCATTAGCATGATGCACAGTGGACTCAGCAAAACAGCTGTCAAGCTTGTGTGGAAGGAATCACAGCAGAGGAGAGTTTGAAGGTGAATGATGTAGCTTTGCAGATGTTTACTGGGTGCTCTTCCTAATCATGCGGAACAGCATGGAGGAAAGCATGAAGCTGCTTCTTTGAGAACATAAAGTGGGTAAAACATGCTGGCATCAATGGCCAATTGCAGGAAAGAGTCGATGTCTTACTAGTGCATGAGAGACGACTGGTAGGGTTTGGCTAGGATGTGGTGGGCTATAAAATGAAGACAGATTGCTTTTATTTCATGAAGTGTCAAGAGCGAACCCAGCGGAAGAACACGAAGCAGTGGTGAGATTTCCAAAACAACGAGGGAGAAAAATTAGAGACACTTGTTGGGTGAAGCACATATTGCTGTGTGCTACTGTTGCTTTCCAACAGTATCAAGTATCTTTTACTGGACTAGCTTCTTTGGTCCAATAAAATGTATGACCTCGCCCACATTGTGTTTCTAATATCCTGGGATCGACACAGCTACAACGACACTGCAGACAAGCTAGGGAAAGGACCTTTGAAGAAAGACAGATTCCAGTGGAGCCAGGATTTCCCCCGATCTCTACTTGCGCCTTTGAAAAAATGCCCTTACAAGGTCTAAGAGGAAACCAAACCTTTCGCCTTACTGTACATCATTATTCATTCGGTGAGGGCCAGCTTCAGGCCCCAGCACACCAAGCACGTGCTTGGGGCAGCATGCCGTGTGGGGCGCTCTGCCGGTTGCACGCCTGCGGGAGGTCCACCGGAGCCGCAGGAACAGCGGACCCTCTGCAGCCACGTCTGTGGGAGATCCACAGGAGCCGCGGGACCGGCAAGCGGCAGAGCGCCCCCCACGGCGTGCTCATAGACTCATAGACTCTAGGACTGGAAGGGACCTCGAGAGGTCATCAAGTCCAGTCCCCTGCCCTCATGGCAGGACCAAATGCTGTCTAGACCATCCCTAAAAGACATTTATCTAACCTACTCTTAAATATCTCCAGAGATGGAGATTCCACAACTTCCCTAGGCAATCTATTCCAGTGTTTTACTACCCTGACAGTTAGGAACTTTTTCCTAATGTCCAACCTAAATCTCCCTTGCTGCAGTTTAAGCCCATTGCTTCTTGTTCTATCATTGGAGGCTAAGGTGAACAAGTTTTCTCCCTCCTCCTGATGACACCCTTTTAGATACCTGAAAACTGCTATCATGTCCCCTCTCAGTCTTCTCTCTTCCAAACTAAACAAACCCAATTCCTTCAGCCTTCCTTCATAGGTCATGTTCTCAAGACCTTTAATCATTCTTGTTGCTCTTCTTTGGACCTTCTCCAATTTCTCCACATCTTTCTTGAAATGTGGTGCCCGGAACTGGACACAATACTCCAGTTGAGGCCTAACCAGCGCAGAGTAAAGTGGAAGAATGACTTCTCGTGTCTTGTTTACAACACACCTGTTAATGCATCCCAGAATCACGTTTGCTTTTTTTGCAACAGTATCACACTGTTGACTCATATTAAGCTTGTGGTCCACTATGACCCCTAGATCTCTTTCTGCCATATTCCTTCCTAGACAGTCTCTTCCCATTCTGTATGTGTGAAACTGATTGTTCCTTCCTAAGTGGAGCACTTTGCATTTATCTTTATTGAACTTCATCCTGTTTACCTCAGACCATTTCTCCAATTTGTCCAGATCATTTTGAATTTTGACCCTGTCTTCCAAAGCAGTTGCAATCCCTCCCAGTTTGGTATCATCCGCAAACTTAATAAGCGTACTTTCTATGCCAACATCTAAATCGTTGATGAAGGTATTGAACAGAACCGGTCCCAAAACAGACCCCTGTGGAACCCCACTTGTTAGACCTTTCCAGCAGGATTGGGAGCCATTAATAACTACTCTCTGAGTACGGTTATCCAGCCAGTTATGCACCCACCTTATAGTAGCCCCATCTAAATTGTACTTTCCTAGTTTATCTATAAGAATATCATGCGAGACCATATCAAATGCCTTACCAAAGTCAAGGTATATCACATCCACGGCTTCTCCCTTATCCACAAGGCTCGTTATCCTATCAAAGAATGCTATCAGATTAGTTTGACATGATTTGTTCTTTACAAATCCATGCTGGCTATTCCCTATCACCTTACCACCTTCCAAGAGTTTGCAGATGATTTCTTTAATTACTTGCTCCACTATCTTCCCTGGCACAGAAGTTAAACTAACTGGTCCGTAGTTTCCTGGGTTGTTTTTATTTCCCTTTTTATAGATGAGCACTATATTCGTCCTTTTCCAGTCTTCTGGAATCTCCCCTGTCTCCCATGATTTCCCAAAGATAATAGCTAGAGGCTCAGATACCTCCTCTATTAACTCCTTGAGTATTCTAGGATGCATTTCATCAGGCCTTGGTGATTTGCAGGCATCTAACTTTTCTAAGTGATTTTTTACTTGCTCTTTTTTTATTTTATCTTCTAAACCTACCCTCTTCCCGTAAGCATTCACTATATTAGACATTCCTTCAGACTTCTCGGTGAAGACCGAAACAAAGAAGCCATTGAGCATCTCTGCCATTTCCAAGTCTCCCATTACTGTTTCCCCCTCCTTACTGAGCAGTGGGCCTACCCTGTCCTTGGTCTTCCTCTTGCTTCTAGTGTATTGATAAAAAGTCTTCTTGTTCCCCTTTATTCCCATGGCTAGTTTGAGTTCATTTTGTGCCTTTTCCTTTCTAATCTTGCCTCTGCATTCCTGTGTTATTTGCCTATATTCATCCTTTGTAATCTGACCTAGTTTCCATTTTTTATATGACGCCTTTTTATTTTGTAGGTCACGCAAGATCTCGTGGTTAAGCCATGGTGGTCTTTTGCCACATTTTCTATCTTTCCTAACCATCGCAATAGCTTGCTTTTGGGCTCTTAATAGTGTCCCTTTGAAAAACTGCCAACTCTCCTCAGTTGTTTTTCCCCTCAGTCTTGATTCCCTTGGGACCTTACCTATCAGCTCCCTGAGCTTACCAAAATCAGCCTTCTTGAAATCCATTGTCTCTATTTTGCCGTACTCCCTTCTACCCTTCTTTAGAATTGCAAACTCTATGATTTCATGATCACTTTCACCCAAGCTTCCCTCTACTTTCAAATTCTCAACGAATTCCTCTCTATTTGTTAAAATGAAGTCTAGAACAGCTTCCCCCCTTGTAGCTTTTTCAACTTTCTGAAATGAAAAGTTGTCTGCAATGCAGTCCAGGAACTTATTGGATCGTCTGTGCCCCGTGGTGTTATTTTCCCAACATATATCTGGATAGTTGAAGTCCACCATCACCACCAAATCTTGGGCTTTGGATGATTTTGTTAGTTGTTTGAAAAAAGCCTCATCCACCTCTTCCACCTGATTAGGTGGCCTGTAGTAGACGCCCAGCACGACATCACCTGTGTTTTTTACCCCTTTTAGCCTAACCCAGAGACTCTCAACACTTCCATCTCCTATGTCCATCTTCACCTCAGTCCAAGTGTGTAGATTTTTAATATATAAGGCAACACCTCCTCCCTTTTTCCCCTGTCTATCCTTCCTGAGCAAACTATACCCATCCACACCAACATTCCAGTCATGTGTATTATCCCACCAAGTTTCAGTAATGCCAACAATGTCATAGTTGTATTTATTTATTAGCACTTCCAGTTCTTCCTGCTTATTACCCATACTTCTTGCATTTGTATATAGGCATCTAAGATACTGGTTTGATCCTGCCTCCCAGCTTTGCCCTGACCCTCCTTTCTCTCTGCCATTATAGCCCACGCTCCCTCCTGTTTCTGACCCATCTCCCAGGTCTTGTTCCCCACTTACCTGTGGGGTTTGCTCACCTGTCCCCATCGAACCTAGTTTAAAGCCCTCCTTACTAGGTTAGCCAGTCTGTGTGCAAATAAGGCCTTTCCCCTCCTCGAAAGGTGAACGCCATCTCCGCCTAGCAGTCCTTCCTCGAATAGCATCCTGTGGTCGAGGAAGCCAAAGCCCTCCTGGCTACACCATCTTCGCAGCCAGGCATTCACCTCCACGATGCACCTGTCTCTGCCCGGGCCCCTACCTTCGACAGGAAGAATCGAAGAGAATACCACCTGCGCTCCAAACTCCTTAACCCGTACTCCCAGAGCCCTGTAGTCACTCTTGTTCTGCTCAGTGTCACACCTCGCAGTATCATTTGTGCCCACATGGATGAGTAGCATGGGGTAGTAGTCAGAAGGCCGGATAATCCTTGACAATGCCTCTGTAACATCTCGGATACGGGCCCCTGGCAGGCAGCAAACCTCCTGGGATGAACGGTCAGGGCGACAGATGGGTGTCTCCGTCCCCCTCAGCAGAGAGTCTCCAACCACCACTACCCTACGTTTCTTATTATCAGTGGTGGCAGCAGACCTCCCAGCCTTAAGGGTATGAGGCTTCGCCTCCTTAACTGTTGGGGGTGATTCCTTCTCTCCTGTATCAAGAAGAGCATAATGGTTATCTATTACCACAGCAGGAGGGTTCACAGCAGGGGTGGAGCACTGCCTGCTGCCAGAAGTAACCAGCTGCCAGTGTCCACCCTGAGCCATCTCCTCCTCCACTGGTGTGTCAGTAGTCCCGTGAACTGGGACAGCTACGTCAGCTGTCTCCACATGGATACTGTCCAGGAATTGCTCATGGATACGGATGTTCCTCAGCCTAGCCACCTCCTCCTGTAGCTCTCCCACCTGCTGCCTGAGAGATTCCACCAGTAGGCACCTTTCACATTGGATGCCACCCCCAGCCTGGGTATCAGTAAGTGGAAATAGCAAGTTACAGTCTTTGCAAACCAACACCAGAATCTGGGTAAAAGCATCCATGCTTTGGTGCTCTGTCTGGCTACAGGCGCAGGTGGAGGAGACAGAAGCAGTGCTGGCACAGGTGTTGCGGGTCTTCCTAACCATTGTAAGCCTCCCTCTGTCAAACTCTCTCAAATTCCTGTCTGCAGCTCCCTGTCTGCTCTGCTCTGCTTTAAACAGAAAAGTTTTGGATGTGGCTTGGTTTATAGGTTCAGGAGGACCAATGGGTCACAGATGAGACCAGCAAGGGACCCCCACTCCCTTCCTACTTCCCTTCCAAAACTCCCTTGCGAAACTCCCTATTAGCAGCTCCCATTCGCTAAGCTCCCTGGTCGCTTGTGCGCAGCTTTATAAAGCCCTGGCCTGAGTGAACGCCCTGCCCACTGGTTAAGGCTCAGCCAATTACCAGAGGCTGCTGCCATGCTTGGGGAGGCACAATGGCTAGAGCTGGACCTGCATTCGGTTATAAGCTCTGCAAGGCTCTGGAGCTCTTATTTTTGTCTATTTAATGTCCAGCGGCCAGGGGTGCTGATCTCTGTTCAAATAGCTCAGAATTAACAAGAAAACAGTACTACCAACAATACTGCATAAAGACAAAGCATCACAGGGAAATGGTACAAACAACCGGAGCAAGGCAGGGTACCAGAGACAAAGTAACTGATACAATAAAATGTGCACAGATCTCAGCAACCAAGGAGCCATTTTAGGCTCTGTGAGGAGCCGTTCATCCTGCCTGTGGATTGAATATCTAAAAGTGTTTCTTGTATCCATTTTCCATAGGAAGTGCCCCTTGCACAGAAAGGTAGAACAAGAACCATTGACTGGTTAAAACATTGTTAAAACCACACTAGCTGGAATTACAAACAGAGTGGGGGGAATTTTTTTTCAGATGAATAATTTCTTCTGTAAAAAACAGAAGTTTTGGGTCAGCTAAAAGTAATTGGGAATTCAGAACGATTCTCTGAATTCACATTGGACACAAAAACATTGAAAAACATAATTTTGAAAAATTCAAAACCTTTCAGTTTAACATCTTTGAAAAGAAAAGGTCTCTCTTTTTTTCTTTTCAAATAATATTTTGTCCAAAAATGTAGCTAGATCTGAAAGGAAAGATGTTTAGTTCAATGCAAACTGAATGTCGTTCTGTATTTCATTTCAGCAAGAAAAAACCTAATAATTTCCATTTTTGGAACAAACTACAAAGAAAGATTCTCCATCTCTTAAAGTCTTCAGATCAAGACTGGATGCAATTCAAGAAGATATACTTTCCTCAGGCAGAAGTTACTAGTCTGAATGCAAAGCTAACTAGATGGAATTCTCATGTCTGTTTTATGCAGAAGGTCAGATGAGATGACATAATTGCCCCTTCTGGCTTTATGATCCATTAATCTGGATACGGAGAGACAAATTCACACTGTGTACTGCTGAGGACCCACCAACCCCATTGTGAAGCCTGGCAAGAAGTAAATGACCATCCATGCTCTCTTCATTCCTGCATCTTTGTAGTTTGGGATTTTCATGAGAACCTCACAGATTTAGAAAATGCTCTGCCACAGACGCCCTTCAGAACCTGTTTGACTTGTTCGTTGCGGAGAGCGTAGATGTAGGGGTTAAAGAGTTGAGCAACCACAGAGTACAGAAAGGACACGACTTTGTCAAAGTCCCTCGCTCCCCGCTGTCCTGGTCGGATGTACCTGAAGATGGAGCTGCTGTACAATATCACAACCACCATCAGGTGAGCGGAGCAAGTGGAAAAGGTTTTTTTCCTTCCTGTGGTGGATGGGATGCGCATGATAGTGGAGATGATACAGCCATAGGAAACAATAGTGACTGTTAAAGTACCAAGTAAGATAATCGTTGCTGAAACCAAGAGCATTACCTCAATGTGTCCCGTGTCTACACGGGAGAGTTGGAGCAATGCGGCTGTGTCACAGTAGAAGTGGTTTATGACATTGGGGCCACAGAATGGTAACAGCACAACCATAAATGTTGGAGGAAATATTAAGAGAAAACTCATCACCCAGCAGCCCAGCACTAACTGGAAGCAGACCCTGCCATTCATGATGGTGCCGTAATGCAAGGGACGGCAGATAGCCATGTAGCAGTCAAAGGACATCATACCCACATGGAAAAATATACAGGTGCCCAGGACAAAGAACAACAACAACTGAAGGAAACAACCAGGAAGGGAAATAGATTTTCTCTCTGTCAGGAGGCTGTAGAGGAACCTGGGCATGATGACAGAGGTGAAACAAATTTCCAAAAAAGAAAAGTTCCTCAGGAAATAATACATGGGTGACTGGAGGCGATGGTCCACCAAGGAGAGGCTGACAACAGTGATGTTACCCATTATGGTCAACAGGAAGATAACTAATAGAACCACAAACAGGGCGATGTTTAAACGGTGGCTGTTGGACAGGCCCAAGATGATGAATTCCACCATGGTGCTCTGGTTCTTCATTCTCAGATCATTCTTAAAAGAAAAAAATGAAGAAGCACATCAAAAACAGAGTGAATGGAATGTTTGCAGGAAAAATTCTGTAAATCAATAGAATACACATCATTAATGGGAATTGGGTACCTGATAGACTTGGGCTCCATGGGAAAAGCCTGATGGGAAAACCAGAACCAAAGACAGGATCTTAGAGGAGAATATTTGATACTTTAAGGGGGAGGGGAGGGGAGAAAGAGAGAGAGAACCAGAAGGGATGAAAGAATGAAAATAATTTTTAATAAGAATATTTTACCCCAATTTTTCATGTATTCCTGGATTATAAGGCCCAAACGCATCACTGTGATCATCTTCTTTGACCTCTTGCATAGACCAACAATTTCCCTCAGTTAACTCCTGTTAGACCTAGAGCATAGTCTTGAGAGAGACAGACAATTCTGAAGTTAAAAATATCCAAGGATGAAGAGTCCAAAGCACAATTCTTAGTAAGTTGTTCCAATGATTAAATACCATCACTGCTCATCTTTTGTTTGTTTTGCTTTTCCTCCAGGTCATTGATAAATATTTTAAAAAAGCACCGGTCCGAGAACTGATCCCTTTGGGACTCCACCAGAGATACACCCGCTCCATGATGCACCTTATACAATTCCTGGTGGAGACATGGCAGGTACCCACTTTGTAATTCATGTAAAGTGTCTCACGTCAAGTGTGTATCATTCTTGTTTCTTAGTCAAAGTGTCAAAATTTACATGAAAAATAGTACCTATCTTTAAAAAACAAACAGGAATGAAGAAGACTGAGGATTTATAGATCAGTCCGCCTAAGTTCAATACCTGGAAAGGTACTGAGACAAATGATTTAGCCACAGGTTGTAAGCACCTAGAGGATAATTGGGTTTTAAGTAAAAACTAACGTGGATTTATCAAGAACAAATCATGCCAAATCAAAGCAATTTCTTTCTTTGACAGCATTACTCGTCTGGTGGATAGATCGAAAGCTGTAGCTGTGATGTATCTTGATTTTTAGTGGGTGTTTGACACAGCCCCACATCACATTCTCATAAGCAGACTGGAGAATGATGGTGAAGATTAAATTACTGTAAGGAGGGTGCACAACTAGGTGAAAGACTTTACTCACAGAGAGCTATAAGCAGCTCACTGTCATAGTGTGGGACTTTATCTAGTGGAGTCCTGCAGGGATCTGTCCTGCAGCCAGTACAATTCAATATTTTCACTAATGTTGTGGATAATGGAGGGAAGATTATGCTTACAAAATTATCAGATGACACCACATAAGAACAGCCACACTGGGTCAGACCAATGGTCAATCTGGCCTTGTGTCCTGTCTTCCAACATTGGCCAATGTCAGGAGCCCCAGAGGGAATGAACAGAACAGGGATTAATCAAGTGATCCATCCCGTCGCCCATTCCCAGCTTCTGGCAAACAGAGACTAGGGATACGTCAGAGCATGGTTTTGCAGGCTGGGAGAGGTTGCTAGCACTGTGAAGGACAGGATTAGAAATCAACATTACTTTGACAAATTGGAGAATTACTCTGAATTCACCAAGATCAAACTCCGTAAAGACAACTGCAAAGTACTACACTTAGGAAGAAAGAAATGAAATGCACAAGTGCAAAATGAGGAATAACTAGCTAGGAGGCCATGCGGCTGCACAGGATCTGGGAGCTAGAGCTGACCACAAATTGAACATTAATCCAATGAGATGCAGTTACCAAACAGAGGCTAATATCATTCTGGGGTGCATTAACGGGGAGGCAGTTGTCCCTGGTAAGGTCTCGGCTAGGGTGCTGTGGCCAGTTCTGGATTTCACACTTTAGGAAAGACGCAGACTAGTTGGAAAGGGTCTAGAAGGGTGCAAAAAATGCTAAAAGGGTTAGAAAACTTGACCATGAGGAAAGGTTTAAAAAATGAGGCATGTTTAATCTTTGAATAACTGAAGGGTTGTATATAGAAGACAGTGATCAATTGTTCTCCACACCTGCTGAATGTGGGACAAGTAATGCAGTTAATCTGCAGCCGGGGAGATTTGCCTTAGATAGTAGGTAAAAATGTCTAACTATTAGGATAGTTCAGTGCTAGAACATTTGGCCATGGGAGGATGGGGAATCCCAGTCATTGGAGATAGCAGCATTCTGTATCCTAAGGTAAAAGGAAACCTCCACTTTGCATACCCTTGAAAAATCTGCAAAACCTCCACAATGTGCACCTTGAAATTCATTCTCTGATCTCACCAGTGCCTTGATCGTTATTAAACATTAAAAATTGGCAGCTGTTACCTCTGTTACTATGTGTTACCTCTACTTATAGAATCATAGAACCATAATGTTAGAAGGGACCGCAAGGGTCATCTAGCCGATTTCTCATAATATTCTCACATCTATATTCGACTTCCCTGGCCCCTGAGTATTCTTTTTATCATAGCCGTACATTTGTGTCTCGTTTCACAATAAGACTGAATAATTTTAGGAGAGCCACCCTATTTTCCTAACACAGTGGGACTGGGATCCCAGACAGGTGGTCTCAATCTTGTACCCAAAACAAAACAAAGAAGAAAAAAAAATTACTCACAAAGTTCTTCAGACCATGATTTCTTTCACATCCCAATCTGCAATCACATCTTGTGCATTCTCGCTCAGATCATGCAATGATGGAGTACATGGAACATGAACCAAAATTAGCACACAAAGCCTGCAGGTGCTGAATTGAGATGCTCCAAAATAGGTCTGCGATTTATGCCTCTGTGTAACAGAGGGATGGAATAAACTTGGGTGATCACTGCCTCTGTCAAATAATCCCTCATTTATAACAGTTGTAGACTCTGGATTTCTTGTCTGTCATTGCTGGCTGGGACCTCTGAGACCAATTAGCAGATGAGTTTGCTAACAACACTCAGAGAACTCAAGTCTGATCCATTCTACTGAATGTTTTAGGAAAGAACATTACAATGTGATGTCTCTCTTCCACACGGAGAAGACAATGGGTTCTATAACCACCTCCCACCTCAATTGTTTTCTTGGCAAGACAGGGAAAAGATTCAGCAAACTTGGACAGAGTTAGATGCCCTTATAACTGACATTCTTGTGCTTAACATATTAGAACAAGGCTTGGGAAAGCAATGTTTAATTCCTGCTTTTCCCACCCACCCCTCCACAAGCTCAGGCAAGTCACTTAGGGCTGGACTGGTAAAGATATTTAGGCACCTAATGGGATTTTTAAAAGCATCTAGGCTCCACAGAGCCCAAATAGCCAAAGGACCAGTTGGCCGGGGAATGGAGTTGAAGGTGGCCCAAAAGAATGAAGCATATTGAGAGTAGAAGCTTATTGCTCTGTCACACCACATCACGCAATGTCGTTTGTGTCCAGGCACAATACCAGGAGTAACCTGGTGTCTGACCCCAGCTATGAGACTGTCTCAGAATAACTTGTCATTGAGTTTCATGTGGGAGATTTTCAGTTCTTGGTCCTCGTTTCAGTCACTTCCATTGGGGAAATGTTCTGAATGGGTACACAGGTAATTCCCAAAGGCAAGAAGGGAAGTTATGAATCCTGATGACATTGAAAGTGAATTTGAACTAGACACCAGAGTGAAATACTGACCTTATTGTAGTCACTGGAGAAACTCCCACTGGATTTCATACACTGCTATTATCATTATCTATCATTTATATTGTGGTCTTGCCTAGGAGTGAGGTTTCTCACTGAGTGATTGTGAGGCAGGATTACAATCCCAAATTCATCCGGTTGAGTCTCCCTCACTCTCACGGGGAAAAGGCAGGCCCATCTGCAAAGTTTGTACCTGATCCATTGGATTAAGGCAGCCAATGGCGGTTGGATGTGATGCTGGTCACGTCACTTTCTTGTGTGCCTTTGGCTACCAAACTGCCTTGCCTTTGCAGATGGTGAGCCATTTGCCTAGGGGAGACAACTGCTGTTGACATGCCTAGAAACGCCTGTCTATAGCCTGATTTCAGGTTTGTTAATAATATTAATTTAATTTATCAATTTAAATTTTATTTAATTTTATTTAATGTAATTTAGTTAATTAACACTAATACTACTTAATTGTTAATATTAATTCATATGGGTTTTTGGCTCTCCAGTCTGTTTGATCAGAAGATAAAAGTTCTTGTCCTGAATCAGGCTCCACAGAATTTATGAAAGACCTTTGGGGTTGTGACAGGAAGCTCACACTAAGTCAGACAGAGCCATAAAGACTTTTTATTAAAATCAGGAATAGTACGTAAATGGTAAAATACCCAGTGTTACACAGTTACAATTGCTTTTACTGCTATTCAAAAGATACATATGTGAATATAATATTATATACAACAAAGCTTTGGTTAAGATGCTCATGCCCTTCCTTGATAACCTGGTGGTAAGAGACACAGGACCAGCCTTGCAATTCAGGTTTCTCAATTTTTGGGTAAGGAATGCAGTGCTTAGAAAAAGCTAATGCTAGAAGCTATCAAAACTAAATTAGGGTTTACTTGACTAACTTAAAACCAAAACCTAATAAACAAACTAAGAATAAAACTTAGAGAAACCAATCTGATCCTAGCTCCCTCGAAACTTAAAGTTTAAGAAAAACAAGTCCAGCTGACTGATAGTAGGAGTCATTGTAGATAGATAGAACAGAGAGAGAGCGTGGAGGAAGGAAGTGAGAATGATAGAGCAGAGTACTCTAGCGAGGTGGGTCACCTCTTGTGTAGGGCACAAGTGCCGGAAATCCTTCCTCCTATGCCCAAATTTCATTCCTCACCCACAAAATGTTAGGGAACACTTACCCCATAGGCTAGTATGTTTGTGCAAATTGATGACATGTACCCACCATATAAGTTCCCTTGTGGTGTACCTGGTAAGTCTGTAAGTATAGCATTGAACCCCCTCCACAGGCCATTCTCCATTGTCTATTGGTTTAGATAAAAGGTCATAGACATAGGGGTGGGTACTGAGCTATTCAGGTAACAAGATAAAGGTCAACTTTGCTTTCTGAGTAAAAGGTGTCAGTACTGATTTGCTAACTTTCCCTCAGCGTAACATACAGGATATGGCCTGTAGGTCTCTTGCATTACAGCCAAACTTACCTTAATATAAATCTGTAAACCTATTACAATAAACCAAACACTTAAACTATAAGAAAAGATGTATCTATGCAAGCAAGCAGGCTAGTCCTATAGGCTCCATGTCGCAGACCAGCGTCCCATTGTGCTAAGTACTGTACAAAGCCAGAGCCCCTGCCCAGAAGAGGCCACAAAATATAAGACAAGAATTGGCCGGGAAATCTGTGAGATAGCGTCCGTCAGCATGATGCACATTGAGCTCAGCAAAACAGCTGTCAAGTTTGTGTGGAAGAAATCAGAGCAGAGGAGAGTTTGAAGGAGCTCAGTAGGTTTTGCAGACATTTATTGGGTGCTCTTCCTTAGCATGAGTAAGGCTACAATTTTGGCACTGAAATCACTTAATCCATGACTTCCATAGACCTCTGTGACTTCAGCCTGTGGTGGCTGGGAGCTGCAGTGTTCTGCAGCGTCCCTGCCAGCAGTGGGTGGCAGGGGGACCCCCACATCCCCCCACCTACTGCATGCAGTGAGTGACACCCACAGCTCCCTACTCACAACATGTGGCAGGTGGACCCCTGTTGTTCCCTGCCTTCAGCGGGCAGCACAGGGACCCCTGCAGTTCCAAGCAGTGGATGGAGTGGGACGCTGGAGCTCCATGCACCCCAGAGCTCCCAACCAGTCCCCGCAGCTGCCCAGCAGCTTCCCATTTTATCATGGATATTTTTAGTAAAAGTCAGGGACAGGTCACGGCTTCTGTGAATTTTTCTTTATTGCCCGTGACCTGTCCCTGACTTTTACTAAAAATACTCGTAACAAAATCTTCACCTTAGTCCTGAGGGACAGCCTGGAGGAGAGCATGAAGCTGCCTGTTTGAAAATGTAAAGTGGATAAAACAAGCTGGCATCAATGGCCAATTGCAGGATGGAGACGATGTCTTAATAGTGCATGAGAGATGATTGGTAGGACGGGGATACGACATGACGGGTCTATAAAATGGAGACAAATTGCTTATATCTGAGGAAGTGTCAAGAGGAACCCACTGGAGGAACCCACTGGCCTTCACTTGGACAATGACCTTTGAAGCAAGAAAGATTTCAGTGAAGCCAGGATTTGCCCCTGACCTCCACTTGCACCCTTGAGAATATTCCCTTCCAAGAGCAAAAAGGAAACCAAATATTTCTCATTATCCAACTCTATTCATTTGATTAGAAGAGTTACATTTGCCGGAGTTCTCTCTTGTAGTTGTCTATTTAATGCCCAGTGGAAAGGAGTGCTGATCTCAGTCCAAATATCCCAGAGTTAACAGGAAAAACAGTGCTACTAACAAAGTGGCATAATAGGGGAATGGTACAAACAAGCAGACCAAGGCAGGGTACTAGAGATGAGGCAACCAAAACAGTAAGATGTGCACATATCTTAGCAACTAAGCTGCATTTTAGCCTCGTGAGGAGCCATTTATCCCTCCTGTGTGTTGAATATCTAAAGAGCAGTGTTTCTTGTACTCCTTTTCCAGCGGAAGTGCCCCTAACAGAGAAAGGTAGAACAAAAACTATTGACTGGATGCTAAAACCACACTTTGAAATGACAGAGCCAGGAGAATTTTTTCAGATGAATAATTTCTCATGTAAAAAATACAGTTTCAGGTCAGCTAAAAGTATTTGTGAATTCAGTGTGAATTCAAAGAA
Source organism: Gopherus flavomarginatus (assembly GCF_025201925.1). Taxonomy (NCBI): domain Eukaryota; kingdom Metazoa; phylum Chordata; order Testudines; family Testudinidae; genus Gopherus; species Gopherus flavomarginatus. The sequence continues at coordinate 1,880,606 of NC_066627.1, read as the reverse complement.
TAGACCTGACCACAAAAAAATGGAAAATAATAATTGAAAACATTTATTTCAACATCTTCAAAAATAAAAAATTTTCACTTTTCAACAATTTAGCAAGATGTTAAGGAAAAATTCTTCCCAAAATGAATTGTGTTTAGTGTTTCATTTCACCAAGAAAAGCCTAACAATTTCTATTTTGGGAACAAAGTACCAAGAAAGAGTCTCCATCTCTTGAAGTCTTCCAGTCAAGCCTGGATGCCGTTCAGGAAGACACACTTTCATTAGATGCGAGTTACCAGTCTCAGTGCATAACTAATTGGTGGAATTCTGTGGTATGTATTATTAGGAGCTCACACTTGATGATCTGAGGATCCCGTTTGGGCATATAATTTTTCAACCTAGACAAGAGGAGATAAATTCACCCCTGTTAACAGCTGAGGACTCACCAAGCCTATTGTGAAGCCAGGCACGAAGTCAAGGACCATCCATGTTCTCTTCACTCCTGTATCTTTGGGGTGACAGATTTTCATGATATCCTCAGGAATTTAGAAATTGTTCGGCCAAATATGTCCTTCAGAGCCTATTTGACTTGTTCATTGCGGAGAGCGTAGATGTAAGGGTTAAAGAGTTGAGTCACCACACAGTACACCAGGGACACAACTTTGTCAAAGTCCTGAGTGCCCCGCTGACCTGGTCGGATGTACCTGAAGATGGCACTACTGTACAATATCACAACAACTGTGAGGTGAGCAGAGCACATGGAAAAGGCCTTTTTCCTTCCTCTGGTGGATGGGATCCTAATGATAGTACAGATGATACAGCCATAGGAAATTATGGTGACTGTTAAAGTGCCAGGTAAGACCACTACAGCTGCAACCAAAAGCATTACCTCAATGTGTTCCATGTCTACACAGGAGAGTTGGAGCAATGCGGCTGTGTCGCAGTAGAAGTGGTTTATGACATTGGGGCCACAGAATGGTAACAGCACAACCATAAATATTGGAGGAAATATTAAGAGAAAACTCATCACCCAGCAGCCCAGCACTAACTGGAAGCAGACCTTGCCATTCATGATGGTGCCATAACGCAAGGGACCGCAGATAGCCGTGTAGCGGTCAAAGGACATGATAGCCACATGGAAAAATACACAAGTGCCCAGGAGGAAGAAAACCAACAGCTGAAGGAAACAACCAGGGAGGGGAATAAATTTTCTCTCTGTCAGGAGACTGTAGAGGAAACTTGGCATGATGACAGAGGTTAAACAGATTTCCAAGAGGGAGAAGTTCCTGAGGAAGAAATACATGGTGGACTGGAGGCGATGGTCCACCAAAGAGAGGGTGACAACAATGATGTTTCCTATCACAGTCAATAAGAAAACAACTGATAAAACCGCAAACAGGATGATGTTGACATGATGCTTGTTGGACAGTCCCACAATGATGAATTCCACCACCATGGTCTGGTTCTTCATTCTTCACTCATCTTTAAAGAAAAAATATTAAAAACATGTCAAAACCAGAACCTATTGGACGATAGGGACAGAACACTTAAATGAAAAATCTGTAAATAATTAGCACTAATCTCTTCAATGGGAACTGAGTGTCTAACAGATATGGGCTCAATGAAACAATCCTGACAGAGGAACTAAAAACAATTACTGATAGTTAGAGAGAGAGAGAACTGGAGGGGAAGGGAGAATGAAAATAATTTTATTTTAAACATTCATAAGTTTTGCCACATTTTTTCATTGATTATAAGGCCAGAAGGCAGCAGTATGATAATCTACCCTAATCCCCTCTATAGAACAGACCAAGGAATGTCCCTGAATTAGTTACTGTTAGAACTAGAGCATAGCTTTAAAAAAAAGAATCAAAGCTTTATTTTAAAATTACCAGTGATGCAAAATCCACCACAAGCCTTGGAAAGTGGTTTCAATGATTATATACCCTGATATGAAAGTTTTGTCTTTTTGTTTTCATCCTGGTCCTTGATAAAAATATTAAAAAGTACAGGGCCAAGAACCAAACCCTGTTGGACTCCACTAAAGCCACCCACACTCAGTGATGATTGTCCATATATAATTCCAGTTTAAGACCGTTCAGTACCCACTTTTTAGTCCATTTAATCTGTGCCATGTTAATTGGGTATCCTTCTAGTTTCTTAATCACAAAGGCAAAAGTCAGATGAAAAATAGTCCCTGTCTTTAAAAAAGAGGACAAAGAGGACCTGGGAATTATAGAGTATACATCCTAGCTTCTATACCTGGAAAGATACTGGAACAAATTTTTTAACAATCAAGTTGTAAGCACCGAGACGATAATAGGGTTTTAAGTAATAGCTAACATGAATTTTTCAAGAATAAATCAAGCTAAACCATTCTAATTTCCTTCTTTTAACTAATTATTGGTCTGCTGGAGAGTTAGGAAGCTGTAGACATGACATAGCTTGATTTTAGTAAGGTATGTGACATAATTCCATGTGACATTCTCATAATCAAAGTAGGGAAATGTGGTTTACATAAAATTACTGTGAAGTGGGTGCAAAACTGAACTCAAAGACCAGGTATCAGTGATTCAATTTCAAAGTGAGGGAAAGTGTCTTGTGGACTCCTGCAAGGATCTATGCTGAGTCCAGTACAACTCAATATTTTCATTATTGACATGTATAATGGATTGGCGATTACGCTTACAAAATTTGCAGATGACAACTAGGTGGAAGATGTTTCTAGGACTTGGGAGGACAGGATTAAAAATCATACCAACCTTGAAAAATTGACGAATTTATCTGAAATCAACACAATAGAATTCAATAAAGACAAGTGCAAAGTACTATACTGAGGAAGAAAAATTCTAGATGCACAGCTACAAAATGGGAATAACTGGTGAAGCATTAGTACTGCTGAAAAGGATCTGAGTGTTATCGTAGATCATAAATTTAATATGAGTCAGCGAAGTGGTTGCAAAAAAGGCTAATATCATACTGAGGCTATTCACAGGAGCATTCTGTTTATAATGCGGGACCTAATTGTCTAGATTTGCTGGGCACTGGTGTCCCTGCAGCAGCAGTACTCTGTCCTATTCTGGATTCCACACTTTTAAAACAGTCAAGTAATTGGAGAAGATCTAGGAGTGAAGCAACAAAAATGATAAAAGGGCTAGAAAACCTTACTATGATCAATGGTTTAAAAAATAGGCATGTTTAGTCTTGAGAAAAGACGACTGAGAGTAGAGCCAATAACAGTTTTCCAATATGTTACAGGCTGTTCTACAGAGGATGGGGATTAATTGTTCTCCATGTCCACTGAATGTAGGACAAGGAGAAATGCACTTAATTAGCAAGAAGAAAAAATAGGTTCGATGTTTGGGAAAACTTTCTACTTATAAGAATAGTTATTTACTGGAATACATTATCATGGGAGGTTGTGGAATCCCTGTCAGTTGAGGGTTCTAAAACAGGTCAGACAAATACCTGTCAGAGATGGTGTAGGTTTAAATGGTACTGCTTCAGCGCAGGGGGTGGACTGGATAACCGCTCAAGATTTCTTCCAGTCACATAGGTCACTGATGAAAAATTAGGAAATTTATTCCTTAGAAGCTCCTGGCTTCATTCCCTTCGCTCATAGACACCCAACGCCTCCCCTTATATTGAATGGAGGAATAGTTTGAATGGCTAAGTTTTATATCAGTTGGATCAATCAGGATCAGGTCCAAATTTCTCCAGAGTCAATAGGGAGCTTCCCATAGGCTCCAATGCGGTTTGGATTCACTCTGCAAAGCTGCCAATGCAGAGGTACTTACAGAGTTGGAGACATGGAGAGTGAGGACACAAATATTCATCAGTGGGGGGGGGGGGCTTCTGTGCGCATTACACACAACCTGCAGAAGCTCCCTGGCTTTTCTCAAACAGGGTCCTGGGTGCATCTTCCCCCATTCCTTTTTTCAACAGTATTTCTCCAGGAGTTTGAGGGAACTTTTCCTGTGAGGTGTCCATTTTACAATAAGCCATACTAGCTATTAGCTTGGGTTTGTGGATTTTTTTACAATGGGTTTTGGCTCCTGGATACCACTTGACCAAGACAATGAAAGAAATCTAACAGTTCCCTAATTAAATATTTCCCTTAATGGGGATTCCTAGAATAATGGCAGTGGCATTGTGTCTGCTAGGGTGAAAGCAAACCTCACAGACTCATACCCTGTAAAAATCTCCTAACCCATTGTCCACATTCAAATCCAGCTTCCGACCTCACCTCTGCCAAGCTATCAGTGAGATACTCAAGAATGTCAGCCGTTGTGCGTTACCTCACTGTGTCACATTTATCATACGCTTCTCAGTCTTAAATTGCACTCCCTGGCCACAAACTATTCTTTTTTGTCATAGCCATATATCTGAGTCTCATTTTACATCAAGCCTGGAAAATGTTGGGTCAGTGACCCGCTTTGCCTAGCACAATGGAACTGGGATTTCAATCTCATGGCGCAAAACATAACAGTAAGATTATCCACGAGCTCGTCAAAGTATTATCACTTCAAAATCCCACCCCTGCTGTCATATGCTGGGCATTCCCACTCACGCCCTGTGATAAGAGAGACCTTAGAAATACCCCAAACAAGAACCAAAATTATCACACAAATCCTAAATCTGCTGATTTGAGATTCTTCAATTTAGGTGTGTCAGTGTGTGCCTTTCTGCATACGAGAATACAGGGATAAACATGGGTGACCACTGCCTGCATCATGTAACCCCTCCTTTTCCAATTCCCATCTGTAATAGTTGTAGTCTCTGATGTTTTTATCTGTAGTTGCTAGCTGGGACCCCTGATATCAATTAGATAGAAAGCTTTGCTGACAACATGCTGAGAAATCCCTTCAGAAAGAGCGTGATCATGTGTTGTTTCTCTTTTCCCCAGCGGGAGTTCAAAGGGTTCGGTCACTATTTCCCATCCCACACGTTTTCATGGCAAGACACGGAAAACATACATAAAAGTCAGGTCGCCATATGACTGATGCTACTGTGGTAAGAACACAACTCAGGAAATTAGTGGTGAATTCCAATCTCTGCCAGAGACCTTCTCTGTGACCTTGAGCAAGTCAATTAGGGTCAGATAGTTCAAGGTATATAGGAAGCTAATGGGATTTTTAAAAGCATTTTAGGCATCTTCCTCCCATTGAAATCAATGAGTTTTAGGTGCCTAGGTGAAATCCCATTAGGTGCCTAAATACCTTCATTCAGACAGAAGTGGATTGGAGAACCTCACACTACTGAGATTGATGAACAGATTTTATTTCCATTTCTGAGATTGGGAACTGAGACATACAGTGAGAGAACTGGATTTTAGAAAGGACAAACACACCCATCACCCACTACATTTCAGTGTGATGTAGGGTTCAAACCAGCTTATCCAAGAGACATGCTGGTTTCTTAACCATAAGAGCATCATATCTCTGCTATTACACTGGGGCTATTGCACAGAAGATAATTCTGCCAAGAAATGGTAGGATAATTAAGCACAGACCCTCAGCACAGAAATTTTGGGTATGTCAAATCCAAGTCTCCAGAATGACCTAACCGCCAGAGGACCAGTTGGCTGTGGAATGGACTTGCAGGTGTCCCAGAGAATGAAACACACTGAGAACAGAAGCTTTGTTATTCTAACACACCACATCATACAATGTCATTTGTTTCCTTGCAAAATAGGAGGAGTAGCCATGTTCCTCACACCAGTATCTTGCGACTGAGCCTCGTGCCGGAGCTTTGCAGTTCATCTTCCTCTTTTCAGTTACTTCTAAAGGGGAAATTTCCTGCACAGGTACAAGGGTGATTCCCCAAAGCACGAAGGGGAGTTATAGCTTCAAGTTTCATAGAAGGTGACTTCCAGCTGAACAATAGAAGTGACATCCTGTCCCCACTGAAGTCCTAGAAACATTCCTACTCACTTCATAGTTTTGTATTATCTATAATGTGTATTGTGGCCATCCCAAAGAATGCCAGTCATAAAGCATGACCCCACTGTGCTAGGTGCAGTACAAACACAGACCAAAGCCATGGTCCCAGCCCTAAAGAGGATACATTGTATAACACAAGAGACAACAGGTGAGAAAAGGGGTATCACCAGGACACAATGAGATTGAGACGCTGACTAGCACTGTCAGTGATCTAAGTAAAATAGCTGCCTGAGTGTTGTCAGGTTTGTTTGCTGAATCACAGGGAATCACAGGGAAGGGGAGTTTGACGGAGGTCTGTGAGGTATTTAGCAGATGTTTACCGGGTGCTCTTCCGAATCAGGAGGAGTAGCATGGAGGAAAGTATGAAGGTGATTCTCTCAAAATTTAAAGTCTGTGGTGGCATTACCTCACTGACCTTGTCTCTAATATGCTGGGATCAACACAACTACAACAACTTAGCAGAGACATGCAGAACAAGATGCATTGGCTGGATGTCAAAGCCAGACAAAATGAATTTAGAAATATAGCTTGGTGAAATTTGTCACGTTAATAATTTACTATGTAATAAAATGAAGCTTCAAGTCAAGAAAAATCATTTGTAAATTCAATCTGAATTCAGAGACTAATTTTGGCCAAAAAAATGAATCATAAAAAATAATTTGAAAAATTCAAAACATAGTTTCAAGATTTTTAAATGAAATTCTCTCTTTTTCCTTTTCAAATATTTATCCCAAAATTGAGCAAAGTATTTTCTTTAGTTCAACCCAAACTGAATTCTGTAATTTTTAAATTTCAGCAACAATAACCCAAACATTCCTTTTTGAGAGAAAGCAACCAAGGAGGTGGTAGAGTCTCCATCTCTTGAAGTCTTCCAATCAACACTGGATGCCCTTCGGGAAGATATGCTTCCATTGGACACAAGTTACTAGGCTTACCACATAGCTAACTGGGTGGAATTCTAAGGCCTATTTTATACCAAAGGTCAGACTTGATGATCAGATAGTCCATTTTGGCCTTATATCCTATGTATCTGGCTATGGGGAAATAAATTCACTCCTATTTACTGCTCAGGACACCCACATCCATTGGGGAGCCTGGCATGAACCCAAAGACCATCCAGGTTCTGTGTGTGCCTGCCTCTTTGTGGTTAGGGATTTTCATGAAAGACTCACTTAGAAAATGCTCCGCCACAGATGTCCTTCAGGGCCTGTTTGACCTGTTCATTGCGGAGAGCATAGATGTAGGGGTTAAAGAGTTGGGCCACCACAGAGAAGAAAAAGGCCACAAATTTGTCAAATTCTTGCGCTCCCCGCTGACTTCTTCGAACATACCTGAAGATGGAGCTACTATACAATATCAGAACAACCAGGAGATGAGCAGAGCAGGTGGAAAAGGCCTTTTTCCTTCCTGTGGTGGATGGGATGCGAATGATAGTGGAGACGATACAGCCATACGAAATGATAGTGACTGTGAAATTTCCAAGTATGAGAAGTGAAGTTGAAAGCAAGAGCATTACCTCAATGTGTCCCGTGTCTATGCAGGAGAGTTGGAGCAATGCGGCTGTGTCGCAATAGAAGTGGTTTATGACATTTGGGCCACAGAATGGCACCAGGATGGCCATAAAAGCTGGGGGAAACATTATAAGTAAACTCATCACCCAGCAGCCCAGCACTAACTGGAAGCAGACCCTGCCATTCATGATGGTGCCGTAACGCAAGGGATGGCAGATAGCCATGTAGCGGTCAAAGGACATCATACCCACATGGAAAAATATACAGGATCCCAGGACAAAGAACAACAACAACTGAAGGAAACAACCAGGGAGGGAAATAGATTTTCTCTCTGTCAGAAGGCTGTAGAGGAACCTGGGCATGATGACTAAGCTGAAGCAGATTTCCAAGAGGGAGAAGTTCCTGAGGAACAAATACATGGGCCATTGGAGGCGATGATCCACCAAGGAGACGGTGACAACAGCAATGTTACCCATCACAGTCAAGAAGAAGACAACTGATAGAACCACAAACAGGATAATGTTGACATGGTGGTCGTTGGACAATCCCACAATGATGAATTCCACCACCCTGGTCTTGTTCTTCATTCTTCACTCATCTTTAAAGAAAAATTAAACCATGTTAAAACCAGCACCGATAGGCCAGTAAGGCGAGAACGCCCGCAGGGAAATTCTACACATAAATAGAACTAATCTCTTTAATAATTTCTTTGAAAAAGTCATACGTTTTACCACTATTTATCATAGATTTTTAAGGACAGAAGACACCAGTATGATCATCTATTCTGACTTCTTATGTAGAATAGACCAAGGAATGTCTCTGAATTAAATAAACATCCAACATAAAAGAAAATCTAATATTGGTTTTAAAATTTCCAGTGATGGAAAATCCACCACAAGGCTTGGAAAGTTGTTCCAAAGGTTATATTTCCTTTCTGTGAAAGTTTGGTTTTTGTTTTCTTCCAGGTCATTGATAAAAATTTAAAAGTACTGAGCCAAGAACCGATCCCTGTGGGACTCCTCTAAAAACACCCATGCTCAAGGATGATTGCCCATATAGAATCCACTGTTCAGTTAGACGTGTTCTAAATCTCTTCAGTTTGCACCATATTAATTGTGTATCATTCTAGTTTCTTAATCAGAATATAAAAAATCAAATAAAATATAGTACCTGCCTTAAAAAAGAGGAAACAAAGGGTATCTTGGGAATTATAGACCCAACAGCCTAACTTTGATACCTGGAAAGATACCAGAACAAATTATTAAACAATCGAGTTGTAAACACCTAGCGGATAACAGGGTTTTAAGTAATAGCCAACGAGTGCAAAGTACTAGACTTAGCAAGAAAAATATCAAATGCGCAGCTACAAACTGGAACTAGCTGGCAAGTAGGTAGCACTGCTGGAAAGGACCTTGGGGTTATTTTCCTTCACAAATGGAATCTGTGTCACAATGCGATGCTGTTGGGAAAAGGCCAATAGCATACTGGGGTGTGTTAACAGGACTGTTGTATGTAAGACCCATGAGGTGAGTGACCCAATACTGGTGAGAGCTCAGCTGGAGTGTACTGTCCAGTTGTGTAGTCCACACTTACAGAAAGTTGTGGGCGAATTGGAGAGGGTCCAGAAGACTGCAACAGCAATGATGAAAGGGTTAGAATACAGCCGAGGTCCTGCCTCAGCACAGGAGGGATGGAAAAGGTGAGCTCTCAAGTTCCCTTTCAACCCGGCATTTCTATGGCTCTGTATCACATCAAATGCCTTACAGACATCTAAACATATTGCATCAGCATTATTACCATCATCAAACAATCATGTAATGACATGAAACTAATCTCTCAGGTTACGTCCATGAATCCACTCTGACTGGAATTAATTCTGTTATCCGCCTCTATTTGTATGTTATTCGAGAAGCTCTGCTTCTGGCTGCCTGCAGATTCAGCTGGAAATTGCTCTAACACAACATATTGGTTACAAATTAGGAAGGATTTTCCTTCTTAAACTCTGGTTTCATTCCCTTTCCACATAGACACCGGACTCCCCTCCTATTGAATAGAAGCATAGCTTGAATGGCTAAATTTTAAATCAATCACATTACCCAGCTGGGACCTGATCCAATGGTCTTCAAAGTCAATTGAGAGCCTAATACTGTCTCCAGAGGGCTCTCAGACAATGTTAAGATGCTGGTGGATATGGAGCAGTACTTACAGAGTTGGAAAACGGAGAGTAAGGACACAAACATTCGTCTGCAGAGACGGCTGCTCTCGTCATCATAAACAGAACAGGAAGAAAAGCTCTGTGTCTTTGCAGATTGGGTTCCAAGCACCTCTCCAAACATTTCTTTTCTCAAAAGCTCTACTTTTTCAACAGTATTTCTCTGGGAGTTTGAATACACAGAGCAAGAAGGTCTCTTATTTCTCAGAGATTCCCATTTTGCAGTAAGCCATCTCATCCATTTGCTTGGATTTGCAGCTAGGGATAGCAGAATTTTTTGCAAAGACACTTGTCATAACTTCACCACCATGATGAAACAAATCTGATAGTTCCCACATTAAATGGATCCCATAACAGGGATCCCTGAAGTAATGATAGCGGCATTGTGTCTACTTGCAAACCTCGAAGATTCATACCTGCAAAGATCTCCAAAATCACCACATTGTGCACCTTCAAATCCATCCTCAGGTCTCACCAAAGGCCGCAATCACCAGGAGACACTGAAGAATGGCAGCTGTTGTGTCACCTCTGCTCATCACATCTGTCGTTATTTTCTACACGCTTATCTCCCAGCTATGCTGTTGATCACATCCATTTATTTCCGACTCATGCTACACAGAGTGAATATTTTCGGGAGAGCTCCCTTCTTTGCCTAGCACAATGGGACTGGGATCCTAAAGAGGGGCCTCGATCTCGGACCACAGAATAACACAATAATAATAACTACCAGGCTCTTCAAATCGAGATTGCTTTATAATCCCACAGCAGCCATCCTGTTCTGTTCATCCTCACTCAGACTCTGACTATGGAGACCTTAGAAACACCTGCAATTGTCACAGAAATCCTGCAGCTGCTGAATCAAGATGCTCCCATTTGACCCTGTATATCTATGACATTCTGTGTAACAGATCATGAGGATAAACCTGGGCTATATTAAACAGCCCCTCCCTTTTGTGTTCTCATTTATAATAGTTGTCATGTCTGGTATTCTTAGCCCTCATCTTTGGCTGGGACCCCTGAGGCCAATTAGCTAATGAACTTTGCTGACAACATTGTAGAGACACTCTTCTGCTCCCTTCTAAAAGTTTTAGAAAAGAGTAGGTTGATGTTATGTTTCTTCATTCCCCAGGGAGAAGCCAATGGGTTCTGTGTCTCCATGTGCCAACTCACTCATTATTCTTGGCAAGACAGAGAATTGCTACAGGGAGATGGAGGAGATGGCCTTGGTGTTTCCTGATTGGATCAAGAAGGCGGCAATTAAGAGAACCATGAATAGGAAGATATTTAAATGACTGGTCATTGGCCAGGCCCAAGAGAATGAACTCTTCTACCATGGTGGTTGTCCATTGAAATGTATTCATTCTAGGCAGAAGGCTGGCCCCTGCCCAGAGGTACTGGCTTGTCAGCAGAGAAACTGAAGTCGCCCTGGTAGGATCCTGTGTTCCCTGATGAGGCTGGCTGGTGAGTCACCTGAATGAGAGACAGGATGGTGATGAAAGGGCAGAAGTGGCATGACTCACTCATGCTGTTCTGCCATTTTTCACCAACTTCAACTGAGGGAAGTTGCTGCAAGTGTGGGGGGCAGGCAGAAGTGACCCTGCCCACCTAGACAAAGATGGTCCCCCAAGAACTCCCAAGGGAAGGGTGAGCTAGCTTGAGGAGGAAATGCATGTCAGATAAGAACACAAGAATATAGGCATGGCCCTACGGGGTCAGACCAAAGGTCCATCTAGCCCAGTATCCTCTCTCCCTACAGTGGCCAATGCCAGGTGCCCCAGAGGGAGTGAACAGAACAGGTGATCATCAAGTGATCCATCCCCTGTTCGCCCATTCCCAGCTTCTGGCAAACAGAATCCAGGTTAATTCCATAATTCATCAAACATCAGTCTGAAATCTGATCTCTTTAATTCAGGCTTTTATACAGGGTAAATACGATCTGTGCCATTAATGAGAAAATTAAACCTAACCTTCCTTGACTGAAATATTGTCAGGTACATTCTCGATGTACATAATTGAAGTACAATCAGTTGCTCATTGCCACATTAAGTTAATTACACCCACCAGTAACCTGCAGCTGGTTCATTGTAGTAGGGATTGAGTGTCTTGGAATGGCTGCAATCTTTTTTCTGTGCTCACATGATAAGAACATAAAAACATAAGAATGGCCATACTGGATCAGACCAAAGGTCCATCTACCCCACTATCCTGTCTTCTGACAGTGGCCAGTGCCTGGTGTCCCAGAGGAAATGAACAGAACAGGTAACCATCAAGTGATCCATCCTCTGTTGCTCATTCCCAGCTTCTGACAAACAGAGGCTAGTGACACCATTCTTGCCCATTCTGGCTAATAGCCATTGATGGACCTATCCTCCATGAACTTATCTAGTTCTTTTTTGAACCCTGTTATGGTCTTGGCCTTCACAACATCTTCTGACAAGGAGTTCCACAGGTTAACTGTATGTTGTGTGAAGAAATACTTCCTTTTATTTATTTTTAACCTGCTGCCTATTAATTTCATTTGGGGGCACATGCTTCTGTACTGCTGTTTAGGCTGACACACTCCTTGTTTCCAAAATGTTAGAGTTACATTTGAGTCAATCGACTTCAGTCACTCTACTAAAACTAAAGTGAGCGTGGCCACACTGGGTATGTCTAAGGTGCAGTCACTGGGTATAGCTACCGTACATCTAGGAATGGTTATTGTTTTTATCTGTTTTTTTCTGTAATACCGTTACGTTAAGAATAAATGTGCTGGCTTAGAAAGCACCAGGAGGTACCTGTCACTGTTTGCAGTTCATTGTTCGGAGCCCTTGATTAGAAAGCAACACCTAGGCAGTGTGCATTAGGTGGGGTGTCTTGTGGGGGGTCCCCCATGTATAGCAGGGCGTTGTTCATTCCTTAATACCCACAGTTAGAAAGGCCTGGCACAAAGGTCCTTGCTCAGTGACAGGTGATGGCTGGAGACCTGACTGGACATTCCAGGAGTGGACCAGGGAGAGGGATACAGGTACAGTGACCCTGAGTCTGTGACAGTTTGCATTAAGGAAGGGGAAATGTAATGAATGCTGGTGACCAAAGGTGACTGCAAAGATGCATTGGGATTGTTGCATAATGTCCATGTGCTTTGGAGAGGAAGGATGTGCTTGTGCCTCAGATGTCGGCCTAAGAGTAGACAAAGTCGGGCTTAATTCTTTGTTCTGCCATGGAATCCTTGTGTGACAACCGGGAAGTCCCTGCATCTCTCAGTGCCTCATTCCCCTGCTGGTAGAATGACGATGGTAATATGTCTCTTCTGTCTGTTGAGATTTTAAGGTGTTCAGGACAAGAATTGCCACTTGGTGTGTATTTTCACATCACCATGGGCCCTGAACTTGGTTGGGGGCTCTAAGCACAACCATAAAAATTTGCTTTTTTTTTATTAATGAGATCCTCACATTCTGTGAATGGTATAAAATTACCAAAGTATTGTACACATACAGTTAAATACAATACAGGATGCACAAATTTACTGCCACTGCTGTTCAGGAAACACCTTAAAACAGTGGTTTTCAACCTTTCCAGACTACTGTAGTCCCCTCAGGTGTCGGATTTGTCTTGCCTACCCCAAGTTTCACCTCTGTAGGGAGCCAGGGTGGCTTCCCCCCAAACCTGAGGGCAAAGAGCCACTCTCTCAGCCGGAGGGCGCGGGGCCAGACCAAGCTTACTCCACGCCGCGGAAGGGGAGGGGTGGAACAGGAAGTATAAAGGGCAGGGCCCTTAGCCCAGTCAGGGCAGCACCAGGGAGAGAGGCAGATGCAGATGCAGACCCTGCTGCTGGGCCAGGGGAGGCCCTGGACCTGGAGAAACCTGATCTGGAGGAAGTCCAGGGGCTACCAGGGCTGCCCACTGCTGAGTACCTGGAGGAGCTGGAGGAGCCTGAGGGGGAGGGGGATCTGGAGGTGCCAGCAGCCGAGTACCCGGAGGAGCTGGAGGAGCCTGAGGGACTCGTTTGAGGGACCAGGTAGGAAGGAGCCCAGGACAGAACTGGACAGAGCAGTGGGTCTGTTTGGTCAGCGTGCTGTGGAGGGACCCCGCTGACCCAGTGGTGGGACTCTCACCCCGCCACTGTCAGAGCCCTGGGCTGGAATGCAGTGGAGTTGAGTGGGCCTGTGTTCCCCTACCCCGGCCAACCTGCCTCGGGTAACAAAATCCCGATAGAGCTAGAGACCCTTGCCGGTGCCCCCTGGCCTGAGGGGGCATGTTATAGACCCTTGCCGGCACTCGCCTGCCCGAGGAGTGCGTTTGAGACTCTCGCCATTGCTCCATGGCCTGAGGGGTGCACTTGAGAACCTCACCGGCGCTCGCCTGCCTGAGGGATGTGCTGGAGACTCTTTCTGGCGCTCCCCTGCCCAAGGGGCACGCTAGAGACTCTTGCCATTGCTCCCTGGCCTGATGGGTGAGCTAGAGACCCTCGCCGGCGCTCGCCTGCCCGAGGAGCGAGTTAGAAACTCTTGCCGTTGCTCCCCTGCCCAAGGGGCACGCTAGAGACTCTTGCCGTCGCTCCCCTGCCTGAGGGGCACTTTGGAGACTCTTGCTCACACTGCCAGGCCTGAGGGGCTTGTTGAAGACTCTTGCCGGCACTCGCCTGTCTGAGGGGCGCTATAGACCTTTGCTGGCGTCCCTCCCTCCACCAATTCCCTAGTGACAGACGGCGTGATGCAGACCGGCCAGTGGGACAGTAACTACCCACCACCCCCTAGCGGCTCAGTGGGCCAAATGAGGCAAGTCACAACTCCTCTTAAAAACTACTTGCTTGCAAAATCAGACATAAAAATACAAAAGTGTCACAGCACATTACTGAAAAATTGCTTACTTCTTCATTTTTACCATATAATTATAAAATCCATTGGAATATAAATATTGTACTTACATTTCAGTGTAGAGACGTATAAAGAAGTTACTGTCTGTATGAAATTTTAGTTTGTACTTACTTTGATTGTGCTTTTTTATGTAGCCTGTTGTAAAACTAGGCAAATGTCTAGATGAGCTGATGTACCTCCTGGAAGAGCTCTGCATACCCCTGCGTACATGGTTAAGAGCTACTTCCTTAAAATATTAAAGCAAATTATATTATTTATACAGAGCCAAGACTATTCATATCACAAAACTATGACCTTGGAATTAGGCTTGGGCGGGATTACTTCTACCTCTGTAAATGACAATAAACGTCATTTCCATCCTACACACACAAACCGACAAAGAAGTATTTCCATTGACAATAATCAAAATTTACCTCTGGGAAAAATAAGAAAAATCTGCTTGAGAATTGGTTCGAGTTTGATTTACAGATATTGACTTTGTACACTTTGACATTTAATGTGAACAATTTGTGTTTTAATGGTTGCAAATCTTGATCTTTTAAATCTCAACGCCTAATGTCATTAAATAACACTGGTCTACAATTTTTGAGAAGTCGTCTGCTTCAGAGATAAAATGTGCTATTTATTATGTATTTTGATGTGCTGAATTCAAATATGACAATTAAAACAACTGATTGGCTACTGTTTCTAAGATATTTAAGTTTTTACATTTTATGTCTATGTATATTGTGTAGATAGTAAAGTTTTAATCATAAATTGTACACCTAGGTCTTTTCATGTGTTTATGGTTGCTTTACATGATACGATTTCATCTGTCCTGTTTATGTAACACTTTAAAAATCAGCAAAAGGGTTATATAACTAAAATTTATTATGAAACAAAAGGCAAAAAATTATTATGTACATAGTTTAGTCCTATTCAGTGTCTACTCGGCGCTTCTTGGCTTGTCTCTTGTATTCATTCAATGGAGCATCTCTTGTCACTGTCCAGCAATAGTCTGCAAGCATTGATGGGCTCCATTTGTCCTGATAGCCTGCCAGGAGATTCCACTGCTGTAGTCTGGAGCCCAACAGCTCTGCCTTACTCTTGGGTAGTTCCAAATCCCTGACAAGGTCACTCAGTTCACCTTGTGTTATGAGGTGTGGTTCAGAGGAGGAGGATGGGAGAAAATGTGGGTCCTGTGACATAGATGGTTCAGGACCAGAAGTTTCATCCTCTTCCTCTTCCTCGTCTGACTCAAGTGAGAAGGATTCTGGTGCATCAGGAACCGGCAGTCCTTCTCCGTGGGGTACTGGGCGTATAGCTGATGGAATGTTTGGATAATGCACAGTCCACTTTTTCTTCTTTGACACACCTTTCCCAACTGGAGGCACCATGCAGAAGTAACAATTGCTTGTATGATCTGTTGGCTCTCTCCAAATCATTGGCACTGCAAAAGGCATAGATTTCCTTTTCCTGTTCAACCACTGGCGAAGATTTGTTGCACAAGAGTTGCAGCATATGTGTGGGGCCCACCTCTCGTCCTGATCTCCAATTTTGCAGCCAAAATAAAGGTGATAGGCTTTCTTAACCATAGTTAAGCACTGCTCTTTTGTGATGCAAAAGTCACTTCACCACAAACATAGCAGAAGTTATCTGCACTGTTCACACAAGTACGAGGCATCTCTGCTCACTTTGGCTAAACAGAAATGTGTCCCTTTGCAAAATCAAACACTGACAAATAAGAGAGCACCACACTGTATGATTTCTAGAGCTGATATAGGGCAATTTGTTCAGCAGAGTGATGTAAGCTTTGTTATGATTGCATCATCCATGACTTCTAGGAATAACATGATGCAATTCATATCATGTATGACACAATACCAGCTTCGGATTGCATCATTCATTGTTTTTCTAAAAAGCAAGTACTGTCCAAACCCAGTCACAGATTTATTCATAGATCCAGTCAAAGACGTATTTTAGTCATTTCTGGTTTAAATTGAGATCCCTTCCCTTTATAACTCACTTATCCTCCGCCATTCCCAAGTCAAGGGTCGTATATACAGACCCAATAGCATATCTTGAAAACTAGAGCCAATCAACAATTTTAAGCATCATTTTCGTTCTCAGTGACCCAGAATTAGTAAAGTTGGACTACATTTATTTCAGAAGCATTTTGGCTGTAGAGCAGTGTAATTGTTGTCTTTGTTGCTCTTATTGCTTCGCACACACCCCTATTTCTTGCAACTGTGAAAATGTAAGTTGATGTATATAGAAAAAAGTATTTGATTATTAAAATGCTAACAATTGAAGTCTACCACTCCTGCTTCTAGTACAGAGAACCAACACGTTGGAATATATTGGGGAAGAAAATAGAATAGTTAATCATACATGGCTTTAGAAATGGAGGTTCTTTTTCAGTGCAACTGCTGCTACTGCCAGGGGTGGCTCCAGGCACCAGCACGCCAAGCGTGTGCCTGGGGTGGCAAGCCACGGTGGGAGCTCTGCCGGTCGCCACGAGGGCGGCAGGCAGGTTGCCTTCGGCGGCATGCCTGCAGAGGGTCCGCTGGTCCTGCAGCTTCGGCAGACCTCCCGCAGGCTGACTCCCAATCCTTGGGACTGGCGGACCTCCCGCAGGCAAGCTGCTGAAGGCAGCCTGCCTGCCGTGCTTGGGGCAGCAAAATACCTAGAGCCGCCCCTGGCTACTGCACGGCTAGTTTAGTGAAGTCCACGATAACTTCCACATGAATTGACTATGTCTTCATAGTGAGGCTCTGACCTCCGACCAGATGCCTGTGTGCTCTGCCACAAAACTAATTCATACCAGTAATAACCATTATTAACAACAATACTTGCATGGGCCATGAATGAGCCAGCCTCAGTTGCAATGAGTAGTGTCTTACTCTGCAGGTGGACCTATTGATTTCAGTGGGCCTGTATTACAACACCCTCGAAAGGACAGCTGAGTTCTGCAATCTCACTCCCAAAGTCCATGCATTTGGCACATGGGTGGGAGGGATCACCTGACTTCTCTGTAGGGCTTCATTGTCCAAATCACAATTTAGCCCAGGAGACTGGTCATGGAGCAAAGTTCTACTTAGCTGGTGTAAATTTGTCACAGTCTGCCTCATGAAAATGAGCCCTGCCTCACAGAGGCAATGGAGCCTGGATGGGAAGTCACTTTTACTCCCTAAAAAAACCCTACCAGATGACAATGATTTTTATTTTGTCAAAAACATTCATAGAAATGCTTTGGACTTTCACTGAAAGCCCCAAACGCACAATTTACCCACCTCTGCATTCCCTGCCCCAGTTTTTTTCAGCTCCGCTAGATCTTTCTTTTTAAATGTAAATTTCAGTTTGTAATATATGACTAATTTTCAACGTTAAGCTTTAATGAAAACCCACAATGTTCCGTATTTCAAGTCAATTTCCATTTAATGAAAAAAGACATTTTCTGGGGGTAAGAAAAAGGAAACAAACAATTGAGATGGAATTTTCCCCTTCAGTTCTCCCTGTTTGCTTTCTTTTCAGAGAGAAAAGTGGTGCCATAAAGACCCTGCCCTAGTATCCCCAGAGATGCCGTAGTGCTCCTTAGCCAATTGGTCTCAAGGAACTGCCGTACCAGTGAGAGAGGAAAAATAATCATGGGGATTGAAAATAAATAAATGGGAACTGGAAATAGAGTCATGCATTTGCCACTGGTATCCATCACTGCATGCAATCTCTATGCTCAGTTTCATTGCATGATACGGGTTTCACAGATCTAAGACCAGGCATGGAAAGTTTGTTGTTGTGTTAGTAGAATTTATTACTTTTGAGACTAGTTCACTAGATGATCCATTGCTAGATATCATACATCACATGAAATTTGTATCTTTGTTCAAATACCAGGATAAGCGAGCAGCCACCATGGAGAACCAAACTGCAGTGACAGAGTTTATCCTTCTGGGCTTCACAGATGTTCGCTGGCTGCAGATCCTGCTCTTCATTTTGTTACTTATCACCTACATCTTGACCATAGCAGGAAATATTCTCATTATCTCCATCACTCTAGTCAGCCAGCACCTCCAGACGCCCATGTATTTTTTCCTCAGGAACTTCTCGCTTTTGGAGATCGGCTTCACCTCAGCGTCCATCCCAAAAGTTTTGTTCAATGTGGCATCGGGCAGCCAGTCCATATCTGTGGCTGGGTGCTTTGCACAATGTTTATTTTATCTCACTGTGGGCACTGCTGAGTTTTGCCTGCTGGCAGCCATGTCCTTCGATAGGTTCGTGGCCATCTGTAACCCCCTGCACTACACATCTATCATGACCAGTCACTTCTGTGACTGGCTGGTGCTGGCCTCCTGGCTTATTAGTTTTGGGTATGTGATCGTCCCGCTTGTTCTGTTGTTCCAGTTGCCATTCTCTGGCCCCAACATCATTAACCATTTCTTCTGTGACAGTGCTGTATTGCTTAAACTTGCCTGCACAGACACCCGGCTCCTAGGACTCCTGTCTTTCCTCTTGGCCACAGGCAGCATACTGGACACTTTAGCTGTCACTATCTTCTCCTATTTCAAGATCATCTCCGTGGTGATGCGCATCCCCTCCATGGCCGAGAGGCAGAAAGCTTTCTCCACCTGCACCTCTCACATCACCATGATCTCCATCACCTACGGCAGCTGCATTTTCATGTATGTCACACCCACATGGAGCAGCAGGCTGGACCTGAGCAGAGCTGTGGCTGTTCTTAACAACGTTGTGTCCCCTCTGCTCAACCCCTTCATCTACAGCCTGAGGAACAAACAGGTGAAAGAGGCCTTGAGGGACACACTCAGCCAGAGCACGGCATTTTCTAAGGATCCAAAGATGTGACATGAGGTGACAAATGTAAACAATGATCAATGGATTGATCTGATCTATCATCTGATCTGATCTATCTATCTAATAAAGGTACATACTCAATTCAAATTATGTTGAGTGAGGACGTCCGGAATAGGAGGAAAGGTTTCAGACTATGGCCCTCTATTACTGAGGCCTTGGACTTTGCCTTTGCACAGTGCTTTTCAAATAATGCAAAGTCTTTGCCCTTCAGAGAGCAAACCTGGTTTTGTTTCTAACATAAGAACATAAGAACACTAATACTGGGTCAGACCAAAGGTCCATCTAGCCCAGTAACCTAACGATAGTGGCCAGTGCCAGGTGCCCCAGAGGGAATGAACAGAACAGGGAATCATTCAGTGATCCATCCCCTGTCACCCATTCCAAGCTTGTGGCAAGCAGAGGCCAGGGACACCATTCCTGCCCATCCTGGATAATAGCCATTGATGGGCCTATCCTCCATGAACTTATCTAGTTCTTTTTTTAACCCTGTTACAGTCTTGGCCTTCACAACAACCTCTGGCAAGGAGTTCCACAGGTTGACTGTGTGTTGTGTGAAAAAATACTTCCTTTTGTTTGTTTTAAACCTTCTGCCTATTAACTTCATTTAGCGACCCCTAGTTCTTATGTTTTGAGAAGTAGTAAACAAGACTTCCTTATCTACGTTCTCCACACCAGTCATTATTTTATAGACATCTGTCATATCCTCCCTTAGCCATCTCTTTTCCAAGCTGAAAAGCCCCAGTCTTATTAATCTCTCCTCATACGGAAGCCATTCCATACCCCTACTCATTTTTGTTACCCTTTTCTGAACCTTTTCCAATTCCAATAGATCTTTTTTGAGCTGGGGCGACCACATCTGCACGCTATATTCAAGATATGGGTGTACCATGGATTGATAGAGAGGTAACATGATATTTTCTGTCCTATTATCTATCTTAATTATTCCCAGCATTCTGTTCGCTTTTTTGACTGCCACTGCACATTGAATGGATGTTTTCAGAGAACGATCCACAATGACTCCAAGATCTTTCTTGAGTGGAAACAGCTATTTTAGATCCCATCATTTTATATGTATAATTGGGATTATGCTCTCCAGCCTGCATTACTTTGCATTTATCAACATTAAACTTCATCTGCCATTTTGTTGCCCAGTTTTGAGAGATCCTTTTTAGCTCTTCGCAGTCTGCCTGGGTCTTAGCTATCTTTAGTAAGTTTGTAACATCTGTAAATTTTGCCATCTCACTATTTACTCCTTTTTCCAGATCATTTATGAATATATTGAAGAGGACTGGTCCCAGAACAGACCCTTGGGGGACCCCAGTATTTACCTCTCTACATTCTGAAAACTGATCATTTATTCCTACCCTTTGTTTCCGATCTTTTGACCAGTTACCAGTCCATGAGAGGACCTTCTCTCTTATCCCATGACAGCTTACTTTGCTTAAGTGCCTTTGCTGAGGGACCTTGTCAAAGGCTTTCTGAAAATCTAAGTACACTATACCCACTGGATCCCCCTTGTCCACATGCTTGTTGACCCCCTCAAAGAATTCTAGTAGATTGGTGAGGCATGATTTCCCTTTACTAAAACCATGTTGACTCTTCCTCAACAAATTATGTTCATCTATATATCTGGCAATATTGTTCTTTATTATCATTTCAACCAGTTTGCCCGGTACTGAAGTCAGGCTTACAGACCTGTAATTGCCGGGATCACTTCTGGAGCTCATTTTAAAGATTGACATCACATTAGCTCTCCCCGAGTCATCTGGTACAGAAGCAGATTTAAATGATAGGTTACAGACTGCAGTTAGTAGTTGTGCAATTTCACATTTAATTCCTGCAGAACTCTTGGGTGATACCATTTATTACCTTTGTCTGGATCTGTGGACTGCTCATGTAATTAAGAGAAAAATCATTGTAGAATTCATTATAAAGTGACTCTCTGTATTACATGTAAGCCCCTTCCTTTTCAGTTTAAACTGATTTTTACCAAAAAACTCCCATGTTTTACAAAAAGTATTATTCAGCTTTTTTCTGATTTTCACCTTACTTTTGTATCCTTCAAATATATAAAAATAACTTGTTTTACTGGGGACATACAATACATGGTATGAGATAGATGTATTACACTAATACATTAGTCTGTGTGTATATGCAGAGCTGCCTGTTGAAGTCAGGCTATGGATTAGTTTTGAAGATACACACACTAAACACACAGGCACGCACAGACACTGAAGTGCATGAGCATCTGAACGTGTTGATGAAGCTCATGCCCACCATGTATGCAGTTCAAGCTGCTGGCAGATAACGGTTTTAAGATTTGACACTCTGAAGTGGGAAATAAACAAAAATCTGCATCAGAATACGTTTCAGAACACAAGGAAGTATTCAAAAGTTTTAAAAAAACAGGAGAAAAGGATAAAGTTGAGTGTATGCACTGCAAATGGTGTGGCCCAATTATTAAATATACATATTTAGAGGCTAATAGTTCTAAAGTCTACAACAGTAACTGTTTATTCTAATGAAAATTTTATTTGGGGATTAGAGAAATACTCTTTTCTTAAATTCAGATTTAGAAGCCAAAATCTCATTTTCAAATGGGATTTAGGCATTTATGAGTCTAAATTCCTATTTCAATACTGTCAGGGTTCCCTCCCCACTCTGAACTCTAGGGTACAGATGTGGGGACCTGCATGAAAGACCTCCTTAGCTTATTTTACCAGCTTAAGTTAAAAACTTCCCCAAGGCACAAATACTTCCTTGTCCTTGGAACAGTATCGCTGCCACGACCAAGTGAGTTAGACAAAGATTCAGGAAAAGAACCACTTGGAGTTCCTGTTTTCCAAAATATCCCCCTAAGCTCCTTCACCCCCTTTCCTGGGAAGGCTTGAGAGTAACCAAGGTGAGCACAGACCAGACCCTTGGGTTATGAGGTCACTAAAACCAATCAGATTTGTAAAAAACAGAACTTTATTATAAAGAAAAAGTAAAAGAAGCACCTCTGTAAACTCAGGGTGGAGCATAATTCACAGGGTATTCGGATTCAAAACACAGAGGATTTACCCTCTAGGCAAAGTTACAAAAACAGGGATAAACCTCTCTCTTAGCACAGGGAAAATTTACAAGCTAAAACAAAAGATAACCGAACGCATTTCCTTGCTATTACTTGCTATTTCTGTAATATCAGATGCTTAGTTCAGATATGGTTTTAGAAGATGTATTTTCCCTGCCCTGGTTCCTCGCTGACCAGGAGAGAACTCACAAAGAGACAAAACAAACAACCTTCCCTCACAGACTTGAAAGTATCTTCTCCCCTTATTGGTCCTTTTGGTAAGGTGCCAACCAGGTTATCTGAGATTCTTAACCCTTTACAGGTAAAGGCAGGATTAACCCTTTACAGGGAAAGGAGAGATTTTATGCTACCCTTAGCTGTATGTTTATGACAAATACAGAAAATAAACTAACTGCACAGCCCTAATTGTCACCTACCACACCCACACTCAACCCATAGGGCTGGCTTTAAACAATTAAACCGTTACAACCCAAGCAGGATGGGGGCCACATCCTGAAAGAAATCTAACCCAACCCCTGCCTCTTCTGGCCCTCCTACAACCCCTCAATCTGACTGAGCTCATCATCAGAAGTAAGCTCCCCATGGAGCAGAACACAGCACCACAGTGCGTCACCAGACCTTGCCATAACGACAGGTGCAAAACCTGCAGCCATCTCTCTACTTCTACAATGATCAGCACCCCCTGAAACACACCTTTCAAGATCCATGGACCGTACATGCCTATCCTAACATGTGGCATTATGGGAGGATGGATCACTTCACGATTACCTGATCTGTTCACTAATCCCCCTTTTTTGTCCTATGACTGCAGGGGTGTTAACTGGCCACTTCACCTTGTGCCTTCACCAACAGAAGCTGCTCCAATAAAATATATCACCTCACCCACCTTGTTGCTCTCATATCCTGGGACCAACATGGATGCAACACTTCAAACCCTTAAATTGCATGGACAGACAATGAGGTTTATACTTCAATCTGAGTAGCTACTCAAATTTCAGGGCCCTGGGGCTGTTCTAGCTGGAAGTAGAAATTGATGGAGTCTGGTATTGTCTTTTATTCAATCTTGTTTATTTACAAGGAATGTACAAAGTTCTGTTTCTCTGAACACAAGCAGAGCCAAGAACGAAAGCTCATAAGAGTTTTTCAGGTTTTGCTGTGCTCAGAGTCACAATGCCTAATTGCTTTAGTAGTCTACATTTCATTTTCAAAAAGTGACGTAGGCATTTGGACCCAGGTATTTAAGTATTGCTGCTCAGCCTTGCAATGCCTAACTGATTCAAGAGCCTAAATCTCATTTTCAAAAGGGATTTTGAATGCCATTGAGTGTCAACAAATAAATATCTTAAAAAATCTGGAAACCAAAATCCAATTGACTATCAATGGGATTTTGCATCCTAAGGGCCAGATTTTTAAAGGTATATGGGGATTTTCAAAAGCACCTAGGTCACTAAAACCCATTCAAATCTGTGAGTTTCAGGGTTTCTCAAATACGGTCGCTGCTTTCCCTACACTAAGGGCGACCTCTGTTTGAGAAACCCAGATCTATGTGATTTTGAAAATCCCAATAGACACCTAAATACCTTTATAAACCTGGGCCAATTTCTCAGAAGGCATGATACTATAGTCACGTTTTCTATCTCCATTCCGTGTTGTGCCATGAAAATGAGTGAATCTGCAAATGGTGAAGGAGTTCATTGGCTTGCCCATAGCAAGCAAACAAGTGTGTCCCCAAATGTTCAGAAGAAAGGATCAGGAGTGTTTTCTCAGCAAAGCACATTAGCTAATTGGTCAGGGGTCACAGCCAGTGGTGAAGGAGAAGAATTCCATGCACCACAACTCTTAAAAAACGAGCGGCTATTTGTCACAGGAGCAAACACCGAAGTCTGTCCCCATGATTTATTGGACCACAGACCTAATTTGGAGCATATCAGTTCAGTAGCTGCAAGATTGCAAGCTTCTTCAGTTCCTGCTCCATGTATTCGAGAGGTCTCCAACATCACAGCGTCTGAGCGAGGATGCATGAGGCACGACTGCTGGGGAGGGAGTTTAGAGTGACAATAAATTTAAGAACTTGGTGGGTATTGTTATCATTGTTATAGTTTATGTTTTGCTTTGTTTTGTCTGTGGGACCATATTGGATCCACCAATGGGCTAGATGGAGATGAAGTCTGTGCGTAAACAGCTTGTAATGTTGGTGCATAACGTGACCCAGCTCTGTGGGTAGGATAAACAGATTGGTTGGGATAAGGGATGAAACAGATGTTGACGGTGAGAAACGTATTGGTAAACTGAGGTTAAAGCGCGAGATTAGTTCTTCATTGGAGAATGCAGTTAATATTCTTCTAGGAATCCTCTTAAAGGGAAATATATAAAAGAAAATTAAACTTTTTTTAGTTTGGGGCACAAGTGATGGCAAATGTCCTGAAGTCAAAACCCGACCCCAAAAACATCCCACAAACCACAGCTGCATAAATCTTGTTCCAAAATGGGTAGTCCTCAGGGGTAGGGGACCAGCTTGTGCTGTGGATTAAAAATCATGGAGAACTATGGTTAAAAAGATTAGAACATTGGGAGTAGAGAAGGTTGGGGAATCAAACCTGAAAAGAGACATGGATCTCTTTGAGATGCGGTGAGCAGCTCTTCCTCTCGTCAAATATTTGTGTCCTCATCTCTGTACATCTCCTACTCCATAAGGACCTCTGCACAGGCATCAGCATTTTCACAGCATTAATCCCAACCATACTCAATTCAAGAAGAGCTTCTCCACAGATTTTTGGAGCTGCTGGAACATGGTATAAAAAAGATGACCTGAATGATCAAAAATGTAGACATCCAAATTATGCCTGTATTCAAAATCAGAAGGCTGTGGGTTCCAGGGAGGAAAGGCGTGAAGATGGGGGCATGCACTGTATTTGTAACCAATATATAGCGATGCAGCTACATCTGCCTGAGGCTGCAGAGAGAAGTGTGGATCACTGCCATTCACCTGGAGGGGACGTTAACCACTGAACCTAATGGAGGTGCCCTAAGTGTCATCTCTGCTTTCTATTTCGCTGCCCCTCACTTTAACAGAAAGCCTCAGGCAACGCACTTGTTCTGCTCTGTGGGATACAGTGAGAAACACTGAGCTATCTATCCCCATACATCTCGCTCACTTTCTGAACTCTCATTGAAAGTATTTGTCTGATTCATTCTCCTATCTGTTCTGCAAAACAAAAACGAACCAAAAAACTCTGTCATTTTGTGCTTTTTTTAAAAAGCAGTAATATATCTTGTTCATTTGCTACAAGGTGAACCATAAATACCAAACCGCACTGCAGTGGAGGAATTCATCCTGTTGGGACTTACCAACGACAATCATTTGAACGTCGGCATATTCCTAGTTCTATTAGCGACCTTCCTCTTGATCCTGATGGGAAACATCATCATTGTCACCATCACCCTGGTGGACCATCGCCTCCAAACGCCCATGTATTTCTTGCTCAGGAACTTCTTCTTGGAAACATGCTTCACCCTCGTCATCATCCCCCGGTTCCTCTACAGCCTCCTGACAGGGAGAAAAGCCATTTCTCGCCCCACTTGTTTACTTCAGTCATTTTTCTTCTTCTTCCTGGGCTCGTCTGTGTTTTTCCACCTGGCTGTAATGTCCTTTGACCGGTACATGGCTATCTACAACCCGCTACATTACATCACTGTCATGAGAAACAGGGTCTGCCTCTACTTAGTGCTTGGCTGCTGGCTGGTGAGTTTCCTCATGGTGCTTCCTTCCACTGTTCTCTTTGTCCGCTTGCCATTCTGTGGCCCCAACATCATAAATCACTTCTACTGTGACACAGCCCCATTGCTCCAACTCTCCTGCACAGACACCGGGATCATTGAAGTAGTGGCCCTGGTGACAGTTGTACTTTCGCTGCTCAGCACGCTGACGGTGACCATCAACTCCTATGGCTGTATCATCTCCATGGTCATGCACATCCCATCCTCCATGGGCAGGAAAAAGGCTTTTTCCACCTGCTTCGCCCACCTCACGGTTTGTGCTGATATTGTACAGTAGCTTCATTTTCAGGTACATCCGACCAGGTCAGCGTGGCGGGTGGGACTTTGACAATGTTGTGTCCTTTCTTTATATGGTGGTCACCCAGCTGTTTAATCCCTATATCTGTGCTCTCAGGAACGAACAAGTCAAACAGGCCCTGAAGGATGCTTGTGACAGGGTATGTTTTAAGCATCCGAATCGGGCCTGAAAAAATTAAAATCAAAAGATCCAAGAGTAAAGTGAATATCTTTGATATCGTTCCAACCTTACAATGGGCTTACGTGTGTCCTGAGTGCAATGTAAGACGCTGCACTTTGGAACCAAGGTATCCAGGGTAACTTCCTCTGGAAAAGGAAACCAGTCAACACCTCCTGTTCTGGTCACTGTATAGACGCCCGGTCAATAGCAGAATTAAATGGATATTCATGGAGTCTAGTTGTGCTTGTTTTTGGGGAAAGCCTGTCCTGGCTTATCACTTCTACTGAGTTGCTAAGAAATGGGCACATCCTGTTCTGTAGGTTACCTGGCCTCCACTAGCCTCCCCTGGTCGCTTCTTACCACACCTTGTATTGTTGTAGCAGTGCTTAAAGACCCCAGCGGAGATCAGCACCCCATGTCGCAGGCCATTGTACATTGCACAAAGGATAATCCAGGCCTTGTAGAGTAGATCTTAGAAATGGGTAGATGCCTTATAATGTGACACAAGAGACTCAATCTATGGAATTTATTACAAGGAAGATTAGGAGTTGACTTGTTCATGATATACAAGTACTCCCAGATGCCAGAGTGTGTCCGAATCTAGTGGAGAAAGGCAGAATAGGAACAAAGGGCTGGAAGTTGAAGCCAGACCAATTCAAACGAGAAATAAGACCTTTATCTTTAACACTGAAAAAAACTACCACGAGAAGTGGTGGATTCTCTCTCTCACTCGCTGTTTTCAAGTCTTGGCCACATGCCTTTCTGGGATATTTTGATTTAGGGCAGGTCTGCACTAGAATCACTACATCGGCACAGCTGCACGTCTGGCAAAAATGCTCTGTATTGACAGGAGAGCGCTCTCCCACCAGCATAATTACTCCACCTCTGCAAGAGACGGCAGCAATGTCATCAGGAGATCATCTCCCACTGACATAGTGCTGGGGGGACAGTGCTTAGGTTGCTGTAACTTGCATCACTCTGGGGGAGTCTTTTCACACCCCTGAGTGACATAAGTTAGATCGATTTAAGAAGTGCTGTAGACCTTCCCTCAGTCAAACAAGTTACTGTGATCAATACAGGTGTGACTGGGTGTGCTACCGTGGTGTGTGCTGTACAGGAGAACAGATTACATGATCAAATGCGCCTTTCTGCCCTTAAATGCTATAAAAGTATCAATTTCTATGACAGAAATGCTGGAAGTGGAATGGGAAGAAGTTATTTGTTTCCTCCTTGATTTGGTAGGGGATATTTTCAAAGGTACAGAAGGAGATGGGGGTGAAAGCCCAGCTGCACTGAATTCAGAGTTTTACCACTGATGTGTGTAAGCAGAATCTTACTCCAGGTGCTCAATACCCAGGGACTAGCAGTAGGAATTGGGTGCAAATTGTCCTTTGTCCCTTTGAAAATCATCCTTGTCTTTCTTCATAAAATGACTGAGAAGAGGAAGAATAGAAAAATCTCTCCTTTGGGAAGCAGTGGATGATGTTCTGCAACAGCATCAATATTGCTCTCCTGGACAAAGGCTAAACACGTTCTTTTGTCTGGACATGGGTAAAGTTATAACATTTGGTTTGGTTAAACAATAAACTTACTGCATATGTTGGTTTTTGCAATACATTTCCTTCTTTTGGGTCTTCCATCAGATTCATCCCAAGATCCACTGGCTCTTTTGTTATTGGGTCTTTGGGCTGCCATAGAATAAAAATCCCCCTTGGTAGGTAACCCCCCGTTCCAAAGAGGAAGGGTGGTGTTGGGGAAAGGACTCAGTCAGGGGGAGGGGTAATCAACATTTGTTCAACTCTGACGTCTTCCGTATTTACCTTGGCAAGTCACTTAGGCCCAGTTTAAAAGAAGTATTTAGGTGTCTAATTCCTATTGACATAAAAGAAAGTTATGCCTAGAAAGGCCCCTAACAATCTGGCCCTGAAGCTGGGATTTTCCAAAAGAAATCTTAGGTGCCCACATCTCAATGGAATCCAATACGTGCCGGATTCCTTTGGGCTCCTCTGAAATTCTCGAGCATCACGTCTCAGGGCCACATTTGGAAAGATATTTAGGCGCTTTAAAAGATCCAGAGGCAAAACTCACATGCACACCCCATCCCACTCTAGGTGTCCAGACACCTAAACCCCAGCTCACTAGGGGCCCAGTAAGCTAAAGTGTGCTCAGATCTCACCTTCTGGATCAGGGCCCAAATTTTACATACCCAGGAAGTGACAAATTTCTGTGCTGACAGTCTGTGGTTAGTATCCTGCCATTACTCATGCGGATTAGTGTATTTCTATCAGTGAAAACAGAAGGACGTTCTTAGGGTTAAGAGAATTGGATGGTTGTCAGGGGAGCTGTTTTGAACCCAGCTTTGCCTCAGAATCCTTGTGTGGCTCGGCTTAAGTTTCTTTGGTTTGAATTATCAAAGGAAGCAAAGGGCCCAAACCCCTGAAATCCAGTGGGTGATGGGTCACTGACTCCTCTCCAGATGCTAACTCGACCGTTCTGTTTCTCAGTTCTCCAACTCAGAATGGCATTAGTAATTCATCCATTTAGCCTGAGATTCTCAAATCCATGGAGGTAACAGCATTAGAGCACCTGAGAAAAATTCATAGATTTATATTCATAGTGCCCTTTTGAAGGAAAGGCAACATCATTATCTCCATTTAATAGATGGGGAACTGAGTCACAGACTGATAAAGGCACAGACTGGTAAAGGTCTTTAGGTGGGTTCTGCTCAGTGCTGCAATGTCTAAGGACCAGAGTTTTTAAGAGACATTTAGGCACCTACATCTCATTGAAATCAACAGTAGTTATGCACCTTGAGTACCTTTAAAACTCTGGCCCTTGTGATTTAGATGTGGCTAAGTCCACTTTCAGTTGTAACTTACGCAGTTCAGACCTCACATCCCATTGACTATCTATCTATCTATTTATCTCTACATCCCCTCTCTATCTATCTATCTATCTATCTATCTATCTATCTATCTATCTATCTATCTATCTATCTATCTATCTATCCCTATACATCCCCACTATCTATCTATCTTCATACACCCCCTCTATCTATCTATCTATCCATCCCCGTTCAGCCCCTCTATCTATCTATCTATCCATCCCCAGATGGATAGATAGATAGATCTATCCATCTGGGGATGGATAGATAGATAGATAGAGGGGCTGTATAACAGCCCCTCTATCTATCCATCTATCTATCTATTCTACTCATTTGAGATCCTCTGCTTGGTTCAGTTGCCTGAACAGAATTTCTCCAAGTGCCCATAGCAGGTAGGTATCCATCTCAAAGGGAAGATGTTTGGCTGTCTGCAACCCACTACCTTACATCACCATCATGAGCAACAGAGTCTGCCTCCAGTCAGTGCCTGGCCGCTTGCGGGTGAGTTTCCTACTGGTGCTTCCCACCACTGTTCTCTTGTTCTTTTGCCATTTGGTGGCCCCAACATCATAAACCACTTCTACTGTGATGCAGCCCCGTTGCTCCAATTTTTCTGCATGGACACAGGGATCTCTAAAGTAGTGGCCTTGGTGACAGCTGTATTTATGTCCCATTGATGGTCACCATCATCTCCACTGTCATGTGCAGCCCAACCTCCACAGGCAGAAAAAAGGCCTTTTCCACCTAGTCCGCCCATCCCATGGCTGTGAGTATTGCCCAGCAGATCATCTTCAGGGAAATCCTACCAGCTCCGCGGGGCACGCAGGATTTGGACATTGTGTCCTTCCCGTACACTGTGGTTACCCAGCTGTTTAACCCCTCCATCTACGCTCTGAGGAACAACCAAGCCAAAGGATCCCAGTGGCAGGAGATTTTCCGAGTGCCTTAGGCTGCCATCGAGACTGAAAACCCAAAGGCACAAGAATGCAGAGAACCCAGCTTCTCATTGACTTTACACCAGGCTTCACAATGGGCTTAGGGGGCCAAGAGGGAAGTAGCCTCATCACAGGAGTGAATTTGACTCAGGGTTACACTCTCTCCAGAAAGGACCGAATGTGTACTTAATGGCTTGTCCCCCACATGGATATTACGCCCACATGGATGAATCATTCGCAGAGTCCATCACTGGCTGGAGTCAGTGACAGCGTAACCTTTTTTAATGATTGATGCTAATGACTTGTTAAGAACTGTGCCTCTCTCCCACTTCCTTTCCCTTACTCTATCCTGGGTGGCTTATTCATCTCATTCTGCTTCACTGTCATTTTGCATGTAAAATCAGTCGTCATGTCTGAACAATCTCTTTTTCTCCTCCAGCATTATTTCATGCAGCTGGTCAAAGAACAGTCTTTCATCAAAGAGAAAGTTTTGTTTTTCCATGAACAATGCGCTGCCTTCTTTAATATATTGCTTATTGAAATGGTTTACCAAAGCCCATGTTTAAAAAAATAAATTCAACTACAAATTATTTACCACTATTTTTTTTTAAATTCACAGTAAATGGCCCATTTCAATCTCTACCCAACTAAAAGAACTGCAAAATCCTCAATATTTTTGTCAAAATACAGATTTTCATTTTCAGCCAGCTTTAGTATTTAGCAGAGCTACTTGAAATGTATGGAATGAAAACATTTTTGTTTAAAATGGCCTGGTTTTAATGAAAACGTTCATGGTTTTATACAGATATGGCCTTAAACAATATAGAATGCCTTATGGAAATTATTAGTTTTCTGAAAACACTTTTGATAATTTTCAGAAGAAAAATAATTTTTTTTTAAAGTATATTAAAAAAACAACAACCAAACAAAGAAAAATGGTCACTTTCAAAACATTTCCCAGAACAACTTCAACATTCCCCAAATGCTTATTCAAAGCACATTTTTTAATGCCTCCCCCACCACCACCACCAGCGTTAGTATCGCACGTTAATGCTTAACTTGTACCTGGTGCTTTTCGTCAGTAGCTCTGGAAGTGCTGTGTACAGAGGAGCTCAGTATCAGGGTTAGGGATAGGAGCAGGGAGGTCAGGATCAACACCCCCACTTTCCAGATGGGGAAGCTTTGAGGCAGAGCAGGAAGTGACTTTCCCAAGGTCACCTAGCAGGTCAGTTGAACTGCTCAATTTTTTTTTTAAAAAAATAAAGGTTGTTTTATTAACATTGCCTTTCTAAAATGATTCTGGGAGGGGATTATGAAAATATTTCATGTATATTAGGTTGTGGTTTTTTTGTCAAACATTTTGTATAATGTTATGGATTTGTTTGTTTTTAGGAAGAAATGTCTCATGTGGGTAGAATATCCCGTAACTACCTTGCTTGCCTCCTCACCTGAAGCAGCTGGTTCCAGCCGCAGCTGGAGACAGAAGATGCTGCTAGATAGGCCCTTGGTCTGCTCCAGCCTCCCTAGTCTTATGTTGCTGCTTGCGAACTAGAAGTGAGAGTAAGACCGATTTGCCGCTCGTTTACATTACTTACAGAGTTACAGCTCCGCTGGTTCCTTTGGTGTTACCACTGGTTTACATCAGGATGAATGAAGGGGGAATCAGCTACACTGAATGCAGTGGAGTTACTCCTAATTTACAACAGCGTGAGAGAATAAGCCCCATTGACTGCCGTGGAGTTACTCCTGATTTACATCAGGTGAGCAAGAGGAGAATAGGTCCCATTGACTTCAGTGGAGTCACTACTGAAGAACATTGGAGTGAGTAAGAACATGAGCCCATCTAACTCGAACAGAATCACTCCTGGTTTATGCTGAGGTGTAGTAAGGATAATAGAATAGTCTCTCTAATGCTAGTTATTCTGTGCAGTGCCCCTGGACTCTGCTTGCTAACAACACATAATGAGCATCCAGCCTTCTACAGTGATCCTAAAGGTCACGAATGGCCTGTGCTTAAGAAATCTGTCCTCTACAGATACAAAATGCCACTGGTGTTTCCTGCTGAGGATGACATGCCTTCATCTGAAGCTGGTTCCTCTAGCTTACCCAGCACAAAACAGGATCTAATCACTTCCATCTTCTCAGGGGAACAATTGACATGAACATCGCTGAGTTGTAATCATTAGCCAGGAGCCCAGGGAATAGACCTGGGAATCCTACCAAACCTCACGGCTGGATGAGAACCAGAGGAGAGGCTATTTCTGAGATATTTGACCCCATTGCCAAAGGATGATGTGACCCTCTTCTGGTGTAGATCAGCATAACTCCAGCATCTTCAGTGCTGCTGCACTGATTTACACCAGCTGGGGATCTGGCCCCAGGGACGGACAGATTGAATCACTTTCCCAAGGTGACAAAGGAAGCTGATGGGATATTCGGAAAAATGTTCTAGTCTGAGGTCTGGTCCACACACGCAAAACTTCATTTGAGAAGCATTGATATGGCTTGGTTCTGGTGTACAAGTACCATCAGAGGGAACAAATACCAGATACTACAAGGGCTTGGTCACCTACTGGAGAAAGGCATGAGAAGAACCATTGCCTGCATGTTACAGCCAGACAAATTCAAATCAGAACTAGGGCACAATTCTTTTCACACTGAAGGAGATTAAACACTGGGACAAATTATCAAAAGTGGTGGTGTATTCTCCATCTCCTGTTGTCTTGAAACCAAGGCTGGATGACTTTCTGGAAGATGCTTTAGTCAAATGCAAGTTATTGGGCTCAATCAGGAGTAACTGGAAACAATTCTATGGCTTTCATCACATACGGAGCCAGACTGAGTGATATAATGGTCCCTTCCAGGCTTAGAATCTGCTATGACTCTATTGCTAGAGCCATGGTGGCATGGAGAGTACAGGCACTACACACGTAGCTGTAAGCCCCAGTGAAGAGCTGTGGGGAGGCAGTGAGATACTACACAATGGAAAATAGCAGTGTAGAGTGGGAGCATGACTTGGGCATCTAGAGAGCTGTGTCGTGTACATACCTTGGAGTTCATGCATATAGGAAACTCTTTTCTACTCACACAAGCCGTGTCCCGCCATCTACACAGCTCTTAATACCCAGGCAAGCTGGGCACATGGTGTCTGCACTCTCCCTGCTGCCATGCGTGTAGACAGACCCAATAATTGCATTTTGCACATTCTGCTCTGAAAGCATAATCTCTACACAGAATTAGTGATGCAGGTTTCTTCAGCTCGGTGGTTTGAGCATTGGCTTGCTAAACCCAGGGTTGTGAATTCATTCCTCGAGGGGTCCATTTAGGGAACTGGGGTAAAAAACTG
The DNA here is from genome assembly GCF_025201925.1 of Gopherus flavomarginatus. NCBI lineage: Eukaryota > Metazoa > Chordata > Testudines > Testudinidae > Gopherus > Gopherus flavomarginatus. Next base: position 1,846,783 of record NC_066627.1, on the reverse strand, counting down.
ACTGGGGATTGCTCCTGCTTTGAGCAGGGCGTTGGAGTAGATGACCTCCTGAGGTCCCTTCCAACTTCGATATTCTATGATTCTACCATGCGGATTGGCCTGTCCAGAGCTGCCTATCTGGATTGTGAAGTACTGTTCACAGTGCTTGTCCACCCATCCCAAAACTCTCATATGACAACAGATTGGAAAGACTGGGATTGTTAACCATAGATAGGAGACAGAGAAGAGGGGATATAGATAAGTGAGTGGAGGATAGGTCCATCAAGGGCTATTAGCCAGGCTGGGCAGGGCTGGCATCCCTAGCCTCTGTTTGCCAGAAGCTGGGAATGGGTGACAGGGATGGCTCACTTGATGATCACCTGCTCTGTTTATTCCCTCTGGGGCACCTGGCATTGGCCACTGTCAGAAGACAGGACATTGGGCTAGATGGACCTTTGGTCTGACCCAGTATGGCCACTCTCATGTTCTCTTGTGTTCTTATGACATGATGAAAGGCAATAAAATAGTGAAGGTAAATCAGGCATTTCTGTTCACTGTCTCTTAACAAAATCAGAAGGAGGAAGTCAATGAGATTGAAAAGTGGCAAATGCAGAACCTGACAAAAGGCAATGCTTGTCCATACAACACAGTTAGCCTATGGAACTCATTACCACAGGATATTAGAGGCCAAAAAGGTACAGAAGTAACAGTGTGAAATTTAATGCCCTAGGATATACAAGAAAGGTCAGACTAAAGACCTAATATGGCCTTAAATTATACAGAAAATGAATTTAGCAAGATTCAAAGAGGGACTAGATATTTATATCGATGACAAAAATATCCAAAGTTAAAATAGTTAATGGTAAAAAGGGCAATTTTTGTTTTGGCAGGGATATAAAAATTTCTGCTTTCACCCTCTAAGTAACAGGGTTTGGGATGAGTCCTTCATGGGGAGCAAGTTATCCCACATCTGGCTGCTGTGAGGTTTCTCACATCTCCCTCTGTAACATCTAGTGATGGCCACTTTCAGAGACAGGATACTGGGCTAGACAGACGATGGGTCTGATCCATGGATCTGCTCATTCCTATGCTACACTTCTCTTTCTGCAAGGAGCAGCACAAATCAGGAATAATCCGCCCACACTATGAAATACAAGTGCTTTGCTGTGGCTGAAAGTCTCCCTCAAAACCTTCTTGACTATGTCGTTCCGTAAGGTGTAGATAAAGGGATTTAGCAGTGGGTTAACTATGCTGCTGAGCACGGCAGGGATCTTGTGCATCTCCAAAGTGGACTTCTGTGACGGTGTCACATACATGAAGATGGAGATACTGCAGGACATGAGAACCAGGGTCAGGTGAGAGGCACAGGTGCTGAAGGCTTTATTCCGGCCAGTGTTGGTTGGGATGCGCAGGATGGTGGAGATGATGAAGACATAGGAGATCATCGTTAGGGTTAATGAGCCGAGGATGACAAAAGAAGATAACATGAAGTCTATCAGCTCAACCAGATGTGTGTCAGTGCAGGAGAGCTCCAGCAAGGGGCCAGAATCACAAAAAAAATGGTCAATGACATTGGAACGGCAGTAGGACAACCTGGAAATCATGATGGTTGGGAAGAAGATGGAGAGAAGCCCACCAAGCCAACAGGCCATCATCATCTGGGCACAGACACGGCTACTCATGAGGATGGGGTAGTGCAGCGGGCTGCATATGGCAGCATATCGGTCGTAGGACATGGAGGTCAAGAGGAAGAACTCCACCGTGCCCAGGAAGAAGTAGAAGTAGGACTGGGCCATGCAGCCAGCGAAGGAGATGGATTTATCTCCCGAGAGGAGGTTCTGCAGCATCTTGGGCACGGTCACCGAGGTAAAAAATAGGTCCAATGCTGAGAGATTACAGAGGAAGAAGTACATGGGTGTGTGTAGGCGGCCGTCAGCATAGACAATGCAGAGAATGACCATGTTGCTGAATAATGTCAAAAGGTACAAGCATAGCAGCACCACAGAGAGCAGGATCTCTGTCTCCTGTCGGATGGGAAACCCCAAGAGGATGAATTCTTCCACAGTTGAAGTGTGGTTCTCCATTCCCCATTGACCTACTGGGATAAGGAAACAATTATACAGCAGGGTTTGTAAAATCTTGGGGCCAGATCATATCTCTCAAATGTCCTTCATGTCAGGGGGCATCTCTACATCTCAGTGAAATTCTACTGTTAGAAATTTCCAAAAAACAAACTGAAAAAAACCCAGAAAATTGGGTTTTTGACTAAAAGAAAATGTGGTGGTAAGTGTCCATGGGCCACACTTGCAAAGGAATTCAGGCACCAAAAGATGCAGCCATGTGGGATTTTCAAAAGCATCTACATAGGTTAGGGATAGATTGTTAAAGGTATTTGTAAAGGATTTTCAGAGGCACATAAGTACTGAAATCCCATTGATATCAATAGACATTATATGCCTAATATGCTTAGGCACTTAGAAAAAAAATCCCACCAATACCTATCATCTTCTTTAGATGCTTAAAAACCTTTGAAAAGCTGGCCCTACATTTCTCTTTGGCTCATATATTTCTCACCAGAAAAGAAACATGTGATAACTGAATATTTTCCACATTTGAACTAAACAATTTCCAGTTTCTGGCAGTTTTCTGGGGGAGAAAAAAAATCTCTGACAAGTTTGGAGTAAAAATTTTAAGTTTCTGAGTTTTTGAAGAAAATATTAAACATTTTCCTTAGCCATAAAAAATACCCAAATTTTATGACCAGCTCTAAATCTATTGAGTTTTACTCACAGTAACTTACATTCAACACAGACTGGATATTTCTCCTTTCACTTAACTTGTGCAAAATGATTAATGTCAGTAATGCAGAGAATCATGAATCCGAGGTTCATCGATTCTTAGATTCTATAGGACCATAATGATCATCTACTCTGACCTCCTGTGCACAGCATCCAAAGGACCTTGCTCAGGAATCCCTTCACCAAATGTATGGCTTCTTGTTGAACCCCAGCACTGATGTTTGGAAACAGACATCCAACCTTGGGGAGAGAAAGAGGCCATTACACAGGAATCCCACATCATCAAGTTGCCTGCCTGAATAATTTGTGTGTCACTCATCTGTGGTGTTTGCTACATGTTGTTTTTCTTCTTTGGGCCTCAGCGGGTTGAGAGGTGAGGACGTGGTGTGATCCTCAGCCGATAAAAACTTGCATGAAATCAGTGGAGCTACATCATCCTATTCAAAACCAGCTGTTGACCTGGCCTATTGAATTCAGCTCAGCTATAGAGATTTATCCCTGCAGGGGAACCAGGCCAATGACTAGTGTGATGTGTTGGATAGGTTTCTGGGGTGAGATGTTGATTATAATTAATTGTCCTGAAACACAGGGCTGCTGCCGGGGACCCAATGTGCTAGAGGCTGTACAACAACAATAAATAAGAGCAATGTAACACCCTCCTCTTTTAATCTCAAAGTGGTTCACAAAGGAGGGCTGTATTGTTACCCTTGTGAGACAAGTGGAGAAACTGAGGCAGAGAGAAAAGAAGTGCAACACAAAACATAACATGGTCCCAATATCAAATCATTTACACTTTCAGTAGCCAAATGTATTTAGGTACCTAAAGGAGTACCTAGGTACCTGATAGCATTCTCCAGAGTGACGAGGTGCCTAACTCTCATTGAAATCTATGGGAGTTGGGCACTTTGGAAAAGCCCACTCGATGCCTATATGCATCTTTACACACCTTAACATCTTTACAATCTGGCCTTAAGTATCTAAGTAAGCCTGATTTTCAGAAAATCCTGAGGACGCTCTGCTGATCAGGCTCCTTGAAGATGTCATAAGGTGGCCAAAAGATGAGGCACCCAAAATGAACAGACGCTTTTGAAAATTTAGACGATGGAGATGAGGATTTTCAAAAGTAACTAAGGGAGGTAGGTGTCCAATTCCCAAAGACTTTCAGTGGATTTGAGTGTCTAACTCCTTGAGGCTCATCCGAAAATGCCAGTCTAGAGACATGAACAACATGACACTGAGTGCAATAGTGTAAACATCTCACTTCTCGAGAAACGAGCAGTACAGCACCCCAGTCACCTTCTCCTCTGCACCCCGCTGCATAGATCAGAATAAGTCACTCAGCATTCTTATCCGTCTTTGAGTGATGGAAACAAAATAAATTAAGCATCTAATATTTTCTTGAAAAAAAATCTCATTATATCCATTGACTAAATTGTCACAAAATGTGTCTGTCCCTTTTTCTCCAAGCTGGAAGAATGGTGGGAAAAAATGCATTCGTTGAACAACAGATCATAAATTTCACTGAGCAAATTGTCAGATTAAAATTTGGTGAACAAGTCTCACCCAAGCTGGGTAAATGAAATTTTGGAACCTCTACAAATACTCACGTTTGGCTCTTCGGAGGCTGCTGAGGTACTACACGGATTAACGAGAGAGATACCAGACTCTACCCTGCAACAGGCTTTGTGCTGCCATGGTGATCTTAAAGAGAGTTTGCTACATTTAAGAAATCTCTTCTCGCTCTTCATGGCAAATCTCAGGTGCTTTGTAGAGGGACCACTGTGCTAAGGTGGGTCATTTTAACCCAGCAAACACACCTCCAGGGGCTAATTTCTTCTCTCTTCTCTGGGGAAGCAATTCAGCAGAGTGTACCGCTGGGCAGATGCTCACGCGCCAGCCTAGGGAATGATTTATGGGATCAGCAGTAATCATTAACCACCATGAACTTCAGGGCTGATTTCCACTTTTTAATAAGCAGTCAGATACTACAACGATGGGCAAGAGGGATTGATAGGGAGGGCGGATTTACAGTTAAGTCACTGGACCGGGACTCAGAAGTCTGCATTCAAATGCTACCTCTGTCACAGGTGCTGCATGCAACCTTTGGCAAATCACTTAGGGTGGGATTTTTCAAAGGCACTCTGTGCTGACCTAGTTTGCACTCACTTTAATGGGAGCAGAGGTAGGGGAGTGGACCCCTTCTGACAATCTGCAGCCTGCCTGGCCCAGGTCCGTAAAGATGTATAGATGTTGCTCTGCTCAGCATTGCAACACCCCATGTCAAGGTGCCCTGCTGCCCAGTAGAATATTGAACCCCGAGCTAGGAAATCCAGCCCGCCATAGAACACGTGGTGAGAGCTAGACACAGAGGGAAGGGACCATGAGACCATCTCTCTGTTCTCTTGTACATCACAGGTCATTAACCTTCACCCAGTCAGCCCTGCCGTGAGTTTGAGAACTTGTGTTTGACTAAAGCGTTTAATCTCTATTTGAGGACATTGAGAGACAAAGACTCCTCCACCACTGCCCTCTGGGGCTTGTTTCAGTGGATAACAAGCCTCACAAGAAATACAGTAATAACAGTTAAGTCTACCTTTTAGTCACACGTATTTTAGTCATGGACAGATGAAGGGCAGTAATCAAAAATTCACAGCACGTGACCTATGACCAGGGCCACCCAGAGGATTCAGGGGCACTGGGGTCTTCGGCAGTGGGGGCCCCCACTTCGGCAGTAATTCAAAGGCGGGGGGGTCCTTCTGCTCCGGGACCCACCACCGAAGTGCCCAGAAGACCCATGGTGGGGCCTCCTGCCGCCGAAGTACAGCCAAAATGAGACATGGCATTTTGGCGGCAGGTCTCACTTCGGCGGTAATTTGGTGGCAGGGAGTCCTTCTGCCTAGGGGAGGAAGGACCCCCCCACACCACCAAAGACCCAGAGCGGAAGCAGCTCCGGGAACCGGGCCCCACAAGAATTTTCCGGGGGGCCCAGAGCAAGTGAAGGACCCCACTCCAGGGGCCCTGAAAAACTCTCGTGGGGGCCCCTGGGCAAATTGCCCCACTTGACCCCCACTCTGGGCGGCCCTGTCTATGACTTGTACTATAAACCTCTGGCTAAGACTTGGAGGGGGAAGTTCAGGGGGGAGGCCCAGGGGCCGCTAGGGGTGCTGGCCCGGGGGGCAGGGTTGGCAGGTTCCTGACCCAGCTCCAGGGCAGTGGTGACCTCCAGCTCCTGGCTTCACTTGCTGCCTCTGCTCCACCCCAAGTCCCAGTTCTGCAGCTCCCATTGGCTGGGAACCAAAGCCAATGGGAGCTGCGGTGGCGGTGCCTGCTGGCAGAGGCATCACATGGAGCTAGGAGCTGAGGGAGGGGAACCCCCCAGGTAAGCACTGTACCGCATCCCAGCCCTGAGCCCCCCGCATACCCAAACTCCTACTGCTGGGAGGTGGAGGCACCCAAGATAGGTGGCTCAGGCAGCTCCCCGGCCAGCTGCACAGGCTGCTGCAGAAGTCACAGAGATCACAGAATTTGTGACTTCCATGAGCTCTGCAATGAAAACGGAGTCTTAATCATAGTGTTTATTTATACTGCTATTTTTTGGCTGAACTGGTCAAAAATGTTAAATATTTTCTGTGATTGTTTTTTTGAGGATTCAATAAAAAAATTTAAAGTCTGCTGGTAATGTGTTTCCAATCAAATGGTCTCCTCCTTTTTGCCCAGCCATTGCATTGTCCAATGGGAGGGAGGGGAAAGGAGGTGCAGGAAGGATATGAAAAATCAAAACCTGATTTTTTTATTTTTTTCATTTAACTTCAACTGTAATCAAATTTTTAGATTCATTCCATTTTGACTAAAAAAGAAAGAACATGAAAAAAAACCCCACATTTCACACCACGTGAAAATGATTGGTGTGAAGCGCCATTTTCCATTGAAAAGGTGTTTTCTTTCCCCTCCAAGTTAAGTCAGTCAGTTCTGGCTGCTGATTTGCAAACTGAAGTCACTAGACCCATCTCTGGAATCCAATTTCTGCATCTTGACCCGTTTCCCAGGTGCAGATTCACACACGGATATTGCAGTGTGCAAACCTCACAAGTGGAACCTCTTTAGAAACCTGGCCCTATATAGAGGGTTAAAGGAAAAGCTCATGAGTGAATGAAATCAGTGCTTCACGCAATTCTCACCTGTGGGACTTTAACAACTTTCACAGAACCTGGAATGGAAGCACTAGTTTAAAAAGCACCTACATACAAAACCGCACAGACATTTGTGGTGTGACATTGCCTGTATTTACATTGGAACAACCCCAGGGACAAATTAATGCCAATGCACATTGCGTCCAGGAAACATAATTTGATAGAAGCTCTCAGCCCCAGAAACTGTGGGTGTCGAACCTCCTTTGGCTCATTTGAGAATCCCAGCCTTGGCCTCCATGACTGTTGTTTATACTGCACAGGAGCTACCCCTGACCCCATCGGGCTTGGTGCCACATAGTGATGCCTAGGAAGAGGCACTGCGGAAAGGGATCTGGGGGTCATAGTGGATCACAAGCTAAATATGAGTCAGTGTAAAACCATTGCAAAAAAAGCAAACGTGATTCTGGGATGTTGTAAAGGTCCAGATTCACCCCTGCGGCGCCTCCTGCTGGTGTCTCAGGGAATTAGCTCCATTTCCAGCCCAGAGCGCCCTCTGCAGGCCTGGTGATCCACTACTGATTGGCCCCCATGTCCCTCTCTGGACTCTGGTGCCCTGTTAGCTGGGGTGATACCCCCTGGCAGTAACCCCTTTCTCTCAGGGTCTCCCCTCCCTGGGAGACCCCCACCCACTATCCCCACCTCTCCTAACTGAAGTTGCTGACAAGGCATCTTTCCAAAAGCACCTCAGTACCCAACCACCTTTGAATTAGGCAGGAAGGTTGTATTGAAACTCCTACTAGATGCCTATCTGCATCTTCAGCTACCTTTAAACTTCTGGTCCTAGATCCTTAACCCTCCCGTATTACATGACCAAGGATGGAAGTGCAGGGAGCCTTCCACTGGACAGAAAAATGTTCCTTCTTCTTGCTCTGTGGTTCTTGTAAAGCTATGAGCTGCTGTGGGGACTCTGGAGGATTCAGCGCTAAGCTAACTTTTGGAAAGGGAATGAAACTGTCAAACCAAGTGAGCAGTGAGGTTTGAAAAGAATTTCTGCAAATGCAATATATCCATTTCCAGAGTTGCTCAGATACTGTTCTGATGGCTGTACCATTGCTTAGATGTATACATGGATGATGAGTGGGGATAGAGAGAGGATGGACAAATAACAGAGATCATTCCATGTGTACTAACAGGACTTCACTTCATTGTGGCAAATCTTAAGGAAGAGTAATGTTCATAACACTGAATTTATAATCAATTGAGGGATATGACAGTAATTGTTGTATGGACCTAAACTCAGTTTTATTAGGGAAAGAAGGCAGTTCATGATCCCTGAGCCCTAAATCTCCTGTGCCAGGGTTTCTCAAACAGGGGTCACCTCTTGTGTAGGGAAAGCCTCTGGCGGGCCGGGCCAGTGTGTTTACCTGCCCTATTCACAGGTCCTGCTGATTGCAGCTCCTGGCCAATGGGAGCAGTGATCCGCGGCCAGTAGGAGCCGGATCAGCTGGACCTGTGGATGGGGCAGGTAAACACACCGGCCCGGCCCGCCAGGGGCTTTCCCTGCACAAGCGGTGACCCCTATTTGAGAAACCCTGTCCTATGCCAAAGCAGCAAAGATGTAAAGGTAGGAAGCCTTTCTCTGTGGAGGAATAGGTTCTCGCTCTCCCGTACACGGCTCTTGTAATGTCGTGTATTGCTGTGGAAACTATGGGGGAGCAGCACAAATCTCATCTTTGGGAAGGGAACCAACCTCTCTGTTAAACCAAGTAAGTGGTTTTGTACTGCACAGTATGTACAATGTAATATATCTCATTCACATTCAAACACTGCGTTACTAGAGGTTGGCTGACGATTTGGTGTGAGAGAGAGAGAGTGAGAGAGAGAGAGAGAGAAAGAGAGAGAGAGGTCTTTTCCAATTCTAAAGTGTATGATTCCATGGTACACAATTGGTTTGTGGCTAGACAATCATGAAATCACCAAGGAGTTGGTGTGAGGTGCACAGCAGGTTTCTGGAGGGACTAGGAAACGAGCAGTGACTCAGTAAAGACCCTTTTTGTAAGGGGGATCCTCACAGTGCATATTCAGGAAACACAAACAAACTCATCTTTGGAAAGGGAACTAAACTGCTGATCAAACCCGGTAGGTACCTTCAATCATGTTGGTCCAGAAAGATTCCAGCGATGTGGGGTTGTTGGCAGGAATCTCTGGAGCTGGTATAAACTGGGCTGAGCTCCACTGGAGTGAGTGGCCAGCTCCCCAGCTGATGGAAATCAGCCATAGCTCCACGGTCAATGGGGCCTGATCCTCAGTTGGTATAAACCAATCATAGCCCCATTGGAGTCAATGGGGTGGGATCCCAGCTGATGTGCATTGATGTCAGTGGTGTTACATCAATGCACAAGTGCCAGTTCACATGAGCTCAAGAGCTTCTCCAAAATCATCAGGCTCCTACTTTGCCCCCTAACTTGTAAGCCCTGTTGAGGCTAGAGTAAGAGAGAGGAGTTTTTGCTTGGCTCTAAATCACTGTGCCATATACAGGAGCAGCAAACAGGTTGATTTTTGGATCTGGCACTAAACTGATTGTAAGGCCAAGTAAGTGACAAGGGTGAGGGCAACAAAAGATGTTTTTTCTATGTAGAATTACTTGGCAGTCTTCTTCAGATGCCTCACTTTTTATTGATCTGTTGCTTTCATTTGTGGGACTAGATTCAGGAGGAGAAGCAGACAGTTCAAACCAGCCTAAGGGAATTAGGTGCCCCATACCCACTGAAATTCCATGTAGGTCAGACTGGATGTTCTAATGGTCCATTCTGGTCTTAAAAATCTATTAGTCTTCCTCAGTAGGCCTCCTTCTTCCACGTTCTCTATCCATCCATCCTTCTCGCTGCAGTGTCTGTCTGTCTGTCCATCCACCCACATCTACAGATTTTCTCCAGTATACTAGAGTCTCCCCTGTCTCTCTCTGTGTATTGTTGTGACTCCCAGTAACATAATGCCTCAGCACCTGCATTAGGATACTGCTACTGAAGGCGAGTTACGGAGACATCACTGTGCTTTCACCAATGCAGCGTTAGTTTCTATCCCCAGGCCTAATCAATTCTGTCTTCTCCAGGGCAGCAATTTGGAAGCACATTGCTGGTCTGGAATCATTAGGCCTGAGTTTTGGAGAACAGCCCATAGCATCACACACACCAGTAAGTGCTGGTAACCTCAGGGCAAGTACCAAAATATCCTGATATATCAATGAGAGTCTCTCTTGGTCTTTTCACCGAGAGGGGATAGATGCTGGGATTTCTGAGTTTGCCTCTGGGATTCAGATACCCAAATACCTATTTATTTTCATGGCAGTTGGGGGCATTTGAATGAGAATCGAGCATCTAAAATCTCATGCGACTGAAATGCTCATGAACATGTCTGTCTGTCTGGGTATGTGGCTAGAGAGAAACTCCAGGGCTGGAGCTAATGACACTTAGAGGATTGTCGGCCATGTGTCTGGGGGAAGTTTTTAAACCAAACAATTTTGATGAAAAATGTCGTCTTTTGTGGAAATCAAAGTGGCTCAAAAACAATGTTAATTTATGTGAAATTATGTTTTCAAGAACATTAAAGGAAGCATTTTGGTAATCTTGTTACATCCCATTTAAACAGCATTTCAACTGAGTTTCATTTGGAAAGGACTATTGCTTTAAATTAAAAAAAAATGAAAAGTTTTTTGAAAGGCCAGAATCAGAATTAAACATCCTGACTGACCCCAAAATATTATTTTTTAAAAAAAATTGTGACATGAACAAATTTGAAATTTGTTTTCATTCTATTTCAGAATGGAAAGAAATTCAGATTCACGGGCTGTTTCATGAAACAAAACAACAGTCCCCACCCTGCGCTAATGTCAAACCTAAAGAGGCCATGAGGATGTCTGAGAGGCAGAGATTTTCAGAGGCACCTGTTGTCAGAGGCTATTGGTGTGGTGCTCTGCTCTTCAATGTTGATATCAATCAGCTGCGTGCGTGTGTTCCCTCTGTGTGCTGCCCCAGCTCTGCGCAGATTGCTGACACAGCAGACCCCGAGAGAACCCCCAGTGACCACAGACTCTAGTAAGGTATGAAGGCACCTTGGCCAGGTTTATTGTCGAAGAGAAACAGTCTCCAGCTCCCCGGCAAACGAAGTCCAAGGTACTGCTAAGGTGCAGCTAGCCAGTACCGATGTGCTCCCTGGCAATGGACTCAGCTCAGTCAGTGGTGGGACTTTCCACTGCCCCCTCGGCTGGACAAAGTCACTGCCCCAGGGATGCATTGTTATACACAGATACAAACAAGTTACACATCACTCCTGACGTACCGAGGTGTAACTCTTCTACGTAGCAAGGTACAACCCCTCTATGCAGTAAGGTGACGCCTCTCACCTTGTACATGTTTGTTCAAACAAAACAATTCTATCCATCATATTACCCTTTTGCCCCTGTAATTGGGATGAGTCAGCCTGTTCCTTGTTATCTGTGTGGAGTGTACAAGTATGTGAATGTTCTTATATCTGGTGTTCAGTACCTTTTAGGTGTGTCTCTTTCTGCAGCATCAGCCCTTTCCTTGGCAGCTTCTGTGAGCAGGGCCTGCCTCTGGCTCACAGCTTCACTTTGCTTTATGTTAGCAAAGCCTTGACCATTACCTTAGTTCAGGTCTTAGGCCTCAAACCAGGCCTCTGATACCAAGGCTTATATCTCAAGGCCTTCTCTTACTATAGTGCCTAAAGGGAGCTGAGATGTCCAAATACCATCAAATCTCCAAATCCAAGATGCTGAGTATTGAGGAGAAAACATCTGACTATAGACAATGCACGTATTACCAGCCATCCTCATGGATCCTTGCTCAATGAGGGATGAAAGCTTGTCCAAACTTTCCCTCTCAATTTTTTTTTTATAGAAAATTGACTTCTTAATTAAAACAAAAGTTTCCATGAAAAATGTGTGGGCTCTCTGGAAATTTTTCTACTTTCCTCAGTAATGTTTTCCTCAAAAACATTGGCCAACAGTTTTGATTTTTGTTGAAAAAGTTACACTTTTTGTTTTGTTTTCATTGACATTTTTCTGCAGGGAAACAAAACAAAACACTCTACTTTCTGACAAGCTCTGCTGGGAATTGAACCTACATATAAAAGGAGCTGTTTCCTTGGTTGGCACCAGTAGTAGACCATTATTCTCTTGTGTGGATCAAAGCAGGCCTGGAGTTTGCGCTAGTAGATGAATATTACAATGGGCTCTTCCATGAACAGATTCACAGATTTATCACAGGCCCAAGGGTCTGCCACTTCCCTCGATAGTTTGTTCAAGTTGTCACCGCTAAAAAGTTGTGGTTTATTTCCAGTTTAAATGTGGCTGGCTTTAACTTCCTACATTGGTTCTTGTTGTGACTTTCTCTAACAGATTCAGGAGCCCTTTGGTCCCTGGTATTTTCTTCCCAAGAGTCACCAGGTCATCTCTCAATCTCCTTTTTGATAAACTAAACAGGCTGGGTTCCCTAAATCCCTCATTTTCAGACATTTTTTCCAGCCCTTGATTTTTTGTTTTTTAAGACAGGCTTATTCCAGTGTGGGACATTCCCAGAATTCTCTCAACACCTGTTCTCACACAAATGAACCAGGATGTAAAATGTGATGAGACACTCAAATTAACCAACCGACAGAGTGTGCAAAGAAATAACAGTGTTTTCTGACTTAGGAAAGGGATTTTTTAAAGTGGTGAGAAGTTATTTTAATGTTTAGCCACAAGCAGACACCCCAGGATAACAAAGAGAAATTAGGTACAATTAACTCAGGCTTAAAGAGATACTGGGGATGGTTGGGTCATGACACTAATTGAATCTATTCCCCTATGTTAAGTTCTCCTCACACCTTCTATGGGTCATCTTAATTATCACTTCAAAAGTTTTTTTTTCTCCTGCTGACGATAGCTCATCTCAATTGATTAGACTCTTCCTGTTGGTATGCATACTTCCACCTTTTCATGTTCTCTGTCTGTATAAATATCTCCTGTCTGTGTGTTCCATTCTATGCATCCAAAGAAGTGAGCTGTAGCTCACGAAAGCTCATGCTGAAATAAATTTGTTAGTCTCTAAGGTGCCACAAGTACTCCTGTTCTTTGTGTGGATACAGACTAACACGGCTGCTACTTTGAAACCTGTCTTATTAATAAATTCCACAGTTTAGTTACATCGTGTGTCATGCGTAAATACCTGCTCACCTTTTCAATTTCTTTGACTGTCCCCAGTTCTTGTACGATGGCTTGGAATGACCTGGGTAAAGGGAGAAAATTCATGGGAAAACGTTTGCCTCTGGATCCGTAGCAGTAGCACTGCCCCCGCATGAAGCAGGAAGAGAAAAGCCACCTGGGAAGTTGGATCTGGCGCTGAAGATACGAGTTGCAATGCAGGACAGAGGCTGATAAAACGTGAAAAGAGATAGTCCATTGTTTGCAGCACTGTTGTAGCCATGTGAGTCCCAGGATATTGGAGACATGAGGTGGGGGAGGTGATACCTATTACTGATCAACTGCTGCTGGCGAGAGAGACAAGCTTCCCAGCTACACCGGGCCTTGCTTCAGCTCAGTTCTGTGCAGCCTGACAGCTTTTCCCCAACAGAAGCTGGTGCACTCAAAGGTCTCCCTTCACGCACTGTCTCTCCAAAAAGATCCTGTATTTTAAAGCTTTGGTGGAACCTTGCTGCCGTCCTCTGGGACGTGTGTCTCTATTCAATAGCTACATTATTTGTCACTTGTTTTGTTATCCAGTTTATTAAACCCTGGGTTGGTTTTGGTTGTTTTTATTCATTACTGGCAAAGTAAAAGAAACTAAAACCGTTGACTGCACTGCCCGGCAGTGTTTGCCCTGCTCCTGGGCTGGCCTGGGGCAGTGCTGAGCACAAGGCTCCTCATTGGGGCCTGGGGCTCCTCAGTGCTGCGGCGATACAAATAGAGACTGTGTTGGTAGTGCCCAGCACCCAGCTCACTGCAGTGTCTGTATTGTGCCCTTCTGCATCATGCTTATAACTGTTCCCTGCGGACGGGAGTGGGTCTGTGTATGTAGCTCTGGTATTTCACTGGAGGAAGAGACACGTGCTCCTTGCCATCCCACTGGCTGTAAATTTAATCCAGTTCCCTTTTCTGAATGACCCCGAATGAGGTTTCTCTGTGGGGGTGTGTCTGGCACAATAATACACTGCAGTGTCTTCAGCCCTCAGGCTGCTCACTTGCAGAAAGGCTGTGCTGAGGGGCTTGTCCACAGTCATGGTGACTTTCCCTTCAAAATTCTCCCTGTAGGTTGGTGCCCCTGTATAGGTGCTAATCCAGCCGATATCAAACAGCCCTTTCCCGGGAATGTGCTGAACCCAGCTGATTGCATAGCTAGTGAATGTGTAACCAGAGCCTTTACAGGACACCTTCACAGACTCCCCCGGCTTCTTCACCTCTGCACCAGGCTGGACCAGCTGGATCTGAGCCTTCACCCCTGTGGAGAAAGAAGCCGGGTGAGAATCCTTGTGGCTAGTTCTGGTTTCCCCCATGCACCTTGTGCCAGTGAAATTCACCTACCTGGGAGAGCTGCCAACAAGAGGAGAAAACTGACCCAACAGTTCATGGTTACTCTTCTCAGCACCCCTGCAGTAGCAGAACAGCGACTGCTGCAAAGGGCCAGTCACTGCCTTTTGACAGGGAAAGGGGCTCCCTCCTCATCTGCATATAGAGGCTGCGCCACCCTCCAATGTATAAAACCAGCTACTCAGGAGGTGTAAGGCTGGGAACGTGCATGATAAACTCAGAGAGGTCCATGCACTCCGGGCCAGGGAGAGAGGTGTGCCCCAAATTTCTCTCTCCACTATTTGTATGGCCCCATCACTGTAGAATCTGATCACCTCACGATCTGTAATTCATTTATCCTGCCAGCACGTCTTTGAAATAGGAGGGGTTATGCTTATTGTATAGGTCAGGAAACTGAGGCACTGAGTGTCAGTGACCTGCTCAAGGTCACAGGAACTTGGTACCAGAGCAAGGAGTTGAAGCAACATCTCCCAAATTCCAGGTGAGTTATAACCACCAGACCATCCGTCCTCTCTGTTCTACAGAGATTTAGCAATGTGCTGCACTTCGGGCATGTCAGTAATCTTACTAATGAAATGAGACTGTTTGTATGAGTAGATTTAACTAGAAGCTTTGTCTACAGGGTGGAGTAATGTGCTCTGCAGGGGTCTCATTTCTGTTTGAAACAGTAAGAACATAAAAACAGCCACACTGGCTCAGACAAAGGTACATCTAGCCCAGTATCCTGTCTTCTGACAGTGGCCAGTGCCTGGTGTCCCAGAGAGAATGAACAGATCAGGGAATCATCAAGTGATCCATCCCCTGTTGCCCATTCCCAGCTTCTGGCAGATAGAGGCTACAGACACCATCCCTGCCCAACCTGGCTAATAGCCACTGAGGGACCTATCCTCCATGGACTTGTCTAGCTCTTTTTTGAACCTTATTATAGACTTCAGAAAAGAACTAGATACATTCATGGAGGATAGTACTACATTACAGTGCACTACAGAACATGTGTGCACATTACAGCCAATCAATGTGCAGTACATTGGTGTGCTTTAGAGATCAGGCCTCATGTGCTTAGATCTTTGTGTGGTTTAGGTTTCAGGATGGATTTTCAAAAGGTGCTTCTCTCAAATTCAAGGTACTTTGTGGTTGAATTCCCCTAATTCCCTTTAAATCAGGATTTCACAAACAGGGGTCACCACTTGTGTAGGGAAAGCCCCTGGCGACCAGGCCAGTGTGTTTACCTGCCCCTTCTGCAGGTCTGGCTGATCGCGGCTCCCACTGGCAGCGGATCCCTGTTCCAGGCCAGTGGGAGCTGCTGGAAGCGGGGTCAGTAAGTCCCTTGGCCCCTGCCGCTTCCAGCAGCTCCCATTGGCCCAGAGCAGTGATCCGCGGCCAGTGGGAGCCGCGATCAGCCGGACCGCGGATGGGGCAGGTAAACACACTGGCCCGGCCACCAGGGGCTTTCCCTACACAAACAGCCACCCCGGTTTGAGAACCCTGCCTTTGAAAGACCCAGTCTAATTCCCTGTGGCCTGGACTTCCTTGTGAACTACAGTCCCATCAGGTGTCTCCGCTGCTCTCATGTGCTGTAGAGAAAAGGGAATGATAAAGTACCAAGTCAAGTTACTTGAGGAGCAACAAAAGTTTTGGAGGGGGCAGATCAATAGTGCCCAGGGCCCTCAACCAAATCAGAAACACCAGTGTGCGAGGTGCTGTGTGCACCCCTCAAAAGAACCTGCTGTAAGGAGCTTAGGGAGCCTTGTCAAAGGCATGAATAGGGGATAAGCAGCCAATTGACATGGATTTTTTTTTCCAATGCAATTTGGGCCTTTGAAATTTTGCCCCTTAAAATTTAAGGTTAGGGTTTGCAAGGAAGTCTAAGGCAGCTAAATGCCCAAATCCCATAAGTAGACAGGGGGCCTAACTCCCTTTGGTACCTTTGAAAATCCTGGCCTAAAGAGACAAGACAGACAAATATCTTCCTTTTGAAGCAGTGATTTTAGCAATAGTTGGGATTTTCAAAGGTCAGAAAGGAGGTGCACTGCCAAATCCCACTGTGTTTGACAGGAAATTAATAAGCAGCAGGTTTAATGCGAGAGAAGAGGAAGTACTTTTCCATGTAACACACAGCTAACCTGTGGAACTCCTTTCCATGGGATGGTATGACGGCCAAAACTAAACAGGGTTAAAAATGGATACGTTCATGGATAAGTCCATCAATGGCTCTTAGCTGAGATGCTCAGGGATGCAATGACCCTAAATCTCTGACAACCTGAAGCTAGGAGCGGAAGACAGGGATGGAGCACTGCATAATTTCTATGTTACGTACACTCCCCTTGAAGCTCTGGTGTTGGCCCTGTCAGAGACAGGATACAGGACAAGGTGGACCATTGTCTGAACCAGAATGGCAACTCTTATGGTCAATAGGATCTGGGTTTCTGATTCTATTTGGGTTTGTCTACACAGGAATAAATCCACTGCTAGCTTGGGTCAGCTGACTCAGGCTCTGGGACTGAAAAATTGCTGTGTAGATGCTGAGTCTCAGGCTGGGCGTGAGCTCTGGGACCCTGCGAGGATGGAGGGTCCCAGAGCTCAGGCTCCAGTCCCAGCCCCAACATCTACACAGCAATTTTTAGTCCTGTGGCCCCAGCCAGCTGACCCAGACGAGCCACGGTTGTGCCCTGGTGCTTTTATCCCCCTGAAGACGGACCCTTGGTCTCCTTTGGAAATGCTAAGGAGAGTGCTTTGCTAAATCAGGGCCTTGATCTCAGTCCTTCAAATTCTGGAGCCCTGTTGACTTCCACTTGCAGGATCAGGGACTTGGTCAAAGGAAAGATGCAAGAGGTGAAGGACACAAAGAAAGCAGTAGGTCTGGGGAAGTAGGTAGAAGAGGTAAGAATAATATAAACATGCACACATGTCTGTCTGTCTGTCTGCTCCTTGTCTTACTGAAGCAGAATCCTTCCATGGAAAAAGGCCAAAATCTTTCCATCAAAACTTTAAGGGAATTGGGTTTTTGACTAGACAAAGATGTTTGCAGAAAGGGTCCACTTTCCTCAAAGATAAATAAACCTTTTCATTGATGGAGAGTTGAATTTTTCTCCTGAAAATTTCAATAAAGGGAAAGTTTGAAATGTTCAGCAGGAGAGAAAAGCATTCTGGCATTAGCCCAGCAAATGATGTTTTATCCACTGCAGATGTCTTTGCATGTAGGACAGATGTCACCCTCAGGTGTAGTGATGTCTTTAGGGGATGCCAGGTAATATAGACGCCAGCTGCCATCAGGTGGCCTGGAGATGAACTGGAATCTCCCACTAAGGAGTTTTTGAATGTACAAGGGTACATTCTCCGTCACTGTGGCCACCCCATCTGGCACAGTAGTACACAGCTGTGTCGTCAGGCTTCAGCCCAGTCATTTGCAAGAACAGCAGGTTCTGGGTGTTGTCTCTGGAGATGATGAATCGTCCTTTAACCGAGTCTGTGTAGTATGTGGTGTCACCAGCCCCGTTAGTAACTGAAGAGACCCATTCCAGTCCTTTTCCTGGAGCCTTCCTTGCCCAGTGCATACCGTGGCTAGTGTACGTGTAGCCAGACACTTTGCAGGAGAGTTTTGCAGAGTCTCCTGGCTTTTTAACTTCTGCTCCAGACTGGATTAACTGGATTTGTGACCAGACACCTGCAAATAGACAAATATTAAAGATTGAGACTAGGATTCAGCAAAGCATCTAAGCACGTTCTTCAGTGCTCTGGAGGATCAAAGATTGAACTGAATGTTCCCTTTGGCTGTATTTGTTTCCTTCTTTTATCCCAGGTGCCTCTGAGGTTCTTACCTGGGAAAGCTGCCAGCAGGAAAAGAAAAATGAAACACATGGTATGTATTTGTGAATCAGAAATCTACTGGAACAGATGAAGATACACAGCCCAAAGTAGGGTACTTGGGGTGTGCCAGAGAAGGAGAAGTTCTCTGGCTCTTGAAAAGAGAAGTTGCTCTGCTTAATTTGCATGAGGCAGTTCAAAAAGCCTTTAAAGCCAGGCAGCAAACAAATGGATAGGACGGAGAGAGGGATGATGAGGTAACAATAGGAGTTAGGTTTCCAGGTTAAGATTTCCCAAATTGCCTTTCTTCCTAATATAAACCAGGCATCAAAATGCCTTGAGGTGGCTTTGAAAATCTCAGCCAGAATTAATACTAAAAAGGGGGGAGGGCAAAAAACCCAACTGGTTTCAAGACCGAGCTTAATAAGCTTATGGGGGTTGGGGTATGATGAGATGGTCACATGCCACTGCAGGCACATCTGCAATTGCTGGTAGCTAATATCCCCAATGGCCAGTGATGGGACACAACACCGGGAGGGCTCTGAGTTACTACAGAGAATTCTTTCCCAGGTGTCTGGCTGCTGGGTCTTGCCCACATGCTCAGGGTCCAACTGACTGATATTTGGGGTTGGGAAGGAATTTACTGCTCCTCCCCCTGCCAGAGCCTTTCGCTGCCGGGTTAAGATACACAGGCAGTGAATGTGGATGCAGCCAATGTATTTCAGACTATGTATCTGGTTTGTCAAGATCATTCTGAATTCTAATCTTGTTCTCTACAGTGCTTGCAACCCCTCCCATATTGGTGTCATCTGCAAACTTTATAATGTACTCTCTCTGCCATTATCCAAGTCATTTATGGAGCTATTGAATAGAACCAGACCCAGGAGAGATCCCTGTGGGAACCCACTCGATATTCCCTCTCAATTTGACTGCAAATCATTGATAACTACTGTCTGAGTACATTTTCTAACTAGTTGTGCACCTACCTTATGGTAGGTTCACCCAGACTATATTTCCCTAGTTGGTTTATGAGAAGGCGCCTCGGACGGCATCACATTTCTTACTGAAACTGAGATATACCACACCTACTACTTCCACCTCTCCCTCACCCATCCACAAATCTTGTTACTCTGTCAAAGGAGGATATGAGGTGAGTTTGACACAATTTGTTCTTGACAAATCCATTTTAACTGCTACTTGTCACCTGATCTTCTAGATACCTGCAAATTGATTATTTGCTCCATTCTTTCTGGGTACAGAAGTTAAGTTTAGTAGTTTATAATTCTTCGGTTTCCCTTATTCCTCTTTTTATTGAGAGGTACCATTTGCCCTCTTCCAGTCCTCTGGGTTCTTTCCTGTCCTCCTCCGAGTTCTCAGAGATAATGGTTAATGGCTAAGATCTCTTTGGCCAGTTCCCTAAGTATTCTATGGTGTATTTCATCTAGCTCTGCTGACTTGAGGACGTCTAACATGTCTAAGCAGAGGCGATGTGTGGGATCAATAGAAATACCCAAAACAGCTTGAGGGCTAGAGCTAAAACATGGCTTATGAAAAGAAGAGCTGCAAATTCATATCCTTAATGCCCTGCCAAAGTCCTTTACTATCTGTGCACCTGCATGGCTAGGGCACAAGAAAGTGTCTGGGCAGCGAATGTCTAGACAACATGAGCTCTTTATCCAGCATCAACAACATATTTTGGCTGAATTGTCTCTTCAGTCTAGTGGCCTTTAAAGGTATTACGGTTTCCTGTATTTTATAGGGATATTTGGCAATATTGCGCATTGTGGGCCTAGTGCAAAGTTCACAAAAGGCAAGTGGAGGACTTCCATTGGTCTGAGTGGGGTTTGGAGCAGGGCTCACGTGAATGTTGACTGGTATTTATCAAAAGGGACTTAGGGAGTGGGGTATCCAGTTCCATTGACTTTACCCTTTAAAAATGCCAGATGTTCCCCCCGTCCCCAGGTGCCCAGTCACAGGCACAGCTGGTAGAGTTTGGAGGGGATGTGAAAAAACCTGGAGACTCTGTAAGTCTGTCCTCTAAGGCCTCTGGCTTCTTCATCAGTAACAACTGGCTGGATTGGATCTGTCATGCTCCTGGGAAGGGACTGCAGTGGGTCTCCAGTATAGATAGTGCAGGTACCCCATATTACCTCAATTCACCGTCTCCAGAGACGCCTCCAATAACCTGGGGCATTTGCACATCAGTAGCCTGACAGCTGAAGTCACCAGCCTGTATCTCTGTGCTAGAGATATGGGATTCCACAGTGATTCAGTCCAATGCAAATACCTTAATGAGATCCTCCACTGGAGAAAGTCACTAAAGGAAGTGAAATATTCTGATTGTCTTCTGCTTCAGTCACAGAGCACAAAAAAGTCAGAGAATCCTAGAAAGGTAGGGCAGGATGAGCGACTTCAAGAGGTCATATAGCCGGGTGACCGAGGCATGATTAGATATGCCTAGACCTAGTGGAAGCTTTCCTCATCGGTTCTTAAAAATCTCCAGTGATGGGGATTTCATAACCTCCCTAGGTAACTGGTTCCAATGCTGATAGTTCAGAGTTTCTCAAACAGGGGTGGCCACTTGTGCAGGGAAAGCCCCTGGCAGGCCGGGCCGGTTTGTTTACCTACCCTGCCTGCAGGTCCGGCCAATCGCGGCTCCCACTGTCGCTGGACCACTGCTCCGGGCCAACAGGAGCTGCTGGACACAACGTGGGCCAAGGGACTTAGTAGCCGCCGATTTCAGCAGCCCCCATTGACCCGGAGCAGCAAACTGCGGTCAGTGGGAGCCGCGATCAGCCGGACTTGTGGATGGGGCAGGTAAACAAACCGGCCCGGCCCGCCAGGGGCTTTCCCTACACAAGCGGCTACCCCTGTTTGAGAAACCCTGGGATAGTTAGATATGCTTATTCTTAGAAAGTTTCTTTCCCCTGATATCTAACCTAAATCTCCCTTGTCGGATTTTTCATTTATTTATTTTCTAAAAGACATAGAATCATAGAGACGATAATTGCTAGTGATGGAGAATCCACCATGACCCTTGATAAGTTGTTCCAATGGTTAATTCACCTAAATATCAATTTAAAAACATCCCCTTATTTCCAGCTGGACATTGCCTAGCTTCAGGTTCCAGCGCTGGATCCTGTTGTACCTTTGTCTGCTGCACTGAAGAGCCCGTTATCCAATTTCTCTTCCCCATCTAGGTACTTGGAAGGTGATCAAGTCACTTCTTAATCTTCTCTTTGTGGAGATAAAACAGATTGAGCTCTCGGAGTTTCTCACTCTAAGGCAGGTTTGTCTAATGCTTTAATCATTCTGGTAGCACTTCTCTGAACTGTCTCCAATCTATCAACATCCTTCTTGACCTGCAGCCACTGGAAGTGGACACAGCATTCCAGCAGCTGCAGCACCAGTGCCAATAACAGAGGTAATATAACCTCCGAGTCCAAGGGGAGATTCCCTATTTTAGGGAACTACGTGACTTCCTTTACAATTGTCCATGGAGTAGGCTATTTCAGGAGCTCTCTTGTGCATATCTCTGAGGCCATGACTTACACTAGGCTTTTCCAGCCCCACTGAGAATCCCAGCCAATATGGCTACACACGCGAGTAAAGGTCAGCATGGGTGTGAGCGTTTCCAGGACAGGGGCCTGAGTTTTGCTGTGACACAATAGGACATTTTAGGGGCTCTGCATGTTTGATGCCACAGTCAGCAATGACTTCCTCTTTCAGCGGGGTATATGAATGGCCATGAATGTGTTTTTTCTCACTGTGTGTCTTGCACAGTAATACACAGCAGTGTCTTCAGTTTTCAGGCTGTTCATCTGGAGATACGTTGTGCTGATGGAGGTGTCCACGCTGATGGTGGTTCGCCCTTTCAGAGCCTCAGGATAGAAAGTGTTGAAATTGTCAGTCCTAATCGTTGCTACCCACTCCAGACCTTTCCCCGGAGCCTGTTGGACCCAGCTTATGGAGTAGTCAGTAAATGTGTAACCGGATGCTTTGCAGGTGAGCTTCACGGATTCTCCAGGCTTTTTAATTTCTGCCCCAGACTGAATAAACTGGATTTGGGACCGGACACCTGTGGATAAACAGGAAAAATACTTAAGAATCTTTTGCCTTCTCCACCTTTCCCCTTGTAATTAAAAAAAAGCAACCCTCTGTAAAATATTGATAGCAACCCTGTCTTTCTCCCACCCTTTATCTACTTTGTCTGTTTAGATTTTAATCTTCTCAGGGCAAGAACAGTTTCTGTCTGTCTACACAGAGCCCAAGGAATGGGTCTTTGATGTCAGTCTGGGTCGCTGGGGGCTACCATAACATTGCTTAGGAGAAATTCATAGATCTTTTTGGACATGCTCACCTGTTGGAGTTGCTAGCAGGAAGAGCAAGCAGAGCAGAGGGGCCATGGTTGCTGTTCTCAAACACCAGCTTCTGTGGAGCCAGAGAGAGCAAATGGCCTTCACAGGTGAGTTTTGTCATTGAGGTTTTAAACAGACGATGCCCCTTCTTCATTTGCATGTGGACAGTGCAGTGGACTTAAAAGTCGCGCACGCTGAAGAGCAAGGGCTGGCTTGGTGCATCAGTGCGGCTTGTCAGCCTGATTATTTCTGTTACGTGGTCCCACTGCTCTTCCGCCTCATCTCGTCTGTTCTTCTGCATGGTGCTCGGTCGTCTTAGGCACAGAAGGCAACTCTTGAGATCTAGGGGAGTAAAAGGCTTTAGGCCCTCAACACCCATTGCCGTACAATGGGATTTGAGCACCTAATTCCCCTAGGTCCATTGTGCTTGGTGGAAGGAAAAGAGAACCTCCACTCCACCTTAATTTAATTCCAACATGTCCTATTAGAGCTCCTTGCCGTATCTGAACTTTATTTTCAATCTTTGCCCTTCTGGTTGGAACGTATACGACGTACACATGTCCTGTGTTGTAAAGAACAGATGGACTAGTTCTGAGGTGCACTGAGGATGGACTAGATGGGGGGCAAAAGTGGTTACAGAATTCAAGAGAAAAATCCCAAGAAATGGTAGAACCCAAGAGTCCATCTCGTTCAGTCTGTTTTCTCCAGCACCAGCTGCTTCAGAGGAAAGTGCATGAGCCCTTCTTGCAGCCTGTTCTAGAATACGCTGCACACGAGGGGAACCTTCTTCCCAACACCTCCTTGGCTCTGCATCTGTGCATTCGGTTCTGTGTAGGTGGATGGGGAGATCACAAAGCTAGGAGCACCAAGGAGCTTAAGGATGCTAGACACTGAAATAAACAGTATTTATGTGCTCAGTACCCTGAGCCTCCTCTCACAATCCCAGCCTGGCACCGAGGCTGAGTGGACTTCACAGTGAGAATTCAGGCACTGGGTAAGCTTAGGTGCCTACAGGATTGGGCAGCAGCAGAATGGGGGTTTTGTGAATCTAACCCTTAGGTGTCAACACTTTCCCTTGTGCAGGTGGCTAGTTCCATTGAACTCAGCTAGGAACTGCAAAGGAACCCAAGGGAATTAGGCACATAACTCCCTGTGAAGTTCAGTAGGATTTTGGTGCCTAACTCCCTTAATTCCCACAGAGAAGCCCAGCCCATGTGACTACTCCTGTGCGTAAAGGTAAGCATGTGTGTAAGTGTTTCCAGGATCAGGGCTTTAGATTTGCGGTAACATTAGGGCATTGGGGGGCACTGCATTTTGATACCACTGTCAGCAGCAGTGAGCCCTTTCTGTCGGGGTTTATGAATGGCAGGGATGTGTCTCTTCTCACTGCGCCCCTTGCACAGTAATACACAGCGGTGTCTTCAGATTTCAGGCCGTTCATTTGCAAATACGCTGTGCTGAGGGGGACATCCACGCTGATGGTGGCTCGCCCTTTCAGATTTGGGGGATAGAAAGCCTCAAAAGTATCTGTCCTGATGGATGCCACCCATTCCAGTCCTTTCCCAGGAGCCTGTCGGACCCAGTTCATTCCATACTGATTAAATGTGTAGCCGGACGCTTTACAGGTCAGTTTCACAGACTCTCCAGGCTTTTTGATTTCTGCCCCAGACTGGACAAACTGGATTTCAGACCAGACACCTGCTGATAAAGGGCAAGAATTAATGAGTCCTTTAGCTGCCCCACAATTCGCCCCACCCTGCCAGACACCCACCCTTACTCTGCCTTGTCTAGTCAAGGTGAGACTTTCAAAGCCAGCCAGCGCATACGGCTGTCCAAGTCCCACTCATATAGATGGGAATTGTGGGGCCAACCCCCCAGGCGGCTTTGAAAATCCAAAGGTAGGCACTTACGGGGGGACAGTGCTTACAGCTCGCTTTGTATAGGGGCTATCACGAGAGACCCTGTCTCATCTGGCTGTTTGAAATACTGCTGTTCTAACATCAACCAGCATGTCCATGTTAATACTAATTCCACTACTCTGACTTTGCTAATACTATTTGTATGTCTCCTATGGGATGTGAATACCAATTCCCACTCATCTGAATGGAAATGGAGTGCTCCAATCCTCCAGACAACATGAGATGCCTTTGCTCATTCTTACCTGATAACATTGCTGCTGAGAAGAGGAAGCTTAGCAAAGGGCTCATGGTTGCTTGGATTAAAGAACGTCTGAGGAGGAAAAGGAAGCAAATTCCTTTTGCTGGTGCCATTTCCCACTGAGGTTTTAAAGAGGAAATGGCCCTACCTCATTTGCATAAGGGTAATGCTGTAACCTTAAAAGTCACGGAGCATGACAGGGTGGAGTTTGTCTGATGCACTCTGGAAAGCATTAGATTAGATGTGATGTAGCAAAATTTTCTGTGCAGGGAATGTATCCTTTTACTTTCGTCCTGCACAAAGAGATCTTTGGGGCAGTGCTGCAAATATAAACTACTCTCCTCCTTTGGCAGATGGGTGAAGCCGAGGCACAGATGATTCATCTAAAACCACACATGGTATCTGTCAGACTAAAGTTCTGCAAATGAACCTGGCTTCCTCTGGCTCTCAGACCAGTGTATAAACTGCAACCTTCAACTCTTAAAGCAGAAAAGTGTCCAGAATTATCATACTTAATGGCAACAGAAAATCTGGATGGGCTGTTAAGTCTCTTGCTTCAGAGTTTAAGCCAATCTCTAATTATTAGACACCAGGATGAGACCTATTTAGTGACAGATTATACCACATCTGCCTAGGGAACGGTTCTTATACCGTCCTCTCAAAGATCTGAGGCTGCCCCCCACGTAAGTACTGCATGAATAACTGGTGACTAACTAACAGTGTCCATAGGAAGAGGTATCGTAGATTTCACCAAGGAAATGTTAGCAGAATTCACATCAACAGAAGGTGTGGCTTTGTCTCACAGAATTAGTTTGAATTATGGTAGCACTTAGGGGCCTAATAGAAACTGGGACCCCCTGTACCTAGGCACTGATATGTACATAGATATTCCCTGTCCCAAAGAGTTTATGCTGTAAACGGACAAGGAATGGGAGGGAAAACAGACGTTCAGAGGCTTACGAATACATCCAGGGGTGGGGTTCAACACCGAGGAGGGAGAAGAACTATTAAGGGTAATGGGGCACAAAGAACAAATGGAGACAAACTGACCATGGGCACATTTCGACGGGAAATAAAGGGGTGAGGGTCTAGGCCAGCCTCCCACTAGAGATAGTGAGGCCAAAATAACTAAGTCATTTTAAGATGGAGCTTGATGAATTTATGAGCCAGGTTATGTGATGGGGTTGCCTGGGAGAGAAGGAACTGGACTCAATGACCCAGAAGGTCCCTTCCTGCCATGCCTTCCTGTGAGTTTCCCAAGATCACACAGCCCATGCACGGCACAGACAAGAATAGACGCCAATTCTCCTGCCTCCTAGTTACGTTTGGAAGTATTAGACTTTTATCAGTAAATGTTGTATTCCTGTGCACACACAGATAAAAAATATTTCCGTTGATGATAGCTGAAATTTACAGATAGACAAAGTACGATAAATGCTGCTTGTGAGCTTAGTTTGATTTAAGAATAGTTACTTTGTATATTTTGACAGGATGTTGACCATTTGTTTTTAACTCTTTAACTTTTTTAATCTCAACAGCTACTATTATTTAATGTGTCCAGTCCCCCAACTGTGAACATTTAGATAAAAAACAACAACAAAAGCAAACAAAAAAAACCAACCTTAAATAAATATTGATACCTGAAATTATAGCAAAATAAAAATTGAACTCTGCCAAGCCAACTCATATTCCAGTACCCTAGTCACAGGATTAAATTTATGAGAGGTAAGAGACTGCTGATGTTTCAGGCTAGGTACCTTCCTGGGGAGAAAATATCAGGGACTAAAGCAGTGGCTCTCAAACTGGGGTTGTCGCTTGTGTAGGGAAAGCCCCTGGCGGTCCGGGCTGGTGTATTTACCTGCCCCGTCCACAGGTCTGGTTGATCCTGGCTCCCACTGGCTGCGGTTCGCTGCTCCAGGCCAATGGGGGCTGCAGGAAGCAGCGTGGGCCAAGGGACTTACTGGCCACCGCTTCCAGCTGGCCCCATTGGCCCAGAGCAGCGATCCGCGGCCAATCGGAGCTGCAATCAGCTGGACCTGCAGATGAGGCAGGTAAACAAACCAGTCCGGCTCACCAGGGGCTTTCCCTACACAAGTGGTGGCCCCAGTTTGAGAACCACTGAGCTAAAGGGATCTTTTAACATTCTGGATAAAGACATAAGAACCAATGACTGGAATTTAAAGCCAGACATTCCAAGTAGAAATCCAAATGTTTGACAGGGAGGATGATTAACTTTTGCAACAAGGAAATGGCAGATTTTCCATCTCTCAAGGTCTTCCAATCAAGAGAGGATGCCTTTCTGGAAGATACTTTAGTCAAACACAAATTACTGGGCTTAATCCAGAGGTAACTAGGTGAAATTCTCTGGCCTGGATTAGGGAGAAGATCAGACTAGATATACTAATAGTTCCTTCTGGCCTTAAAAATCTATGAACATAATGGATCTGAGTCAAGGACCAATGAAGTCAATAGAAAGAGTCCCATTGACTCAACATTCCTTGGGCCAGGCTTACAGCTCAATAATAAAAGCTCCTAATGCTGAGGATTCTGCTGTGGATTGAGTGACATTGGCCTCTGGGTTCTTGTACTAGCCTGCAATACAGTGGGCCGCACAGTAATAAGTTGCACTGTCATCAGCCTGCAAGTTCCTCATTTCTAGGTGAACCATGTTGTTGGTGTTATCCCTTGTGATGCTGAACCGTGGCCGAAGAGACTGCAGCATGTTCGTTGCTACCCCATTTGTGCTGACTTCTCCGATCCAGGTCAGTCCAATCTCACCAGCTTGCCGGACCCATTGCATCCAATATTTGGTGAAATTGGAGCCAGAGAACTTGCAAGGCAGCTTCAGGGACTCTCCTGGCCTTTTAACTTCTGCAATTGTTTGAACCAGGGACACTTGGCTCTGGGTAACTGAAGATATAAAGACACGTTTTGGAGGTAGACAGATAGTGCCGAAGTAATGATAGATATTTTAGAAGATTTCAGAGGGAGACTGCAGAACGATGGGTGGATGGATGAATGGATTGCACATGGCTAGAAAAAAAGCCAGAAAAAGTTTCCTTAAAGAAAACTCATTAAGGGTCAATCTACACAGCATTTTGGAGTGAGCTTCCCAGCCCGGTTCTACAGACTAGGACTAGTGGGGTCCGCACTAGGTCTGTAAAAATAGCTGTATAAACTGCACTTTGCAGGTGCACCTTGGGCCGAAGCTGAGTCTTTGAAGCCCCTCCCAAGGCTGTTTGTGGATCCAGGCTGGAAGGTTACTCCAAAAGGCTGTGTAGACATACCCTTGAAGACCCTAGTGGAGCTCAAGGTGCTGTCACCACTCGGGTGTTGTAGTTCATAAATCCTTTATATCATTCAAAGCATTTGCTAGGAAGAGACTTTTCTCCAGGTGCCAGACAACTCTACCTACCCACAAAGCAGCTCAGCAGTATGGAGAGACAAACAAAAGTACACATGGTGGTGTATATGAACAACAGCAAAATATTTGGCAGCGGGAGAAGGCAATAGCAATGGGTAGCCTTCTTCAGAAAAAAACTGTTCCAGCCAGTCTTTAATATAGAAAAAGGAACTCATATTTGCATTAGGATGACTACAAAATACCCATCAGCCCCATCCCTATGAAATTCTGCTGTCTCTCGGCTCATCATATCTCTAACTCAACCACAAGTTATGAGTTTGACATGGGAATCACTGGGTGAGGTTCTCTGGCCTGTGCTGACTTTTCAGCTTGGAAAAGAGATGACTAAGGGGGGATTTGATAAAGGTCTCTAAAATCATGACTGGTGTGGAGAAAGTAAATAAGGAAGTATTATTTATTCTTTCTCATAAAACAAGAACTAGGGGTTACCCAATTAAATTAATAAGCAGCAGGTTTAAAATAAACAAAAGGCAGTATTTCTTCACACAACCACACAGTCAACTTGTAGCGCTCGGCCAGAGGATGTTGTGAAGGCCAAGACCATAAAAGAGTTCAAAAAAGAACTAGATAAGTTCATGGAGGATGGGTCCATCAATGGCTAATAGACAGGATGAACAGGGACCATGGTGTCCCTAGCCTTTGTTTGCCAGAAGCCGGGAATGGGCCACAGGGGATGGATCACTTGATGATTCCCTGTTCTGTTCATTCCCTCTGGGGCACCTGGCACTGGCCACTGTTGGCAGACAGGATACTGGGCTAGATAGACCTGTGGTCTGACCCAGTATGGCCATTCTTATGTTATTATGCTATGCAGAACGTCAGACTAGATTATTTTAATGGTCCCTTCTGGCTTTGAAATCTATAAATATCAGGATTCAGTTTTCAACTCTTCAGGTTGGCTTCAGAGGGTGGAATTTTCAAAGGGCTAGAAGAGATTTAGACATTCCATATGCAAAGTTAGGCATCTCCCACCCTTAAGCTCCTCTGGAAATTGAAGCTCAAGTTTCCAGGGCTTTATTTCTGGACTAAATCAAGGGCTGCTGACTTCTCCTCCCTTCCAGAAAGAGAAGAGGCAAGGCACCACTGTGAAATCTTGACATAGGATTCTAGGCCCTCCTGGCATCTTTCACAGCCTTCCTATATCTCTCAGTCCCCCATGGGCTCCCCAAAGGTTTTCCACAAATATTTCTATCTATTCTTCCTTGGTAATTCCCGCCCCCCTGCTGCCACATGCAGAAAAGCCATCACATTTTTCATTCTCAGCCCTCTGCTGCTATCATGTGGGCACTTCACCTGGTCAGAGATTTTTTTAGAAAAAGGCATCTATCTCTGTGATGTTTAAAAGTGAGTTACACTTATTTTTACCTTGCTGGTGTAAACAGCATTTGTTCTCTACTCAGTGACTTCTTTTTTCTGCCACAATCCTACCAAAAACCTTTCAGCTTCTTCAATATTTCTGCTCCGTCTCCCCTCCCTTTGCTAACACATGCTTGATGTGCTCTTGCAAGGACAATAATCTGGTTTTCCTCACTGTGTGTGGGGACAGTAACACACCGCAGTGGCTTCAGGTTTCAGGCTGCCTGTCTGTAAGAACACCAGGCTGCTGGAATTGTCCCTGGAGATGGTGAACCTCCCAAGAACATCCGAGGAGTAGTAGCTTGGCTGCTGTCACTGGTAACTGTGGACACCCACTCCAGTCCCTTCACAGGAGCCTGATGGACCCCATTCATCCAGTAGCTGCTGAAGGTGAACCCAGAGGCTTTGCAGGAGAGTCAGAGAGTCTCCTGGTTTTTTCACATCCCCTCCGAACTCTGCTAGTTGTACAACTGCCTTGACCCCTGTAAAGACAGAATTATGGTAGTTAATATTCTAACAAAATGTATCCAAGATTTTCATTTCTTGGGGATGGGAGTGTCAAACTTCTGAAGAGTAGGATTTTGGCATCTAACTCCCTTGAGGTCTCTGGAAATCCCAGCATTGGGCCTAAAGTTAATTTCTAACAGCACTTAAAAGACTCAAAAGCCGAAATCCCATCGACTTTCATTGGAACTTGTGCACCTAACTCGTATAATCACTTTCAACCTTTTTACTCTAGCCTCCTTAACGGTCTGATATTTAAAGGTCTTTATGGGGCTAAAGATGCAGTTAGAGACCTAGTGGGGTTTCCACCAAGGTGTCTAACTCCCATTGAAAGAAGTGAGGGCCAGGTGTTAGGGGCCTAGTGTGATTTTTCAAAGGTGTCTATCTGCACATTTAGGTGTCTAAATAGGTTTAAAAATCTGGCCCTAAATTCACATTGGGCATCTAAATAAGCAAATGTCTTCAGAACTGCTTGAGCCCAAAGCGGCTCTAGTATAAATCCGTGGAAGATGGTGCAGTCAGTTATAGGTCTAAATAAAAATTTAGCATTGGGCTATTTGAAGTGGTGTAAGGCATTTAGGCACCTAACTCTCACTGACTTTCAGTGGGGTTTGGGTGAATAAGTTCCCTAGGATCCTTTGGAAAAATACCAGCCCTAGGGCATGATTTTTCAAAGCTGCATATGGTGATAATTTGTCAAGCACCTCTCATTCGTTTTAATGGCAGTTGTGCTTCCAAATTAAGTCAAAATCTTAATCCTCAGTGCCAACATCTGAAAGTCTTTGCCGGAATTTCTGGTTTTGCATAAACTAAACTTTAAAAAAGGAAGAAAAATGCTGACCTGAAAAGATTTCTGAAAGGGAAAACCAGAGAATGATTGGAATCACATTGCAGATTTGGGATATACGCCTCTAACAGCTCAGATACACCTCTGTGGAGAATGACTTGGGTACCAGTTCTCCCAGCGAATATTCCTGTTTGCTTGCCTTTTAATAGGCTGGCTTATCACTGAATTTGCATAGACCACTTCAATTAGGTTTCAAGCAACCTCCAAACTAGAAATACAAGCCAATAAGGACTGTCTGTGTAGGAGTAAAATGAATACAGAGAACATGGAAAGTAGGGGAGTGAATGGGATTCACTATCAAACTCTGGGCTTGTGGAGTAGACAAAACCCCGTTGACTTCAGGAGCGCTCTGTCGGTTGTGGGAAGCCTGTGGGGCTAGGAGAGGATGTGGTCAATGAGAGGGGGTTTCCTCGGTGTGAATTCTGCTGCAGAACAAAAACTGGTGTGAATTGTATCATTGTGAAACAGAGGAGCCCCATCCTCTTCTCTAGTCCTTTGCCTCCCTCTGGTGTCCATTTAAAGCCAACAGTAATGTCAGTGGGTATGGAAAGGTTCACACGTGCACCTTTTCTATCTCTCTGCTGCAGAGAGGTGGGAAATAACCCAGTAACAAGCTGGGTAAGGGGATACTGTGATTGAGCTTTGAATTCAGATGAATCCTGTCTTGGTTTGAGATCTACCCAAGGGCTTGGGAGATGGGGAATGTGTTCCCTGTTCAACCCTCAACTCTGTGACCCTGGGGCTATGTGCCTCGGTTTCCCCATTTATTAAACAGGGATAGTAGGATTGCCTTACTTCCCAGGACTGTTGAGAGACTAAATGCACTCATGGCTGTGCGGTGCTCAGACACTACAGTGAAGCAGGACAGATAAATAGCCCAGCCTGCAAAAGCCTCTCAGAACAGTAACTCTCTAGACTCATAGACTCTAGGACTGGAAGGGACCTCGAGAGGTCATCGAGTCCAGTCCCCTGCCCTCATGGCAGGACCAAATACTGTCTAGACCATCCCTAATAGACATTTATCTAATCTACTCTTAAATATCTCCGGAGATGGAGATTCCACAACTTCCCTAGGCAATCTATTCCAGTGTTTAACTACCCTGATAGTTAGGAACTTTTTCCTAATGTCCAACCTAAATCTCCCTTGCTGCAGTTTAAGCCCATTGCTTCTTGTTCTATCATTGGAGGCTAAGGTGAACACGTTTTCTCCCTCCTCCTGATGACACCCTTTTAGATACCTGAAAACTGCTATCATGTCCCCTCTCAGTCTTCTCTTTTCCAAACTAAACAAACCCAATTCCTTCAGCCTTCCTTCATAGGTCATGTTCTCAAGACCTTTAATCATTCTTGTTGCTCTTCTCTGGACCCTCTCCAATTTCTCCACATCTTTCTTGAAATGCGGTGCCCAGAACTGGACACAATACTCCAGTTGAGGCCTAACCAGCACAGAGTAAAGCGGAAGAATGACTTCTCGTGTCTTGTTTACAACACACCTGTTAATGCATCCCAAAATCACGTTTGCTTTTTTTGCAACAGTATCACACTGTTGACTCATATTAAGCTTGTGGTCCAGTATGACCCGTAGATCTCTTTCTGCCATACTCCTTCCTAGACAGTCTCTTCCCATTCTGTATGTGTGAAACTGATTGTTGCTTCCTAAGTGGAGCACTTTGCATTTATCTTTATTGAACTTCATCCTGTTTACCTCAGACCATTTCTCCAATTTGTCCAGATCATTTTGAATTTTGACCCTGTCCTCTAAAGCAGTTGCAATCCCTCCCAGTTTGGTATCATCCGCAAACTTAATAAGCATACTTTCTATGCCAACATCTAAATCGTTGATGAAGATATTGAACAGAGCCAGTCCCAAAACAGACCCCTGCGGAACCCCACTTGTTATACCTTTCCAGCAGGATTAGGAGCCATTAATAACTACTCTCTGAGTACGGTTATCCAGCCAGAGTGGGTTTGCATAGAGTTATGCAGTTTAACATAAGGTGGGATTTTAAACTGAGTGAGTTAAACCATTGCAGAAGGGTTATGTAGTGGGGTGAGCATCCGCTCCAGCCCTGACGAGGTTGGAAAAGCCCTGCAGAGGGCTGGGGCTGGGGAAGGGAGCAAAGCCCTGGCTGATTGGGGGAAGTGGCTGCAGCTGGGGCCATGCCCCAAACAGACTAAGGGGGCCTCATAAGAAGGCCAGGGCAGGCAGAAGCTCAGGACCCTCTCTCTCTGCTTGTAGAGCAAAGGGCCTGGTTGCTAGGGAGCTGAGCAGGGTACTGGGAGTGGCACAGGGCTGGGGGAAGGCTGGAGTTGCTGGGGAGCTCCGGCCTAGGAAAGCCTCAGGCTGTGGGCATAGCTGAGGGCCTTAGACCAGTACCGGGGCTGCAGAGGGGCAGCCCAGCTATAGAGAGAGGCAGCAGATCCAATGCACCCTTGCCTGTGATGAGTGGCATATACTGCAGTCTGCCCCAGGGCACAGGGGCTAGAAGGTGACTGGCAGTAGCCTTACACTGAGGTGAGGTGGGGTTAGTGGGTGAGGGTTCCCTGGGGAGGGCCCACAGTGGGGGGGGGCGGGACTGTCAGGGGGACAGCAACCCAGAGAAAGGGGCACTAGGGTTCTGCGAGGGACATGGGGGCCAGTGGTAAGACAGATCACCAGCCTGCACGGGGCGCTCCAGGACGCTGGAAGAGCTAATTCCCATGGACGACCAGCAGGAGGCACCGCAGGGGTGAGTCCACTCCCCTACAAGTTGTTAAACCCTCTGCCACCGCTCTGATTTCAGTTTAAATCAGGCTTGTTCGGGTTGGACATATGTTCCATCCTTGAGGTCTTCAGATCCACCTGGATGCTTTTCTGGAGGATGTGCCTCAGCTGAAAACAAACTGTTGGGTTAAATAACTGGGTATGCAGGCGGTTAGATGAGATTGTTTAATGGTCCCTTCAGGCCTTAATATATTAAACTGATGGAGAATGTTCTATGTAGCATCTTG
Source organism: Gopherus flavomarginatus (assembly GCF_025201925.1). Lineage (NCBI taxonomy): Eukaryota > Metazoa > Chordata > Testudines > Testudinidae > Gopherus > Gopherus flavomarginatus. Next base: position 1,812,853 of record NC_066627.1, on the reverse strand, counting down.
TTCGTCCTCTATAAACAATGTATGACTGGGACCATCCTAACCTGTGATCTTTCCGTCCTTAGCACTAATGAACTTGGGGGGTGGGGGGAGGGAAATGACTAGAAAAGCTGGTGTGTGACATTTGGTACTGTAGTTACATGTAAAAGTTTGCACTATAGCAAGGCAATGAAACTGTATCAAACAATAATAAGACTTATCATGCAGAATCCAGGAAAGTCTGCTTCAGTGCTCAGTGAAACCCCCAAAGGGCAAAACTAGTACTGCAAGCTCATTATGGTTCTGCTCATTTTCTATCTGCAAATTGTCCAAGGGGCGGGGAGGGGGGAGTTCTTATCAACTGATGGTTCATAGTTTACTTATGTCAACCCCCAAATGCACGTTTGCTCCAATGCAAGATTTTCAGTCACTGATCCTCCCTCTTTTCCCGTGGAAACTAAATTTTTACATTGTTTGTTTCTCCTAATACACAGGCAGAAAATGAGGATCTAATTTTCAATTCCCAGATGAAGTCTTCAAGCTGAGGATCAATGGCAATGAGGTGCCATATAAAGGTAACAATGATTGCCAGATAAAACGCACCCTAAATCTTCAGTGTTCTGCAAACATTAACAGCCAGAGTCTATCGCTTTTACACAGGTCCATGCTATAGTCCGTGTCCTAGGGTGTCTAGATGTCCCGTTTTTACAGGGACAGTCCTGCTTTTTGGGACTTTTTTTTATATAGGACCCTGTTACCCCGCACCCCATCCCGTTTTTTCACAGTTGCTATCTGGTCACCCTACCATATCCGTACACTGCTGAGCAGCTAGATGAGCAGGTTTTTGTGGTACTTCTGTTGAGTTTTGCTGCCATAGTTACTATTCACACCACATTGAGGATCTAATATATTGAGTGTCCAAGGACAACTTCAAGAAATCTGCAGCTGAAAGGTTTCCATTGCTGGTTCTCAGGTGAGTTATTTAAATGTATTTCAGCCTGACTAAAAATGAAATATTCTCAACAGATACATGGGGAAACTCATCTGTTTGTACTCGCTGTTTGCTTTACATGAGGCTTTGTATTCTAATCCTGATGCACTGATAGAAGGATATTTCCATAAATCATGAAATTCAAGGATATGTTTAAAATAACCAGTTTGAATTTATCACCAGTTCACTGAAATAGCTCCTTTCAGTTTGAAGGACATTTTCAATGTATTTTCTTCAAAGAACCATCTCGCACTTTGTGTGACTAGGTCTGAATTAAAGGTGGCAAAGAGATAACGTCTCAGGAAATTCTCTTCAATAAAGAGAAATAGAAAAGAATAAAGAAGAATATAATGTGAGTATATTGTGTTGAATCATTTTGCCATATTACAAGGAACAGAAAACACTTTGACTCTAAGCGTTCATTCATCCAGACAGGTAAGTGTATATGGGATGGTGGACAGAGGTAGCTGAGTGTTTAAGGGGAATTTGGGCTGGATGGAAACCAAATTCTATTTTTCCAAAAAGAGAAAACAGATTTTATTTCACACTGAGATAACACTGAGATCTTGCAAACATTTCCATTAAAAATGGAGACCCAACTCAGAACAGTCAGGTGGCTGGAACACGCAGCTGAGAGACAGCTTTAGGTCCCAGCTGGGAATAAGGCCAAACAAGAATTTGCACTTAGGTGTCCTATATGCCCCCAAAAGTGTCCTAACCACTAGGATATTGGCTCATATTAGGCCTTGTTTTGGCCTTCTCTTATGGTTTTGACCAGAAATTCCATCCAGGACCTGAGAAATCTTCCCCATTAAAGTTTGATTGAAAACTGAGATGCTTCCAATAAAAAAAATTCAGTTTGGTTAAACGGCATTCTCTGATGAAGAAAATTTTCTGTCAAGAAATTCCTGATCACCTCCGATGAGGGAGGATGGATAGATAGAGACACTCATTCATCTCTTAATCTATGTGAAGAAAGAGGAGTGTGTACTGGAAAAATAGGTGGATGGATTGTGTGTGTATGAGATAGACGACAGATCTGAGTTCTGGATTATCATATTTAAATAGTGTGGATCAGATTGCAGCTGGTATAAATCCACGTAATTCCACTGCAGTCAGTGAAGGTCTAACCTAACCTTCTCCACCGCCAATAGCCATCCATTTACTGATAAGTACTGTCCCCTTTGAAACTCACCTGCTTTCCCATCTGTGACCATGCTGAGCTCAACTCCTGGAATGACCTGATGGCAAGGGAAATCCTGGTGGGAATCGAAACCAAAACTTTGGGGTGGAATAAAACCAGAGGCCCTGAAACTCAAGAGAGAAAGGCAGAGGTCTCAGCCATTCCCCCAGTCCGGGAAGTGGGGGTGTAGCGAGGCGGTATGGCTCCTCTCCTCCCCAGGGAGGGTCGAGCCCCATCAGATGCCAAAAGGGACGGGGCCACTGAGCGGTAGTCCCACCCCTTAGAGGGTCAGGAGGCACCCCGGAAGTATAAAAGCAGGTCCGCATCCCTCAGTTGGAGCCCTGCCGCCGTTGGGAGCGGACCTGCTAGAGGGTGCTCCTGACTGGGAAACTGCGGAGGCCCAGGGCCATTGCCTTGACTGGCCAGAACTTCCCCGTTACGCCGAGGAGCTGCCGGCGCTGCCCCGCGCCCGCTACGCCGAGGAGCTGCCGGCGCTGCCCCGCGCCCACTACGCCGAGGAGCTGCCCCGCGCCCGCTACGCCGAGGAGCTGCCGGCGCTGCCCCGCGCCCGCTACGCCGAGGAGCTGCCGGCGCTGCCCCGCGCCCGCTACGCCGAGGAGCTGCCCCGCGCCCGCTACGCCGAGGAGCTGCCCCGCGCCCGCTACGAAGAGGAGCTGCCGGAACTGCCCCGTCCCTGCTACTACCCCGAGGAACCCCCGGACCAGGCCTGGCCGGACTTTCCTGAGGCACTACCCGACCTACCGCCCAGCCCTGGCCGGGAGGAGCCCATGCTACGACGCTTCCCAGGGACTGAGGGCCCCGATCAGGTAGGACCAGAGGGAGAGATAGGAAGTAGCCCGGGGGCAGCTGACCCCAGTCAGACTGCAAGTGTACCTGGACCCATGTCAGTGTGTTGCGGTCAGGAGTCCCCACTGACCGTGAATGGCATCAGCCGCTGCTAGGGCCCCGGGCTGGAACGCAGGGGAGTGGGAGGGCCTGCGTTCCCCCTGCCACCCCATGCAGGGTGGCAGACTCCCCCTCCCCTGGCCTGAGGAGGCCATCCCCGGTGCTAACTGCTCGGCCCTGAGCCATAACGGCCTGAGCTACTGTAACTGGGGTTTGGTGCCCGCTCGAACCAAGGGCTGGGCCCCCTCTGACTGTGCCACTGCTCGGTCCTGTCTACAGGGTCCGAGCCACCTGAGCTGCTAACTGCTCAGCCCTGAGCCATAACGGCCTGAGCTATTGTAACTGGGGTTTGGTGCCCACCCGAACCAAGGGCTGGGCCCCCTCTGACTGTGCCACTGCTCGGTCCTGCCTACATGGACCGAGCTGCCTGAGCTGCTAACTGCTCGGCCCTGAGCCATAGGGGCCTGAGCTATTGTAACTGGGGTTTGGTGCCCACCTCGAACCAAGGGCTGGGCCCTCTTTGACTGTGCCACTGCTCAGTCCTGCCTACATGGACCGAGCTGCCTGAACTGCTAACTGCTCAGCCCTGGGCCACAAGGGCCTGAGCTACTGTAACTGTGGGCTTGGTGCCCACCCGAACCAAGGGCTGGGCCCCCTCTGACTGTGCCACTGCTCGGTCCTGGCTACAGGGCCTGAGCCACCTGAACTGCTGGCTGCTCAACCCCAAGGGCAGAGGCCCTCAGACGACGTGTAGCGAGGCAGTGTGGCTCCCCGCCTCCCCAGGGAGGGTCGAGCCCCGACCGCACACCGTCACAGGCGGATACATGAGATGAGTTAGGGCTACCTAAGCTTTAGGGGGGGAAAGATGTGTAGATACTGTTCGTGTTGAAACCCCTTTTCTCTTTTTATGCTTCATTCCTACTGTTGAGTAGAGCAGGTCAGAGATTTCTCAGTGAAACAGCTTTTCATTGTAACATTCCAAGTTGTTGGAACCAAATCTTTTTGTGGGAAAGGGTTGGTTTCCACAGAAATTTTGCTGGGAAGGTTTCTCAGGTCCAGGAGGAAACTTCTGGCTGAAACCACAGAACAGGAGACATGAGGCTGAGAACTGGTGGGTGTTTAGGGCACTTGGCTGGCATGTGGGACACCCAAGTTCAAGTTTTTGCTCTGGCTCATTTGGAGAAGGGGGTTGAACCAGGCACTCTTACATCTAAGGCAAGTGCATTAACCGTGGGTGTATACAGCCTCTCTTTTATACAAAGTGGAGCATTTCCAACTGGAAAGACAGGTTTCTCTCTCACTGTCCGCCTGTTTCTGTTTAGTTTAAAAAACAAACAAACTTGAAACCTTGTGGCTTAATCTTTATATGGAGCCGAATTGTTTGTTAAATCTTGAAAATATTCATGTGATGGCAAAACAATTTTCTGGACCGCTGTGATCCACTTGGATGAGGCTGTTTGAGTCACTGTACACACAGGCTGGTCACAGCTCCTGAATGGAAGGCTTGGAGGGGGGTTGGATCCAATCAATCGTGCTGAGCAATCTCAGACAGTGCATGGGATGGGGCGCTGTTCTGTGGAACTCAGTCCTGGCGGGTACTAGAACATAAGGTCAGTTTAACTGACTTGGTCAGGGGTGTGAAAAATCCCCTCCTCCCGAATCATGGTGTTAAGATGACCTATGTCCCCATGTTGACAGTTCTAGGTCAATGGAAAAATTCTTCCGTTGGACTAGCTCCTGCCTCTCGGGGAGGTGGATTACCCACGTGGACAGGAGAACCACTCCTGTCGGCCTAGCTCCTGCCTCTCGGGGAGGTGGATTACTGACGCAGATGGGAGAACCCCTCCCGCCGGCCTAGCTCGCACCTCTCGAGGAGGTGGATTACCCACACAGACGGGAGAACCCCTCCCGCCGGCCTAGCTCGCACCTCTCAGGGAGGTGGATTACCCACGCGGACGGGAGAACCCCTCCCGATGGCTTAGCTCCTGCCTCTCGGGGAGGTGGATTACCCACACGGAAGGGAGAACCCCTCCCTTCGGCCTAGCTCGCACCTCTCGGGGAGGTGGATTACCCATGCAGACGGGAGAACCCCACCCTTCGGCCTAGCTTGCGCCTCTCGGGGAGGTGGATTACCCACGCGGACATGAGAACCCCTCCCAATGGCCTAGCTCCTGCCTCTCGGGGAGGTGGATTACCCACACGGAAGGGAGAACCCCTCCCGTTGGCCTAGCTCGCCCCTCTAGGGGAGGTGGATTACCCACGCGGACGGGAGAACCCCTCCCGATGGCTTAGCTCGCTCCTCTTGGGGAGGTGGATTACCCACGTGGACGGGAGAACCCCTCCCGACGGCCTAGCTCGTGCCTCTCGGGGAGGTGGATTACCCACGCGGATGGGAGAACCCCTCCCGTCGGCGTAGTTTGTGTCTATGCTGAAGTGCTGCGGCTGCAATGTTAAATGTATACAAGCCCTTGGTTGAAGAGTGGAAGAACCACAGAACTGAAAGTTGAAAAAGCTAGTGAGGGGAAGCTGCTCTAGACTTGATTTTAACAAATAGGGAGGAACTCGTTGAGAATTTGAAAGTAGAAGGAAGCTTGGGTGAAAGTGATCATGAAATCATAGAGTTTGCAATTCTAAGGAAGGGTAGAAGGGAGTACAGCAAAATAGAGACAATGGATTTCAGGAAGGCGGATTTTGGTAAGCTCAGAGAGCTGATAGGTAAGGTTCCATGGGAATCAAGACTGAGGGGAAAAACAACTGAGGAGAGTTGGCAGTTTTTCAAAGGGACGCTATTAAGGGCCCAAAAGCAAGCTATTCCAATGGTTAGGAAAGATACAAAATGTGGCAAAAGACCACCTTGGCTTAACCACGAGATCTTGTGTGACCTACAAAATAAAAAGGAGTCATATAAAAAATGGAAACTATGTCAGATCACAAAGGACGAATATAGGCAAATAACACAGGAATGCAGAGGCAAGATTAGAAAGGCAAAGGCATAAAATGAGCTCAAACTAGCTATGGGAATAAAGGGAAACAAGAAGACTTTTTATCAATACATTAGAAGCAAGAGGAAGACCAAGGACAGGGTAGGCCCACTGCTCAGTGAGGAGGGGGAAACAGTAACGGGAGACTTGGAAATGGCAGAGATGCTTAATGACTTCTTTGTTTCGGTCTTCACTGAGAAGTCTGAAGGAATGTCTAGTATAGTGAATGCTTACGGGAAGAGGGTAGGTTTAGACAATAAAATAAAAAAAGAGCAAGTAAAAAATCACTTAGAAAAGTTAGATGCCTGCAAGTCACCAGAGCCTGATGAAATGCATCCTAGAATACTCAAGGAGTTAATAGAGGAGGTATCTGAGCCTCTAGCTATTATCTTTGGGAAATCATGGGAGACGGGGGAGATTCCAGAAGACTGGAAGGGGGCAAATATAGTGCCCATCTATAAAAAGGGAAATAAAAACAACCCAGGAAACTACGGACCAGTTAGTTTAACTTCTGTGCCAGGGAAGATAATGGAGCAGATAATTAAAGAAATCATCTGCAAACACTTGGAAGGTGGTAAGGTGATAGGGAAAGCCAGCATGGATTTGTAAAGAACAAATCATGTCAAACTAATCTGATAACATTCTTTGATAGGATAACGAGCCTTGTGGATAAGGGAGAAGTGGTGGATGTGATATACCTAGACTTTAGTAAGGCATTTGGTACAGTCTCTCGTGATATTCTTATAGATAAACTAGGAAAGTACAATTTAGATGGGGCTACTATAAGGTGGGTGCATAACTGGCTGGATAACCGTACTCAGAGAGTAGTTATTAATGGCTCCTAATCCTGCTGGAAAGGTATAACAAGTGGGGTACCGCAGGGGTCTGTTTTGGGACCAGCTCTGTTCAATGTCTTCATCAACGATTTAGATGTTGGCATAGAAAGTACGCTTATTAAGTTTGCGGACGATACCAAATTGGGAGGGATTGAAACTGCTTTGGAGGACAGGGTCAAAATTCAAAATGATCTGGACAAATTGGAGAAATGGTCTGAGGTAAGCAGGATGAAGTTCAATAAAGATAAATGCAAAGTGCTCCACTTAGGAAGGAACAATCAGTTTCACACATACAGAATGGGAAGAGACTGTCTAGGAAGGAGTATGGCAGAAAGAGATCTACGGGTCATAGTGGACCACAAGCTTAATATGAGTCAACAGTGTGATACTGTTGCAAAAAAAGCAAACGTGATTTTGGGATGCATTAACAGGTGTGTTGTAAACAAGACACGAGAAGTCATTCTTCCACTTTACTCTGCGCTGGTTAGGCCTCAACTGGAGTATTGTGTCCAGTTCTGGGCACCGCATTTCAAGAAAGATGTGGAGAAATTGGAGAAGGTCTAAAGAAGAGCAACAAGAATGATTAAAGGTCTTGAGAACATGACCTATGAAGGAAGGCTGAAGGAATTGGGTTTGTTTAGTTTGGAAAAGAGAAGACTGAGAGGGGACATGATAGCAGTTTTCAGGTATCTAAAAGGGTGTCATCAGGAGAAGGGAGAAAACTTGTTCACCTTAGCCTCCAATGATAGAACAAGAAGCAATGGGCTTAAACTGCAGCAAGGGAGATTTAGGTTGGACATTAGGAAAAAGTTCCTAACTGTCAGGATAGTTAAACACTGGAACAAATTGCCTAGGGAAGTTGTGGAATCTCCATGTCTGGAGATATTTAAGAGTAGATTAGATATATGTCTATTAGGGATGGTCTAGACAGTATTTGGTCCTGCCATGAGGGCAGGGGACTGGACTCGATGACCTCTCGAGGTCCCTTCCAGTCCTAGAGTCTATGAATCTATGAATGTATGAATCTAGCTCTAGCCTAAGAGATGAAGGCACAGGGCCCGTAACCTGGAGGGTTTGCACCCCGAGGTCATGTCGTCTTTGCTGTTACAAATGAGAAGAGATGTATTCTTAACGCTAACGTAGCAATGGAGACACAACCAGGGCCGGTGCAACCACTAGACGAACTAGGCGGCCGCCTGGGGCGCCTAGTGGTTGAGGGCACCTAAAAGCCTGCTCATGCGAGGAGGTGGAGTGGAGGTGAGCTGGGGCAGGGGGGCGCGGGGAGGACTGCCTGCAGTAACGGGGGGGTGCACAGGGGAACAGTTCCCCGCCCTAGATCACCTCCACTCTGCCTCCTCTGCTGAGCACACAGCCCCCGCTCTAATTCTCCTCCCCTCCCAGGCCTGCAGCGCCGATTGGAGGAGAATTTGAGTGGGGACCATGTGCTCAGTGGAGGAGGTGAAGGAGAGGAGAGCTGGGGCGAGCTCCCCAACTGGTGCTAGCTGCCATAGAGGGGGTGGGGTCAGCTTCCACATGCGGGGTGTCCCTGGGCGGGGTTAGCTGCAGGGGAGGTAGCTGCTGCTGGGGGGGCTCGCTGGGTTGGGGGCCGTGAGGGGCTGGGTTAGCTGCTGCAGCAGGTGCGGTTAGCTGCTGTGGGGGGTTCTCTGGTGGGGGGGGTGGACGTGGTTAGCTGCTGTAGGTTTAATCAGCTTGTAACTTGGCCTTGAGCTGCTAAGCTGTGTCTTTGCTGTTATTTGAACCCAAGTTACTTAACTGAGTTAAGAACACACTAGATTTAAAAAAAAAACAATGAAGAGATAACCCAGAGACTGAGAGGGGTCAAGTGCAGATCATGCTGTAAAATTTTATTATTATTTGTTTCAGGCAAAGAGGATCAGAGTGAGAATTTCCCAACAAACGATGCACGTCAGAAACCAAACCTTAGTGACGGAGTTTATCCTCCGTGGGTTCCCTGTGTCCCTAGAGCTGCAGATCTCTCTTCGTGGTGGTTTTGCTCATGTATATACTCACCATTATCGGCAATGTTCTCATCGTTATTATTGTTATCCGTGAGCCTCGGCTCCACACCCCCATGTATTTCTTCCTGGGGAACCTCTCCTTCCTTGAGATCTGGTACATCACTACGCTGGTGTCAAAGATGCTGGCTAATTTTTTGACCCAGAAGAGGTCCATCTCTCTCCCATGCTGCTTGACCCAAGCCTTTTTCCACTTCTTCCTGGGTGCCACCAAGTTTTTCCTGCTGGCTGCCATGTCCTTTGACCGATACTTGGCTGTCTGTGACCCCTTGCATTATGGGGCTATCATGAGCCATGGGCTATGCCTCCGGTTAGCCCTGGGGTCGTGGTTGGGTGGCTTCTTGACTGTCTTCCTGCAGACCATCCTGGTTTGCCAGCTCCCTTTCTGTGGCCCAAACCTCATTAACCACTTTTACTGTGATGTGGCCCCATTGCTGAAGTTGGCTTGTGCCGACACCCGCTTCCTAGAGCAGATAGTGTTTGCAGTGGCTGCCATCGTTCTCTTGAGCTCCTTCTCCTTCACCATGATATCGTATGTTTTCATCATATCGGCTGTATTGCGGATCCCTTCCAACAGCGGGAAGCAGAGGGCATTTTCCACCTGTGCATCCCATCTCACTGTGGTCTCCATACTGTATGGGACGGTCATCTTCATGTACGTGAGGCCAAAGGTGGACTCCTCACTGGAGCTGAACAAGGTGGTTTCTGTGCTGAACACGGTCATCACTCCCCTCCTGAACCCCTTTATCTACACGCTGAGGAACAAGGAAGTCAAAGAGGCCTTGAAAAAAGCAGTGTGTACAAAAACGTGCTTGACCAAGAATGAGATGGAAAGATGCTCAGCTGGTATAAATTAGTTTAGCTTCATTGGACTCAATGGAGCCAGACCCCAACTGATCTAAATCATAGATTTCCCAGGCCAGAAGGGACTTTTGTGATCATCAAGTCTGACCCCTTGTATAACTCAGCCAGAGAATTTCTGCAAAATAATTCCCATAGCAGATCATTTAAACAAATATCCAATCTTGATTTAAAAATTCAGTGATGGTGAATCCACCAAGACCCTTGGTAAATTGTTCTAATGGCTGATTATGCTCATGGTTAAACACAAATGCCTTATTTCTTTGTCTTGTTTCAACTTCCAGCCATTGGATCATGTTCTCTGCTAGATTGAAGAGCCCATTATTAAATATTTTTTCTCCATGTAGATATTTATATACTATAATCAAGTCACCCTTTAACTTCCTTTTGGTTAAGCTAAATAAATTGTGCTTTTTGAATGTCTCACACGATGTGTTTTCTGCTCCCTTAATCATTCTTGTGACTGTTCTGAGCTCTCTCCAATTTATCAACATCTTTCCTGAATTGTACACAGAAACGATCCCTTTCAGGGAAACTGTTGCTGGCAATGTTTCTCAGCTCCAGGAGGTGTTTCTGGTCAAAACCAGAAACCAGGTAGTTATAGCTCAGGCCAGGCTAGGATGTGAGACCCTCCTCCCAACCCCAGTTCCAGCTGGTGCCAGGCCTGATAGGAACAGGGATTTGAACTTGGGACTCCCGTGTAAGAAACACTGAACTGTTGGCTAGTCTGAGTTGCACCTCTTGTTTTTTAAGGAAATTTTTTGAATACTCCAGTTTTCATTCTGATGCAGAATCAAAGTAAATATCAAAACCTTGACATTTTTTGAGAAACAGAAATCTTGTTTTCCAGCCAGCCCTCAGTTTCCCCTGTGTGTTGAACCAGGTGGTGGGAAAGGGGGTTTGTTGTTGCAGAGGCCTATGTGTGACCCTGCCTAGCAGTCTGGACACTTGGTAACTGAGCAGCTGCTGACCCTAAGGCTCACCCCACCTTGGAAGCCAGCTAGTTGTAGCTGGAGGGAGAACAAAGAGCTGAGGAGAGAGAGCCTGGGAAAGAAGGCAAAGGAGGGAGGGGGTGCTTTGGGGAGGTGATATAGGGTGGTCATCTGGAAGAAGGAATGTTTCTATACTGGAGACAGAGGGATCTGAGCCCACCTGGACTTGGGACAGCCCCAGTTGGACTGTGCTCTAACTTTCTATTCTCGAGGGTATCCAAGAACTTTCTACGCTGTGTTCCAGACTTCCAATGAATGCTTCACTTTTACAGCGCTGTGGGAGGGTCACTGCAGCCTGAAAAGGGTTGGGTTCTGTTGCTCGCTGGGGGTGTGCAAGCCTTCCCCAGGGGCCCCGTTTGAGTGGACTCACAGCAGGGAGCTCATGGAGAGAGGCAGGCTTGCTGGAGGCCCACAGGTGCAGTCTCAGGAGGCAATGGCATCAAAGGGCTTATCCCAGTGAGATAGCGTGACCCTGCGGAGGGCTAACACTCTAAAGGGATCTTCCCTGGGTCTGTTACGGAGCTGTGGGAGAGCGCTGGACTGTGACTCCATGGCAGAAGGAAATGTTTCTGACATGTTAAATGGAAGAAAGATGGGATGCAAACTCAGCTGGGACAAAATGTACATGGTTTCAAAGAGTTTTCTCTGGTTTTCAGTGAGAAAATTCAGCCCAAACTTTGCATACTAAAAAATTTCTGCAAGTTCATCCTGGGGGACATTCATAGGCTCTTTGCCAGCTAAGTCCCAAGGGAAAGCACTGAAATAAGTGGTGAAGAAATGGTTATATTTACACTGCAACAAGAAACATGAGAGAGAAATGAAGTTGAGGGAGATGTCTGGAAGCGGTGAGCAGGAACTTCTATGTTGAAGTGGGGGACGGGAACTAGATTAGAATGAATAGAAATATTAATCAAAATGTAAATCTAACTATTCCACAAATGCTAGATCTACCAATAAAGAAGACAGAAGTTGAGACCAAGCCCCTGAGCTAGGGACACTATCTCTCCCATTCTGGCTAATAGCCATTTTTGGATCTGTCCTCCATGAATGTATCTAGTTCTTTTTTGAACCTTCTTGTAGTCTTGGTCTTCACAACATCCTCTGGTAAAGAGTTCTACAGGTTAACTATGCATTGTGTGTGTGTGGGGAAATACTTCCTTTTGTTTGTTTGAAACCTGCTGCCTATTAATTTAATTTGATGACCCCCAGGTCTTGTGTTATGAAAAGGAGTAAATTACACTTCCATATTTACTTTTTCCACACCTGTCATGATTTTATAGACCTCTGTCATATCCCCCGTTATCCGTCTCTTTTCCAACTTGAAAAGTCCCAGTCTTATTTATTTCTCCTGATACGGAAGCCGTTCTATACCCCTAATCATTTTTGTTGCCCTTTTCTGAACCTTTTCCAATTCCAATATATCTTTTTTGAGATGGGGCAACCACATCTGCGTGCAGAATTCAAGATGTGAGTGTACCATCGATTTATAGAGAGGCAATATAATATTTTTGTCTTATTATCTGTTCCCTTCTTAATGATTTTTAACATTCTGTTTGTTTTTTTGACTGCCGCGGCACATTGAGTGGATGGTTTCAGATGACTGCCTCTGCACATTTTGTGTGTTCTGAAAATATGCACTCAATCATATATATACACAATAAAACTCTCACAGACACGAACACACACAACCAGATACAGTAACAAACACAATCAAGCAATCAAACAGAAATACACACATGAAGAGACACACTTGTCTGGCTTTTATATTGCACAATTTAAGCTGAAATTATCCCCTAAAATGTTCTGCCCTAGTTCACAAACAACCTAAATCTGAGTTTTTCAAAAGCTACCTAAGGGATTTAGATGCCCAGTTCCCATAAACTGTAATAAGGAATGGGCATCCAGATTTTCTAGGTTGGTTTGAAACTTCAGCTTCATTCCTTACATTTATTCCCTTTCGCGTCATCCCCCTCAGCTCTGAAGAAAATGGCAAACGAAACTGCCCAGAATGAGTTCATCATCATGGGGTTCTCCAACCTCCAGCAGCTGCAGTGGGTGTCTTATTAGCCACCTACCTGTGCACCCTGGTGGGGAACATCAGTGTCACAGGTCCGTAATTAAAGGTTATGATTCAAACATCAGTATCTTGCTCTTTAAGAAGGGTGACAGAAATGGTTTGTATTTGTAATGTGAGCAGAGCAAATGGGAAGATCAAGGACATCTTAACAGAAGAAAATGAGGTAGAGTTCTTCCACCCGGCGGAGCTGGTTAAACATGGATTGTCTCATTTATAAATACACAGAGTCAATGCCACCCCCGTCACTGGAGCACCTGGTGCAAAGCAGCGTAACTTTGGAAATCAGTTGGCCAGGTGCTGTGAATCCGAGGCGCTCCATTGACGTTCATGGGCAGGCCTCCAGTGGGTGTACATTGGCATAGTTCTTGGACTCTGACAAGAGACACTAATTGGAGGCCTGAATGCAGTTTTCAAAGGAGTTTAATGGCACCTAAAGATGCAGATAGGCACTCAGTGTGGGATTTTCAGAAGTGTTTACACGTGCTAAGTACATGATCCCATGGACTGAATTAGGTCCCTAACAGGCTTCAGATACCTTTGAAAATCTGCACCCTGTCCCACATTGCGGAAGAAAGAAGGTTGAGTTTAGATTTGCTTTATTTCAACACAAGTTTGGATTCTATCTGAACAAATGGGAAAAAAGTTGAATAAAGGTGTCTGCAAGATACTATTAAGACCAGAGTTAGTGTCAGGGCCGGGCTGTGGGCAGACTGTGCCCACACATCAGCTGCAAAATCATAATCAGGTGGTGAGCATTGACACTGGGAGTGAGCCAAGTCAGAATGGCAGGAAGTCAGGGCCAGGCACCAGTTTATAGACAGCAAAATCACCAACAAACCAGGGCCACAGGCCAGAGTCTAGGATCTACATCAGACTGGGGCTGGTGCAGGAGAAGACAGGCAGCCTGCATTGTTACTCAGCCAGCATCAGCCAATCACTGAGCTGTGAGGGGCTGCCACTCAGGCCCTACTGGGTGGTACTTCCTGCATTGCCTAGCTTCTGAGACTCCTTTAGCCTAAGCTTCCAGTGGCAATGTGGAACTGTCAGTAGCCCACTATGCCCTATGGGCCCAGTTCTAATCCCACAGGGTCTTAGAATTAAGGTTGGAAGAAATGGAGACTGCAACTGGGTGGGTGGCTAATGAAATGCAGCGGTGCATTTGTGGTGGCATCAGGAGATGCACATTCACTGGGTTCTCAGCTCACACATGTGTTAGGGAAAGGGGGGTTCTGAATATTTATGGGTTTAATTATTGAGCCTGTATTAAAATTCTAATTTCATCAATTTTATAGGTTTTGTTTAATTTTTTCTACGTACAGTTCATAGACTTTGCAGAGTGGGAAATCAAACAGTGATGGAATTCGTCCCCTGTGATTTGGGGGTCGCCTGGAGCTGCAGATTTTTCTCTTCCTGCTGTTTCTAGTGATCTACATTGTGAGTGTGGCTAGGAACGTCTTCATCATGGTCCTAGCTGTGGCCAATCAGCACCTTCACTCCCCCATGTGCTTCTTCCTGTGGAACTTGTCCTGCTTGGAGACCTACTACAGCTCCACCATCCTGACCAGGGTGCTGCCCAGTCTTCTGACTGGGGACAGAACCATTTCTGTTAGCAGCTGTGTCAGGCAGTTCTGTTTCATTGCTTCTCTGGTGTGTGCAGGATGTTATCTCTTATCCTTGATGGCTTACGGCTGGTATTTAGCCATATGTAAACTGCTACTTTAAGCAGCCATCATGAATGGTAGGTTATGCCTAGATTTAGCAGCCGGGTTTTGGATGAGTGGGTTTCTGGCTATCGCCATGGTGATAATATTGATGTCACCACTGACTTTCTGCAGCTAAAATGAAATCAACAGTTGCTATTGTGATTTCACCCCAGTAACAAAACTCAGCTGCAGTGATCTCTGGGGGCTGAAGGTGGTGGCTTTCATATGCTCCTCAGCCTCCTCCATGGTTCCCTTTGTATTAACCCTGACATCTATGTTTGCATCATCAGCACCATCCTGAGAATCCTGTCCAGCACTGGGAAACAAAAGGCCTTTTCCACCCGCTCCTCTCACCTCACCCTGGTTACAATTTACCTCGATATGCTACCAGATACCAATTCACCAAGAGCCCCGAACAAAGTGTTCTCTGTCTTTTATACTGTCCTGACTCCCCTGGCCAACCTGCTCATCTACAGCCTGAGAAACAGAGAGATCAAGGAGGCCCTGAGGAAAGCTGTCAGTAAATTCATGGGTTTCTCAGAATTCACATATTCAAGCTAACGTGTTAAGGTGAAACCAGACTGCAGCTGGGGAGCCAACGCTGCATATTAATCTAATTTATCACATGCCTCTGCATTTCATTGCATCAGTGAAACCTCCATGAGTGTGCGTCTCTCTAGATAGAGCAGTGTGTGCCTCTTGTTATAAATTCCTGCGTGAACGATCCTTGTGGACACAGTAAACGTGTTCGTACATAATATATGTGAATATTTCTTTAATTTGTATATGACTCCTCTTACTAGTACTACTAGATCTTCTCCCTTCTGGGCTCCTCCTCTGATGTTACTCACCACCGCCAGGCTCCATGTTCCAGGCTCCCCACTTCCTGGCTTCTTGTCCCAGTCTCTTAGCCCAGCAGGTCCCAGTTTTCTCCCTGAACCCCAGATTCTCATCAGAAGTGTTTTCCCTCCTCACCGAATGCTCTGCCTGTTCCCCACTGGCTCCAGGGTCTTTGTCCAGCCAGTCTGAGACACCTACATCCTCATTCATGGTATCTGATCTCCCTGTTTCCTGCCCTTTGTCAGGTCCCAATACCAGTTTCTTTGTTCAGCTCCCAACCCCAATCTCTCCCCTCAGTTCTCAAACCCCGTCTTCTTTCCAAAATGGTCCCAGTCTCTCTTCCCTACCCCCAACTTTCCAGGCCCAGTTTCTATTCCCATCCACCCCAGTCCCAGACTCCATGTCCTTGTCTACTGCACTCTCTCGTCCATGGTTTTGATCTTCACCCCTATGCGTTTGACTCAGATGGCATCCTCCTCCAGTGCTGTCTGGGAGGTGCGGAGGATGTCCATGAAAGCACAGGAGAGATGGGCTTCCTGCTGTCCGTTCTGGTGCCTGACATGAGTTTGGACAGATTGTTAAGCATAAGGAGTAAACACATGTTTTGGGAGACCACTGAAAATTAAGTGGGCAAGTGAGGGTTAGATTGTTATAGCCTTCAAACAACCCCCCCAACCTTCCCAAAATCATCATCAGAAGCACGTTCACCACAGATCAGGACACACCAACTCAAAGCAGCACCAGATTCTGTCAGAACAACAGATGCAAAACCTGCAGCCATATCTCCACCGCAACAATGATCAATGTTCCCCACGACGAACCTTTCAAGATTCATGGGTGCTGCACACAACATGTGGTGTACCTCATCCAGTGCAGAAAATATCCAGACAATAGCACTGAGGGTGAAACCAGACAATCACGATGCTCCCGGGTGAACTCACACAGAAAAAGGGACAAAATCCATAAGTGAGCACTTTTCACAATGCAGTCAGTCCAGTTCCAACCTGTCAGTACCCACCCCCCAAAGGCAAGCCTGGGAACTTCAATTCATACCTCCGCTAGACACTAAATACCATGGACTCCACAGACTCCCCGCTGCCTGTTAATCCTTAATTGTGCACTCAGTTTTAAGTGGTCTCCTACAGCGTGTGCAAACCCCTTATGCTTAAAAATCTGTCCTAGCTTGTATTTAGCTCAGGCACTCTGCTTTCCTTCCCCAGACCTGAAGAAGAGCTCTGTGAAGCTCGAAAGCTTGTCCCTTCCACTGACAGACATTGATCCAAAAAAAGATATTGCCTCACGCATCTTGTCTCTCTCATATCCTGGGACGAACATGGCTACAACACCCCTGCAAACAGACAGACAGAGAGATAGAGCATGGAATAGAACTCACTCTCACAAGCCATAATAGTAGCTAGTGTCCTCATTTCATTCAAACAAAATGCGAAGTTTGATCTAATTAAAGAGCAACACTGACTAGATGATCCAGTCATGCCAAGTGCTAACTAGAGCTGCCTGGAAAAACAATGACACATTTGGACAAAATTGCTTAGTGGTGGGGGGGAGGAATGTTTCCTCTTGTTCAGTGAAAAATGTTTTGATGGAACTTTTTTTCAACCTGCTCTGGTGCTCAGCACTTCCTAAAAGGTGATGAGCAAGTGAGGAACCAGGCCACATGTCTGTCAAGCATTGACCAAGGGTAAAGTTATGGACTTCCCTCTCCACAATGTCCCATGATCCACTGCAGCAGCTCAGCCACAGGGAGAGACCACATTGCACCATGGGAGATGTAGTCTGGCTAGAGAGGAAGGCCCACGGAGGAGAATGAAACATGTGGGACTTGGAACTGCAGTTCCCATGGGATACTGTGTTGGCTCTGACAGACACAGAGGTCGATGTCACAAAACATTCAGTTTTGGGTCAACAAATGGAAATGTAACATTTTGATTCCAGAATTTAGAAATTCTTTGAAGTTCACATATCAGTTGTGGGTTATTGTTTTTTGGGGAGGAGGGGGGCATAGAAGGTGAGAGTTAAAGTCTTGTTCTGTGAAAACTTTTCATATATCAATTTAACTATAGTGCCTTCATGTGAGTTCCTCTTGATTTTGCACCAGCATAACTGAGAATAAATTTGGGTCTGCTGATTTCATTAGGTACTCCTATTTCACAGTGTCTTGTGTGAGCGGAACACCAAGCCTCATGACTTTCAATGGTGTTACTCGTGATTTACATCAGGATGAGTGAGAGGAGAGTATGGTTCACTGACTTCAGTGGAGTCACTCCGAATTAACACCAAGGTGAGCCCCCAAAGGATCAGCCTCCTTAACTGCAATGGGATTACTTCTGATTTGCACTGGGGCAAGTGAGAAGCAGGGCTGGCTCCAGGCACCAGCTTATCAAGCAGGTGCTTGGGGCGGCTACTCTGGAGAGGGGTGGCACGTTCAGGTATCACTGCTCTACAGCCCAAATGCTTCTGAAATAAATGTAGTCCAACTTTACTAATTCTGGGTCACTGAGAACGAAAATGATGCTTAAAATTGTTGATTGGCTCTAGTTTTCAAGATATGCTATTGGGTCTGTATATACGACCCTTGACTTGGGAATGGTGGAGGATAAGTGAGTTATAAAGGGAAGGGATCTCAATTTAAACCAGAAATGACTAAAATACATCTTTGACTGGATCTATGAATAAATCTATGACTGGGTTTGGACAGTACTTGCTTTTTAGAAAAACAATGAATGATGCAATCTGAAGCTGGTATTGTATCATACATGATATGAATTGCATCATGTTATTCCTAGAAGTCATGGATGATGCAATCATAACAAAGCTTACATCACTGTCCTGAACAAATTGCCCTATATCAGCTCTAGAAATCATACAATGTGGTGCTCTCTTATTTGTCAGTGTTTGATTTTGCAAAGGGACACATTTCTGTTTAGCCAAAGTGAGCAGAGATGCCTCGTACTTGTGTGAACAGTGCAGATAACTTCTGCTATGTTTGTGGTGAAGTGACTTTTGCATCACAAAAGTGCAGTATAACCACTATGGTTAAGAAAGCCTATCACCTTTATTTTGGCTGCAAAATTGGAGACCAGGACAAGAGGTGGGCCCCATACATATCCTGCAACACTTGTGCAACAAATCTTCTCCAGTGGTTGAACAGGAAAAGGAAATCTATGCCTTTTGCAGTGCCAACGATGTGGAGAGAGCCAACAGATCATACAAGCAATTGTTACTGCTGCATGATGCCTCCAGTTGGGAAAGGTGTGTCAAAGAAGAAAAAGTGGACTGTGCATTATCCAAACATTCCATCAGCTATACGCCCAGTACCCCACAGAGAAGGACTGCCGGTTCCTGATGCACCAGAATCATTCTCACTTGAGTCAGACGAGGAAGAGGAAGAGGATGAAACTTCTGGTCCTGAACCATCAATGTCACAGGATCCACATTTTCTCCCATCCTCCTCCTCTGAACCACACCTCATAACACAAGGTGAACTGAATGACCTTGTCAGGGATTTGGAACTACCCAAGAGTAAGGCAGAGATGTTGGGCTCCAGACTACAGCAGTGGAATCTCCTGGCAGGCTATCAGGACAAATGGAGCCCATCAATGCTTGCAGACTATTGCTGGACAGTGACAAGAGATGCTCCATTTAATGAATACAAGAGACAAGCCAAGAAGTGCCGAGTAGACACTGAATAGGACTAAACTATGTACATAATAATTTTTTGCCTTTTGTTTCATAATAAATTTTAGTTATATAACCCTTTTGCTGATTTTTAAAGTGTTACATAAACAGGACAGATGAAATCTTATCATGTAAAGCAACCATAAACACATGAAAAGACCTAGGTGTACAATTTGTGATTAAAACTCTACTATCTACACAATATACATAGACATAAAATTTAAAAACGTAAATATCTTAGAAACAGTAGCCAATCAGTTGTTTTAATTGTCATATCTGAATTCAGCACATCAAAATACATAATAAATAGCACATTTTATCTCTGAAGCAGACGACTTCTCAAAAATTGTAGATCAGTGTATTCGGCAGCAATTTGGCGGCGGGTCCCTCACTCCTGCTCAGAGCGAGGGACCTCCCGCTGAATTGCCATAGATCATGATCGCGGCTTTTATTTTTCCATCTCCTTGGGACAGCAAAACCGCTGGAGCCGGTCCTGGTGAGAAGAGACCTAGATCCACCATAACTGTACACGTGGAGTGAGGGAGAGGAGAATGTAGCCAAACAGAAACCTATTCAAATGTCATTCCTGTTAGACTTCAGAGGTTCAATTCTTGCTTTACACTAGTGCTACCCCATTGCGCTAGATCCACAGCTGACAACTCTGTGTTGCTTCACTGAAATCACTATCTGGGGATCTGGCCAGCTGATTCCATGTGTTATGCTGGGTATATCCTGACATGATTGTTTTTCTCCGCAGAGTTCAAATTTCACTGGATTCAGTTACTCGTCCTGGACAAATAGCCACTGATCAATTCTCGCAGCAATTCACCACTCCCAATAGTGTCACTAATAAATGTGATTATCCCCATCTTACACCTAGAGAAGCCTAAAAAAAGAGGTCACCAGGGGACATTCCGTGCAGGCATTTTGTTGCATAACTGTCTTCTGCAAGTTTTCTAGTACCTTCATCGAATGCAGCAGGTACTGGTCACTGTCAGAGACAGGATAGTGGTGAAGGCAGACGACTGATCACACCAAGTGTTCCATGGAATTGGAAAAGAGAAGGAGACTCTGGAAAAATTCGACCACGATTTCAACAGCTTCCACCCCACCATCAGCCTCAGCCTGGACCAATCTACACGGGAGGTCCACTTCCTAGACACCACGGTGCAAATAAGTGATGGTCACATTACCACCACCCTATATCGAAAACCTACCGACCGCTATGCCTACCTTCATGCCTCCAGCTTCCATCCCGGACACATCACACGATCCATTGTCTACAGCCAAGCACTGAGGTACAACCGCATCTGCTCTAACCCCTCAGACAGAGACCAACACCTACAAAATCTCCACCAAGCATTCTCAAAACTACAATACCCGCACGAGAAAATAAGGAAACAGATCAACAGAGCCAGACGTGTACCCAGAAGCCTCCTACTGCAAGACAAACCCAAGAAAGAAACCAACAGGACTCCACTGGCCATCACATACAGCCCCCAGCTAAAACCCCTCCAACGCATCATCAAGGATCTACAACCCATCCTGGACAATGATCCCACACTTTCACAGGCCTTGGGTGGCAGGCCAGTCCTTGCCCACAGACAACCTGCCAACCTGAAACATATTCTCACCAGTAACTGCACACCGCACCATAATAACTCTAGCTCAGGAACCAATCCATTCAACAAACCTCGATGCCAACTCTGCCCACATATCTACACCAGCGACACCATCACAGGACCTAAACAGATCAGCCACATCATCACTGGTTCATTCACCTGCACATCCACCAGTGTAATATACTCCATCATATGCCAGCAATGCCCCTCTGCTATGTACATCGGCCAAACTGGACAATCTCTACGGAAAAGGATAAATGGACACAAATCAGACATTAGGAATGGCAATATACAAAAACCTGTAGGAGAGCACTTCAACCTCCCTGGCCACACTATTGCAGACCTTAAGGTGGCCATCCTGCAGCAAAAAAACTTCAGGACCAGACTTCAAAGAGAAACTGCTGAGCTTCAGTTCATCTGCAAATTTGACACCATCAGCTCAGGATTGAACAAAGACTGTGAATGGCTTGCCAACTGCAGAACCAGTTTCTCCTCTCTTGGTTTTCACACCTCAACTGCTAGAACAGGGCCTCATCCTCCCTGATTGAACTGACCTCGTTATCTCTAGCTTGCTTGCTAGCATATATATACCTGCCCCTGGAAATTTCCACCACATGCATCTGAAGAAGTGGGTATTCACCCACGAAAGCTCATGCTCCAAAACGTCTGTTAGTCTATAAGGTGCCACAGGATTCTTTGCTGCTTTTACAGATCCAGACTAACACGGCTACCCCTCTGATACCTTTGAAGATAGAAACTTTTCTGTCTCCAACACCATCCCATTGAGTTCCCCTCTCTGTTATACCTGTTGAATGTAAGGACTAAAAATAACTATATTATTAACTCTACCTTCATAGCAGTTGAAAATTCCCATCAGCATTATTCTCTAGGGATACTTTTCTCCCTCATATAATGAAACAGGGCAGACATTTGCCTTTTGATAACAGATCCAAGCCAACTCTGCCTGGCCAGTGATCAGAATTTTTGTTGGAGAGTGACTTGTAGGAATATAAATCTCTTTCCTGAGATCCGTGAAGAATTTAGGGATCAGAGACAGACTGGAGAATCTGTATCCTGGGTCTCTGAAAGGTTACTTGAAGGGTCACCGCAGAGATCCCAAGTTTTTCTTATACCAGTTTTGGAGGAAAGACAAACTTATCAAATTTCCAGAAGGTAAAAGACAATGTAAGATTATGAGTGTTCTCATTCCAATTCACCTCTGTCTAATAAATATTTTCTCCTTACATTATAGTACCTACTAGGGCTGCTAGAGAAAATTCTGTCAGCATTTAGTTGATGGAAAATTGGGTTCTCAAGGAAATAATAATTTTCACAAGATGTGTCCAATTTCGCTAAAATAATTCAGTATTTCATTGGAAAAAAATTAAAAAACAACCCCAAACAATTTTAAAAAATCATATTATGGTTGAGTAATTTTCAGTTTGGGCTTTAAATTTGGAGATTTATAACTTTGTCAGCCAAAAACATTTGGTTTTAGGAATTTTAGTGAAAATGTTTGTTTGGTAGTTTTTTGAGCAGCCACTATAGTGAATAACATATAGCAGAACCACTGTCTTTCTAAGAGACATACCCTGACGGGGCAGTTTTAGATTGTAGAACATCCTGGATTTGTTCAGGACTAGCCAGAATGGACGTGGCTGGTATCTGTGAAGATTTATGTGAATTTGTGTCTCTGCATATGCTCACTGCATAAACAGTCCTCTAGATCAATGGTTCTCAAACTTGGGCTGCTGCTTGTTCAGGGAAAGCCCCTGGCTGGCTGGGCAGGTTTGTTTACCTGCTGCATCCACAAGTTTGGCCGATCGTGGCTCCCACTGGCAGCGGTTTGCTGCTCCAGGCCAATGGGGGCTGGAGGAAGGGTGGCCAGCACATCCCTCGGCCCACGCCGCTTCCCGCAGCCCCCACTGGCCTCGAGTGGTGAACCGCAGCCAGTGGGAGCCGTAATCGGCTGAACCTGTGGAAGCAGCAGGTAAACAAACCTGCCCAGACAGCCAGGGGCTTTCCCTGAAGAAGTGGCGGCCCAAGTTTGAAAACAACTGCTCTAGTTTATTGTTAACTAAAGTTTGGAGGCAAGTCACTTCATACTCCCCCCCCCACACACACACACTTTCTCTGGCTTATCTGTGTATCTATCTATCTATGCATATTCATTCATTCGTTTCTCAGAGTGCTTTCTCAGTTCCAGACGATAAAAGAAAACCTATTATACGAGTTTACCGTTTGAGCCGAGTACAACAATTTTTTTTCTCACAAATATGAAGAAGGAATAAGCAAGCACTAGAACTAATACAGTCATGCTTAACTAGACACTTGTATACTGCTCTTTGCTAGCATAGACACTGGTATAAAAATCAGCTTTCTGTGTGACAAGGAGATGTGTTTGCCTTTACTCGTGAGTGTGTACAGAAAGCTGTCAATGGTCTTAGAGCACTGGGAAGACGTTAAATACTTATGTTTATTAGAAGATGACAAGCCACTTTACAGGGCACCATTGTTTTCAGTTTACAGCTGTGGAAACTGAGGTACAGAGCTACATGGCTTTCTCAAGGTCACATTGAGTCAGGAATCGAACCCCGCTTTTCCGACTCCCAGATTTCACCCACAGCACTAGACTACACAGGAGTAGAAAGCATAACAGCAGATAATTGAGGTACCAGCCTGGCTACAGGTTCCGGGTTACAGTATCTATGTTGACGGTTTTGGCAGGATAAAGGTCAGATGCCTGGAAAAGCAGAGATCCTGGAAAAACTCCTCCATGGCTGCATTTAAACTTCAACAAAATTACAATGACACCACAAAACCCCAAATTGCCTTTTTCATGTCATATTCCATAGATTATATTTATTTAATTATATGTCTTGATAGAGCCCATGGCAGACATGGAGAAGTGGACTGGAGACTGGAGAAATCAAACGTCCATCACAGAATTCATCCTGCTGGGATTCGGGGATTTCCCTGAACTGCAGACCCCACTGTTCCTGATGTTCCTGGTGATCTATGTTGTGACCGTGGCAGGGAACATCCTCATCGTTGTGCTAGTTGTGGCTGATCAACATCTTCACACCCCCATGTACTTCTTCCTGGGGAACTTGTCCTGCTTGGAGACCTGCTACAGCTCCACCATCCTGCCCAGGATGCTGGCCAGTCTTCTGACTGGGGACAGGACCATTTCTGTCCCTGGCTGTGTAGCACAACTTGATTTCTTTGGCTCCCTGGTAGCTGTAGAATGTTGTCTCTTATCAGCGATGTCTTATGATCGGTATTTAGCGATATGCAAACCACTGCATTATGCAGCCCTTATGAATGGCAGCATCTGCTTCCGCCTGGCAGCTGGGTCTTGGGTAAGTGGGTTTGTGGCCTGCACTGTCACGGCATGTTGGATATCACAAATGACTTTTTGTGGCCCCGATGAAATTGACCATTTCTTTTGTGATTACGCCCCGTTAGTAAAACTGTCCTGCAGTGATACCCACCCGATGGTTCTTGTGACCTTCCTGTTCTCCTCCATATTAACACTGCCTCCCTTTCTATTAACCTTAACATCCTATGTGTGCATCATCGCCACCATCCACAGAATCTCTTCCACTGCCGGGAGGCAAAAGGCCTTTTCCACCTGCTCCTCCCACCTCATTGTAGTTACACTCTACTATGGGACCCTGATCTTTGTCTATCTGCTGCCAGACACCGGCACACTGAGAGACCTGCACAAAGCGCTCTCTCTCTTCTACACCATCCTGACTCCCCTGGCCAACCCGCTCATCTACAGCCTGAGAAACAGAGAGGTCAAGGAGGCTCTGAGGAAAGCTGCTAGTGAGGCTGTGAATTTCAGAACAAATAAACTATTTTGTGTGTAGTTATTGTACATTGCAATAAAGTCAAGCTAATGGGAACTCATCTCCTGGTGTGATGCTATGAACCACAGCTCGTCCAGGCAGCCCTTACCCACTAGATCAGTTCTGTTAAATACCGGGACACCTGCTGTCAGGAAGAGTTACCTGTATGAGTAAGGTGAGCCAGGCCAAGCAATCCCTGACTCAGGGATGGATGGACCCTAGATCTGCCTGGGGAAATGGAGCAAATGGGGCAGAACCCATCCAGTTCCTACTGAACTCAACTGCATTTATAACCCATTGACATCAATGGAAGAAGCAGGGGGTTGGAAATGGTGAATTTCCTCACAGGGCGGAGGGTTTATCTAAGGCATCTGTATCACTCATTTCCCCACTGAGGCCGTGTTTTCAGCAGTGAAGTGTAAAAGAAGTGGCTTGTAGCCTGTGTGTAGACCTTTCACAGAGAGGTGGATTTCATCTTCTCTCAGAAGTTGTCTTTCACAGGGGTTGTATCAGTGGCATCTTTCAATACATGCTGAAGACTGATATTCACCTGTCTGTCTGGTTAATGTAAAAACAAGATGTGGTGGATTTTTTAGGCTATCCTAATTGCTCTTATCTCTCCAGTCTTGGCATCCACTGAGGTTACAACAGAAGCATTTGTCAATAAAAGTTGGGACTGCTCTCTCGCTCTCTCTCTCTCTCGCTCTCTCTCTCTGTCTGATTAATTCTCAAGGCAAATGTAGTGGGTTTTTTACACTACGAATGACGGTTTAAATGATGTCATAATCAGAAGATGTTATGTTAAAAATGTAATAATAATTATAATAATAACAATAATGTTTCAATTGAAACTTTATTTTTCGTATTCTTATTATCCCTTAGTGTTCCTTCATGGGGATTTTCCTTAAACAAAAAGCCTTCACAATATACAAGTTCTTTACTCTTAAAAAAGAGAAAGTCACTGTCTAAAATGTATCCCCACGAGTCACCAATAAATGCTGACCACAAATGAGCTCCATAGGTGTGGGTAGTTTGGAATTTCATTAAACCCTCTGCAGAATTCCTGTATTTTAACTGATCCTCTGCGCTCATTCTCCTTTGACTCTCCTAAAAATTCTCACAGTGCCTGTAGTGGGGCAGCTGCCCCACTCCTGGAGAGTGTGGGCTGTGGCAGGCCAGCAGGGCTTATTGTGAGCCAATCAGGGCCAGGCTCAGCCCTATAAGAAGGCTGCCCAGGGAGAAAGCAGTCAGTCTGTCCCAGGCCTTGCAGAGGGGGAGGTTGGTCTCTAAGGGTGGAGATTAGCACTGTGGACAGTGCAGTGCTGGCCAGGCTTGGGGAGGCTAGGCAGCTCTAGCCCAGAGCCTGCCAGGCTGCAGACCCTGAAAGGAAGGGCCTAACGGGTGCAAGGGGCTGTAGGGGAAGCGGCCCAGGAAAGCAGACAGAGGAGGGGAGAAAAGGAGGACAGCGAGGTTGACACCAGAGGGTCCTTGGGCCTGGACCCAGAGTAGAGGGCGGGTCTGGGTCCTCCCTTTCCCCCCTTGCAGTACACCCAGCCATTGGCTGTAGGGAGTGGCCATTATACTACGCCAGATTCCTGACAAGAGGGATTGGACTCAAAGGGTGTGGTTGGACATGGTGACTGGGGTGTAGGACTGCTGATCACTGATCCCTGGAAGGGGGTGCAGATGGGCTAAGGGGCACTGCCGGAGGGCAGTGGCTTCAAAGAGGACACCGATGAGCAGGGAGCAGCGCAGATCCAGAGATGCCAAAGGAAGATGGAAAGATGGATGGGACACCACCAGGAGGAGGCGCTCCGCTGAACAGAGCTAATTCCTGGAGTCACCAGTGGGAGGCACCAGGTGGTGAGTCCCAACCCGTTACAGTGCCCAAGAGTGCTGTCTTGTGGAGGTCATTGGTCATGATGTCTTGCACTCCTACTGTGTTCATGAGCAGCTCCTTTGTATCCAAGTGCTCCAATAATTGTTTTGTTCTAGTTTTCCACGATCATTCTACTTCATGGCAGAGTTCTTCATACTTCACCCCTTCACTTCTTGCTTCTTTCTGCTGGGATGGCAACACCAATGAACATGGGCTTATTTGTCCTCATGAGTTGTGTTTGTATAGTATTTAGCACAGAATCTCTCTCCTTGTTTCTGTATGAGGCTGTCATTCCCTCTCTCATGTGTTCCTAGAAATGAGAGAGCTTAATAACCTTCCCTTTCTTCAAAACGGGGCTCATAACAGCCTCCCCCCCGGTGACCATGTGAAGATTAATACATTAAGACTCAGACTGGACTTTGCATTTACTGGCCATGATACAACACCTTCCTGTTTAATGGCTTTGACTTTAGTGGGTCAACGGCTGTGTAAAGTCACAGGGACAGCTTTGATTTGCTCCCACTCGCATGAGGATGTGGATACATATTATGATAGGTGGTTATTTACTGGTTGAGCCAGTAAATCATTCGTTTGTTTGTGTGCACTTCAGTAACTAAAAATATCTGTGTGTCTTTAGCTTCTATGTATAACATTTTCAAAGGAATGTACTTAAGAGGCTAAATCCTATTTTCAAAAATGATCTAAAAGTCTAAGTGTTGTAGAAAGTTAATGGGGTTTAGGCTCCCAAGCATCTTTTTAAAATAGGGCATATTCTTCTAAATGATTTTGTGTGCTTTTGAAAACTCTATGCTGGGTCTTCAATCATTTTTGAGATATAGAAATGAGATTTTAAAAAGCCATTTGCAGATTTAGACACACAGTTCCTATTCATTTTAAATTAATTTTTATAAAATTAAGATTTCTTTTGAAGTGTTTTTTCAACCCCATAAAATCTTCTCTCTTATTCCCTCATTTTTCATATCCATCCTTCCACAGGAAATACACTGAACATGGATATTCTCAACCAAACTGTGATGACAGAGTTCATTCCGTTAGCTTCTCCAGTCATCCTACAACTGTGGATCTTCCTCTCTATGGTCCCACTGCTGATTTACCTGCTCACCCTCATGGGGAACGTGCTCATCATTTCCATCATATGGCTTGAATGTTGCCTGCACACTGCCATGTATTTCTTCCTCAGCAACTTGTCCTTTCTGGACATCTTGTTCACCTCGTTCATTTCCCCTACAATGCTGGTCAGCCTCCTTTCAGAGAGGAAGACCATCTCTGTCACTGCTTGTCTGGCCCAAACTTTCTTCTCTAGCTTCCTGTGCATGGTGCCGTTTATCCTACTGGCAGTGATGTCCTTTGATTAATATGTAGCCATCTTCAAGTCCTTACACTACACAGTCATCATGAATGGCAGGGTGTGCTCAAGGCTTCTCCTTAGCTGTTGAATGGCAGCTTCTCTATGCATGCTTGGACCAACCATAGTGTACACCAGGATACCTTTCTGCAGCCAAGAACTAGACCATTTCTTTTGTGATATCACCTCTCTGTGAAAAGCTGCCATTGTGAACACCAGCTACCATGAAAAGCTGGATTTTGTTCTCTCCTCCATTGTATTACTGAGCGTCTTAATGCTGACATTGTGTCTTACACCTACATCATAGCCTCTATCCTCGGTCCAAGAACACAAAGGCCTTTTCTGCTTGTGGGTCTCACCTCACCATAGTAACCGTCACCAATGGGAGTTCCACTTTTGAGTATGTCCGACCGCAGTACAGTCAATCCTTGGCTAATGGAAAAGCAGCTTCTCTGCTCACTGCGGTGGCGATACCCCTGTTCAACCCCTTCATCTGTAGCCTGGGGAATAATAGAGTTAAAGAGGTCTTGAGAGATGCTGTAGGGAGGCTTATGGGTTACTCAAAAAAGGTTAGTTCTTGAAAATATTCATTTTAAAAAGAGACAAAATGGTATCTAAAGGCCAGGTAGGTCTGAATTACAACATCCTGTTGTCAAGCATGACCCAGGACTTTGCAGACAAAGTTACAAAGGAATTTAAGGGCTAGATCGACAAGAGATTTAGGCACCTAAGGCCAATATTTAGGCCCCAAAGAGCTGCTCAACACCTCTACTCAGCTGCTACCTAAATCTGGATTCACCTGAATTCCCAGGGTGCCTAAATTTCTGACGTTGAAGTCCCCATGGTGTTTATGTTTCTGTCCATGGGCAGGTGCAAAACTGCCTACATTCTGCCTACGCTGCTCACTGCTGAAACCCCAGTGAGATTCTCAAAGTTGTTGCCTTTCATAATTCCTCTTTGTGCCTTCCTGTATCTCTAGGTCCCTAAATACCATTGAAAATTTGGCCCTACATCTCCTTGTGCCTCAGTTCCCCATCTGTACAATGAGAAGAGGAGTACGTCCTTACTTCATAGTGATGTCATGACTATAAATACATTACACACTGAGGGGTGCTGAGATTCTGTGGTAGTGGGGGGTCAGATATCTACCTTGGATAGATCCTCAGCTAGGGACCACCACGTCACCTAGTCTGAACTCCTGCATTTTTGGGCTTGGCAGAATTGGATTTTTTAAAATCTTTTTATAATTTCAATGAGTAATATCCATGTTCTTATTGTCATTTTTTAAAACTTTGACTTTTTAAAAAATGTCACAGTTGGGGGAAATGATAATAGTGGTGGGGGGTCAGAGAATACATTTTTAAGGATTGTTGACTTTGAGATTCAAAAACTTGAAGCTTGTTAAGTGTTAAAGCACAAATTGTCCACATAGCATCTCAAAAGGTATAAAACAAATATCCTGAAATCAAACTCTGTTCTCAAGAGCATTTTTCTTGTTGTGCTTATCGGTAAATATGGATTATTAGTGATGGAAATATTTTTTTTCATTTATATAGTGAAATTCACATTCATTTGCATTTCCAAGCAAATCCAAAAATCACGAATCCAATGGAGAAGGGATTGTAAAACTGTCTTGAAAGAAGGAAGTTAGAGGTCAGGAGCCAGGAGAAGAATTGAAATGAGATGTAATGTTAAAGAGAGACCTGCCAGGGAGATATCAGATGAACCGATATTTCGACTGTACGGACTGTCTCAGAATTCCATGCCTGGACTGACAGTGGATAACTCATGTGTTCCTCTGTCAAAGAGGGAAGAATTACTAATGCCAAGTTATAACATTAACCCTACAGGACGCTGGCAGTGTGAGTGTGTTTAATTGTTGTATTTTGTTAGCTCAGTTTATATCTTTACTCAGTTTAATTTAAAAGAGAGAATTTATGGTTGTCAGTGGATCTAGCTGATTGACATCTGCCGAGGAAATGGCCTGTAGCAATTAATGTTCAGATCTATCGAATGACGATTCAAAATCATGTGCAAATTCACCCCAAACTATTTCAAAAGAAGTAAATAACAATTACCTACAATATCTGATATACTAATAAAGGAAATTCTGATTAGGATCCCATTTAATGTCATAAACAGCCCTGTCGTACAATCCCAGTCATCAATTAAGCCAACTCTCTCTTAAAACTAATTAAGACTCTAAGTCTAATTGAGAGAGACCTGGACATATTTATGACTGGATTTGTATGATGGGGTTGGTTGTGATGGTTGGGGCAAGGGGTCAGGGCTCAGTAGCCATGTGGGTCATTTCCCCTTTATGTATTGTGTTCATGGTCATGCTTCAGGATTTCAGCTGGTCACTTGTGGGGGTCAGGAAGGGATTACTCTCCACCTCACCCCAAAATGTATTCTAGTTTGTTTTTTTTCTTTGATGCCTTGCATATCACGGCTCAGAATTTCATGCTCTGGCTACTGCTGTGGTGGGAACACTTTTTTTTTCCCTCTGATATCTGTCAGACCAATTCATTGAAATACAGCATATCTCTTAGGTAGCATAGCTCAGAGGCAGATTTTAAAGGTAGTTAGCCACCTAGTGGGATTTTCAAAAGCAAAACATGCCAAACTTTCTCTGATTTCATCTTTTGGTCCCTAAACATCTTTAGCAGTCAGACCCTGAGTGTCAATTTAAACATTTCAAGTGAAGCCAAATTTAAGTGTTGCAGAAGGTTTAAAAGTGTGTGTGTGTGTAAGTAGGATGGTGGGGTTATATAAGGAGTAGGGAGCATCAATAAGGGACAGTTGGTTGTTTATATTTTCTTTAGCACAGCTGCCAGGATCCACAAGATGACATAGAATCTCAGCTGGAATAAATTGGAATAGCTCAGTTGAACTCAGTGAGCAACACCAATGTACCCCAGCTAAGAATCAGGCTAACTGCTGCGGTGTGTGTGGTCTATTTCAGTTTGATGGCAGTGTTGCCTAGGGAGCTGTGATTGATGGATGGAACAATTAAATGTCACATCTATATTGTCAATTCTCTTCTTTACTGTGAGTGTTTCTGCAGAGGGACCCCAAGGGACATGGATATTCCCAGTAGGAACCAGTGACAGAATTCATCCTTCTTGCTTTTCCTGTCCTCTGAGAGATACAGATTTTCCTCTTTGTGGTCCTCTTGACTTACCTGCTCTCTGTGATGGGAAACGTGGTCATTATTTCTCTCATATGGACCAATTACCTTCCCCACACCCCCATGTATTTCTTCCTGAGCAACTTGTCCTTCCTGGATATCCTCTTCAGAACTGTCATTGCCTCAAAGATGCTCTCCAACCTCCGGTGGAAAGGGAAAGCATCTCCTTCACTGGCTGCATCACCCAGACTTACTTTTATTTCTTCCTAGGAACAGTAGAGTTCATTCTCCAGGCTCTCATGTCTTTTGATTGGCATGTGGCCATATGCAACCCACTGTGGTTCAAGGTCGTCATGAACAGCCGGGCCTGCTTCCTCATGGTGTTTGGGGTGCCTTCCTCGCCATCCTCTGCCCATCATCGTGGTGTTCAGGCTGCCCTGCTGCAGCCATTCCCTCAACCATTTCTTCCGCGACATTGCTGCCTTTCTGCAAGTGGCCTGTGTTGAGACCCACGTCATCAAGCTCATTGACTTCCTCCTGTCGTCCCTTGTGGTGCTCAGCTCCTTAGTGCTGACGGCGGTGTCATACGGCTACACCATCTCCACCGTTCTGAGAATCCCGTTGGGACAAGGGAGGCAGAAAGCTTTCTCCACCCACATCTCACACATGACTGTGGTCACCAGCGCCTACAGTAGCTCCATCTTCATGTATTTTTGTCCCAACCAGAGCTGCTCCCTGGACTTCGACAAGGTGGCTGCAGTGTTCACAACAGTGGTGATACTCTGCTGAACCCCTTCACATACAGCCTGAGGAACAAGGTCAAAGAGGTGCTGAAGGACACTGTCAGCAGGACACTTTTCTCCAAGGGTGCAGGTCCTTGATTCCACGGATTGATTAAGAGAAGGAAGCGGGAGTAAGTCTGGCTCATTTCTTCCTCCAGGGACATTTGGGTTCTTGATTTTTTTTGTTTCTCCCACCTTTCAGGTGAGATCCCAAACTGAGCTATGGGACAGAGTGATGTGGGTCTCCCACAGGCTGTCCTGTCAAAGCTGTCCCACCATAGATTAAATAACAAAATAATCAGTTGGGAGGGGGGTAGAGAGAAAATGAGGCTATAGCCTGGTGGTCAGCTATTCAGGGTGTGTGGGATTTGGGACCCAATCCCTCACCTCTAATGGCTCTTCAAGTACTTATCTACGATGGGATA
Source organism: Gopherus flavomarginatus (assembly GCF_025201925.1). NCBI lineage: Eukaryota > Metazoa > Chordata > Testudines > Testudinidae > Gopherus > Gopherus flavomarginatus. The sequence continues at coordinate 1,780,717 of NC_066627.1, read as the reverse complement.
TCTTCCATGGGAGAGATTGAGAGTGTTCCACATTGGAATAGCCACTGACTAGTGTCAGGTTATGCCTCTCTCCTTGACATCTCCCATCGGCTAGCTTAGGTGGCTCCCCCCAGAATACTGGCTTTTGGGAATCCCTGTCTCTCTCTGTTCACTGCATAGGAAGACAGCATCACAATGCCTTTAAATTCCTCTTTTAACCTAGCCCCTAGTGACATTTTCAAAAGCGTCTAGGCACCCAACTCCGCTAAGTGTTTTTGAAAATTGCACTAGATGACTACATACTTTTAAAAAACCAGCTTCAATTTCCCATCTTTATTCTGAGGATACTAGCACTTCCAACCTCTCATGGGTTTTGTGCGGATAAGTACTTTAAAGATAGTGAGCTGCTCAGAAACTGTGCTAATGTGGGGTGTAGTGGGGCACACTTCCCCACTCCCTGTGAGTGTGGGCTGCGGCAGGCCTGGGAGCCTGGTCAGACAGGGAGCCAATCAAAGAAGGGCTTATTGGGAGCCAATCAGGGCCCAGTTTGGAGACAGCCAATCGGGGCCAGGCTCAGCCCTATAAGAGGGCTGCCCAGGAAGGGAGCAGTCAGTGTGTCCTAGGCCCTCAACAGGGGAAGATCAGTCTCCAAGAGTGGGAGACTAGCACCGCGGACAGCACAGTGCTGGTCAGGCCCGGGGAGCAAAAGGGAACGCTAGCCCGGAGCCTGTCAGGCTGCCAGCCCTGAAGGGAGGGGCCTACCGGGTTCAAGGGGCTGTAGGGGAACAGACAGATGAGGGGAGAGAAGGACAGCAAGGCTGCCTCCAGAGGGTCCCTGGGCCGGGACCCGAGTAGAGAGCAGGCCTGGGTCCCCCTCTTCCCCCCTTGCACTACACCCAGCCATTGGCCATAGGGAGCAGCCATTATACTATGCCAGATCCCTGACAAGAGGGATTAGACTCAGAGGGTGGTTGGACATGGGGGCTGGGGTGTAGGACTGCTGATCACCAACCCCCAGAAGCGGGTGCAGATGGGCTAAGGGGCACTGCCGGAGGGCAGTGGCCTCGAAGAGGACGCCGCCGAGCAGGGAGCATCGCAGGTCCAGAGATGCCAAACAAAGGCAGAACGGTGGATGGGACACCACCAGGAGGAGGTGCTCCACTGGGCAGAGCTAATTCCCAGAGTCACCAGCAGGAGGTGCCAGGTGGTGAGTCCCCAACCTGTTACAGTGGGCCATACAAATTCCAGAGAGAGAGCAAACTCCTCGTGACTTACCCGGGGCTCTGTTGTTTACTTTGGGTCCTGATGCTATTTATCTCAGATCTGCTTCAGGCTTCATGCAGGGGAAGCATAAACTACAAGATTGAGCTCTCCAGTCCTAAACTGGAGTCACTCTGAATATGGACGTTGGACTATAACCTGTGGACTAGTTCTGAAAGAACTCTTTGCAACTACAAAGCTCATCATCTCTGCTATGTATCTGAACCTCAAGAACTGAACTCATGTTTGCATGTATTTGATTCCTATAACCAGTTTTAACTCATCTTTCTTTCGTTCTTCCTTTTTATAAATAAACCTTTAGATTTTAGATACTAAGGGATTCGGAACAGTGGTGTTTTTGGGTAAGTTATATATTGACCTGGGCGTGCGGCTGGTCCTTTGGGATCAGAAGAACCTTTTATTTGATGAGACTGGTTGTAAAGAACCACTCATCTCTGAATCCAGGGTTTTTGGTGAGGATATAAGACTAGAATGCCTCAGGAAGCTGCTTTTCTGATTTCTTGTTAGCCAATATGGTGAAACAGAAGTTTAATTCTGTTGCTGGTTTGGTATATCTTACGGAAGAAATACTGCCAGTATTTGGGATGTATCTTCCTTATTTCTTGACAGCTTGTCCTGAATTTGATATTTCTTAGTCATGACCCACTAAGGCACAGTTACACCATCCAATGACTTTGAGGATTCATTACTACAGTCTAAGATATTCCAGGGTCCACTAGACCTCCCAGCAGATGATCATTTGTAGAGAAATGGTTCCTTCTGGGGTTTCCTGTAGAAGGTCATCCCACGGGGCCATTCCTTGGGCTCTTCCCACATTTACGCAACCAGAGACTCTTTCATATTGTTCTGGCCACACCTAATACCTTATGCACATACATGAGAGTTTCAATCCTCTGTTCATTATTTGTACTTTAACACCCCATGAATATTGGGGTGCCCTGTTTTTCATAGGTTGTTTCTTAGCTCCATTTATTCTCATTAGCATCTATGCACAACATATACCCTGCTGTCAGGACATTCCATGATGATACTATCAGATGTCTACTGATTTTGGATAATATGTTACTGTTTACTGCAATCTAAGGTCTGTTCTACACTACAAAGTTAGGTCAACTTTACAAATGCCTAAACCTACATTTCACCACCACTGACATAGCTGCCTTGCTACACTGTCTTAATACCTCCACCTCCGTGAGCAGTGTAGAATCAACATCAATGGAGATAGGTTGACGCAGTGTGAATGTAGATACTGTTGCTTACGGACTGTTACTGGCTTCCACGATGCCCCACACTGACCGTACAATCGATACAAGCCCTGCTGGTGTGGATGTGCAACACTGACACAAAGAGCAAAGTGTAGACCTGCACAAGCAATGTAATTACTGTGGTGGCTATACTCCCACGTAAGTTAGATCAACTTAATATTGTAGTGTAACTGTAGCCTGGTTTTGTGTGGCATCACTTATTGACTCATCTTTTACAGTAATCTTGTGACCTAACTACCATAGGGTTATTCTGAGGTCACCTACTCATGTCAAGCATTTTTAAGCCTACGGCCTAGTCTGGCTAAGCTTAAATCTTACAGGCCTCACCCCATAGGCCTTTCATTCCGTATATACCTAATACACACTTATAAATACTTGTCAGTTTTTTACTCCTATAATCCTACAATTTAAATTAATGGAACGTACATTGATTAGATATGAAAAAACAGACGAATTGACCATAAGACCAAATAACACAATCATAAGTGAATGATAAAATACAGTAATTGGCTACAACTGCCAAAACACAGACAGACAGACAGACACACACGCACACACCCCCACACACCAATCTGAGGGCTGATGTCCCACTGATCAGTCTAACAGTGTGAATGAAACTCAAATCCATTATCAGTGTGACATGTTAGAAGCTGCCTTTTTCTTTACAAGAAAATAAACCTTTGTATGTTTGCATCAGTTTGCAAATACAATCCCCTCTGAGATTTCTTAGCTGGTTCTATTATCTCCCAGGAGTCTTGCCAGTCTCTCAATGACAGAACACTCCCCCAGTATTATTCATAAAGGGAGTGAAAACCAGCCTGAGAAGGAGAAATGTTTGTTTTCTTGTAAGATCACAACTTTCAAGTTCAACTGCAGCAGAAAGGTAAATCTTTCAGATGTAAATCATTAGGCTTAAACAATGACATTTTATGTTATTTTGTCTTATATTTGTTTACATTCTCTATGATGGAAAAAATTCTCATAGGAAAACGAATGTAATAGGAAAAATACTTTTTCTTATTATATGAAAGAAGTTAATTACGCCTACATTACAACAGATCTTTGTTTGCTACAGGCCTAATACCCTGTGAAGAAAATGATTAAAACAAGATAACTGCACAGTGTAAGTTCCTCAAAGTTCTGGTCTAGTGACTAATTTATCTTTGATTCATTTGGATGCCCCATTCCAACAAACCATGTAAGCAGCTTTGAAAAATGTCATCCTAAGTAAGAAAAGATCTTTCTCCTTTTAGCTCATCCACAAGTTCTCTGACTCTTTGCACATTTAAGTGACTTTGGAAGACACAGTTTATGTCATTCTACCTATAGGGAGTCTTGCTGATGTCAACTTCTTTTTGCCACATTGTTGCCTGCATTGGCTGAGATTTACAAAGCCCCTGAGACAATACAGAAGTCCATTAAAATTCATAGTACTTAAGCAAGAAGATTCCCTAGGTGAGCATCAAAATCCAAATTTGTCATTATATCTTCTGTGACAAAGGATCTTCAATTTTTACATGCTAGATCTTGATTCTCCATCCTGGGAACATCTTGGAATCCTACTCCTAGATAGTTGGGATGTAGCGAGAAACCCTGCCCATTTAGCAATATGGGAATGGCAGAGACGGGAGTCTTAGTCCAGGGATAGGAAAGGTTGCTCAATAGATAAGAGAGTATCTTATGATTTGAGAGATGTGGAATTCAGCGCCTCCCTCAGACAGAAACTTCCTGTGTGATCTTGGGACAGTCACTTTGTCTAAGCTGATCCCATCTGTAAAATTCAGATAATACCTCCCATGGGTGCTGTGAGAATGCACTGATATTAATGAGGATCTGTGATATAAGAGTGATGAGGCCCATGTAATTCCTCTATAGCAGGGGTGGTCCCTTTTTTTTTTGTCAAGGTCAAAGTTTCTTGGTCAAGGTATAGTCAAGGTTCACATGCCAGAGAAAATAATAACAAAATAACAATAATAAGAAGTAAATAAAAAAGATTTTCGGGTGCGTTCATAAGCGTCCTATGGTCTGGATTTGGCCCTCAGTCTGAATATTGACTGTATAGTGTCTAGGAAAAAGGGTAATGTTTCTGTAACTAGTTTGGGACCTCTCTAGTTGTGCTCACTGTGTTCTAAGAAAGCGATGGGAGGAGTTGTACATATATACCCAGGTGTTGGTTGTTTGTGAATATCGAGCAAAGACAATTATTTGGGGACCAGCTCTTTCCCCAAGTTTAGTTTGTTATATAAGCAGCAATAGACACATCAAACTAGTTATCCTGGGAAACCATGTTCTCTACCAATCTCAGAAATTCTCTATCTCCTTCATTAGCTTGTGAGCTTACCATACTCTTTCTGAGTGTACATCTTTTCTGTCTCATAGGCCTCCAGAACATTGCGGGTTGAATCCATAAACCTGATAAATAAAGGTTCATGCTCTTATTTTGTATTGTTGCTCTTTTTACAGGGGAATTGGAAATGGAGGAAGCAAATGAAACCACGGTGGCTGAGTTTGTTCTGCTGGGGTTTTCTGGGGTTGGTGACCAACTTCAGATGTTTCTCTTCGTTGTTCTTTTACTGACCTACTTGGTCACACTAACCGGGAACTCATTAATCATTCTGATAGTGTGGGTGGATCACCGACTCCATACCCCCATGTACTTTTTCATCGGCAATCTGTCCTTCTTGGAGATCTGGTTCACCTCGGTCACAAGCCCAAAGATGCTGCTCAACTATCTCTCAGACAACAAAACCATTTCATTCCTTGCTTGCATGGCCCAGTCCTACTTCTATTTTGCCCTGGGGTCTACAGAGTTCATCCTTCTTGTGGTCATGTCTTTTGACCGCTATGTTGCCATCTGCCACCCATTGCGATATGCTGCCATCATGAAACAGAGACTCTGCATTCAACTAGTTTTTGTTTCTTGGGTGGGAGGTTTCCTGGTTATAAGTTTACGGATGGTCCTGGTGTGCAAGCTGAGATTTTGTGGACCGAATGTGATCAACCATTTCTTTTGTGACAGCATCCCGCTTTTCCAACTCTCCTGCACTGATACCCAAGTAATTAAGAGGGTGGATTCCATTTTGCTGTCAGCCATAGTGTTGATTTCATTATGTTTAACCATGATGTCATACGCTTGCATCTTATACTCTATAGTGAGAATCCCATCTGCCAGAGGAAGGCAGAAAGCCTTTGCCACCTGCGCTTCCCATCTTACTGTTGTAACACTGATCTACGGGAGCTGTATTTTTATGTACACCAGGCCCACCCATGGCTACTCCTTGGATCACAACAAAGCCATGTCAGTGCTAAACACTGTCGTGACCCCGTTCCTTAATCCCTTCATCTACAGCCTAAGAAACAAGAGTGTTAAGCTTGCACTGAGAGATGTCTTCAGTCACAGCAAGGCAAAGTTGTTCCCAAAGTTACGATGTGCTTCTTGATGGAGGTAAGAACAACAAAAACACAGTGGAAGAGGAGACGTCAGTCTTGCAACAGACTCTGCAAAATAGCCTCTTCTCCATCTGAACCAAAGTTCACTCAAATCTATTGCTCAGGGAATTAATCTGAATAGCACAATGGTTGGAGCGATGTTGTGGGAGGTGAGACACTCAGGTTCCTTGTTTGGTTTGATTTGGAGACAGGATTTGAACCTGTGTCTTTCATATTCCCTGCAGCTCCCTCCCACCTTAGCCTTGTGGAGTTAAATCAGAACATAAGAGCTGCCACAGTGGGTCCAATCCATGGTCCAGCTAGTCTAGTCTCCAGTTTCTAACTGTAGCCTGTAACAAAGCTTCTGGGAGAATGTACAGAACATGGAAATTTTGCAGTGATCCACACCTAGCTTCTGTCATCAGAGATTTAGAGTCACCCCAAGCATGGGGTTGCATCCCTGAGCATCTCGGCTAATATCCACTGTTGGCCCTATCCTCCATGATCCTATCCTCCATCTAGATCATTTTTTCAACCCATTTGCACTTTTGTCTAGCCCAACATCCCATTGGCAAGAAATTCCGCATGTGAATTGTGTGGAAAAAGTACTTCCTCTTGTTGTATTAACCTGCTGCCTATTAATGTCTTTAGGTGTTCTCTGCTATTTGTATCATGGGAATGAGGATAGAACACTTCTCTCTTGGCTTTTTCCACACCATTCATGTTTTTATACAACTCTTTCATATCCTATTTGAATAATCTCTTTTCTAAACCAAAAAGCCCTAATCTTTTCACACTCTCGTATTATGGAAGTAGTTCCTTTCCCTGGACATCTTTGTTGTCCTCCTCTGAAACCTTTGGAGTTCCACTATAACCTTTTCAAAATGGGGAAACCAGAACTGATCACAGTATTTATGGTGTGGGCATCTGATGGATTTATAGAGTGGCGTTATGATTTTTTTTGTTTCATTATCGATCCCTTTCCTATTGGTTTCTAGCCTTCTGTCAACTATTTTTTTTAAATCCACTGTTGTGCACTGAGCTGACACTTTCAGACAAATATCTGTGGAGTCCTGAGGGTATTTTTCTTTAGTGCTAAAAGCTCAATAGCCTAAAATCTGAAGTCAAATTAAAGACTTTCTTCTGCTCTGTCAGCAGACATAGAATATTAGTTACAGTGTCGCAGTTTCTCAGGTGCAGAATGGAATGGACAGAGATTTTTGGCCCATACAACCTGCTGGTTAGGCACTAGCCCAAAATGGGAGACACCCAATTAAAATGCTGGCTCCAAGCAAGGCAGTGCAAGGATTTTAACCGTGTCTTCACATGTTCTAACACTGTACCCTACACACTGGGCTCTAGGCTAGAAGAGATGCTCCCTACCACTGCCCAGAAATGCTAGATGGACCGGGTCATCTGTTTCACAAACAGTTTCATGAGTCTTGGTTTCATTCTGATGCAGAATGAAAACAATTTTTGAAGCCCTGAAATGGAATTGTTTTCTAACCAGCATCTCACTTTCTTCCCCTGGCCTGGTACCAGATTGCTTACGTGTTTCAGACACTAATTTTTTACTGTGGTTTTCTATTTCATCTGCAGTTATAAGGACTTGGAGAAAAAAATATTTTCCTCTCTACTGTTTGAAACACAGACCAAAAGTAATTAATCCTAAGAGAGAAGGTGCTGAAATAAAGACACACAAAGTTGTTGACTTCGATTTTAATGTTGCAAAGCAGATATCAGCCCTCACCCCCTGAGAATGTTTTTGTTGATGACCCTTGCTGAAATCATTCTCTCTGGTCAGGAAAAGAGTCTTCTTTGGCCCATCCCCTTCTACTATCACACTGGGCCATTGGTGTCAGCTGTGACTCACCAGAAATTGTACCTTATTCTGTCACAAACCCTGCTGCTTAAAGCACATGGCCTCATAAGTATGAGCTCGGACATCAGAGTTCATGCTGACTGCCAAAGAGAGGACCAGTACTGAACCCCCATACCCTGCAGCAAAGCGCTCCCTAACACACTGCTTAGTGATTAGAGGTCGATCTTTTCAAAGACAGCTGGGGTTGGGGGTTGTATTTTCAAATGCATTTTGTCAGCCAACTATTTAAAACAATGAACGTCGCCACCTCTGCTTCCCATCTTGCTCTTCTAACACTGACCATGAAAGGTGTATTTTTATGTATGTCAGGCCCACAGGAAACTTATCTCTGGATCTCAGCAAAGAGATGGCTCTGCTCAACACCATAGTTCATGCTTTCCTCAACCCCTTTATCTACAGCCTCCAAAACAAGGGTCTTAATCCCACCTTGAGAGATACTTTCAGTCTGAGCAGGACACAATTATTCCCCAAGTTCTGTTATGCTTCTTGATGGAGGCCAAAAAAAAAAATGGAAAAGAAGAAATCAGTCTTGCAGCATGTAGATATATTCTGTGCACTAGCCTCTTCTTCATCTGTATATTTTTACAATAAAAAGTCAGTTGATCAAGTCTATTGTTTGGGGATTGAATTCAAATTCTTTATTTTATATTTTTGAAAAGCTCTGGATTAGGACACATTGGATACCAACCTTCTTCTCTATCTTCTTGGGCATGGTGAAGTTCATCCAACAGACCATGGTATCCTACAATCTAGACGTGGCCATCTGCAACCCCTTGCCCTTGCCCTACGCAGTCATTATGAATGGCAGGGGGTGATACGTGCTTGTCCTTTCCTGATGGCTAGCATCTTTCTGTTCATGCTTGGTCCACCCATTGTATATGCCAGGATTCCATTGTGTGGCCAAGAACTAGATCTTTTCTTGTGTGATATCACCCCTCTTGAAAGCTGTCTGTATGAGCATCAGCTACCTTGAAATACTAGACTTTATTCTCTCCTCCATTGTATTACTGAGATCCTTAACATTGACCATAGTGTCTTACACCTATATCATAGCCTCTATCCTCAGGATAGCCCCCGTTGAAGGGCACATAAAGGTATTTTCCACGTGTGTGTTACACATCACCGTAGTAACCATTGCAGCCTATGGGAGTTCCGGTTTTGTGTCTGTCTGGCCACAGCAGAGCCAGTCCTTGGCTTATGATAAAGAAGCATCTCTGCTCACCCACAGAGGTGACATCCCTATTAAACACCTTCATCTATAGCCTTGGGAATGTTAGCATTAAGGAGGTCTTGAGAGATACTGTAGCTAGGCTTATAGGTTACTCCATTCTGAAAATGACTTTTTAAAAGAGGAGAAAAGAGTAAATAAAAGGCCAGGAGAGCCTGACTTATATTTCCAAGAGTGACTGAGGCCCTTAGAGGCAGAGTTTCAAAGGAATTTAGGGGCTAGATGCATAAAGAGACTTAGGTACCTAATGGTCACTTTATGCCCCACTGAGATCCACCCAACCTCTACTCAACTGTCACTTAAACCTGGGCTCACCTAAATTCCCCACGTGCCTATGTTTGTGACACCAAAGTCCTCATGGTGTTTAAATGTCCATCGGTGGGCATGTCTGAAAGCACGATGCGCTGGTGTCACCAAGCGGGTCTCTGCCCTAGCTCATCACTAAGCCTCACTGAGATTCTCAAACCAGGTGTTTCCTCATTGATCATGCATGTGGGCAGGGGGGTAGGTTTGTAGAAAGTTTGGTGGTGCCCACAATGCTCAGAGCTCACCCCCCCGAACTCTGCCCCCCAACTGCCAAAGGCTCTGTGAGGGAGTTTGGGTGGAGGGAGGAGGTCTGGGGTGCAGGCCCTGTGTTGGGGCAGAGGATTAGGGTGTAGGACGGTTGAGAGGTTGGGCTCTGGGATGGAGTCTGGGATGCAGGCTCTGGGAGGGGCTACGGAGGGAGGGAGTGCAGGCTCTGGGAGGGAGTTTAGGGATGGGAGGGGCTGCAGGATCTGGAACAGAGTTTGGGTGTAGGCTCTGGGCTGGGGTAAGAGATGTGCAGGCTCTGGGACAGAGTTTAGGTGTAGGAGGAGGTGTGTGGGAAGGGGTTGGTGATGCAGGCTCTGGGATGGAGTTTGGATGCTAGGTGCAGGCTCCAGGCTGGGGCATGGGGTGGGATGCAGGATGGGTGGAGGGGTGCAGGCTCTGGGAGGGAGTGTGGAGGGCTGGGTCAGGCTCTGGGCAGGGGCTAGGGGTGTAAGAGAGGGTGGGAGGTGCAGGCTCTGGTACAGAGTTTAGGTGCAGGCTCTAGGCTGGGGGTGCAGGTTCTGGGAGGGAGTTTGGGGGCCAGAAAGGGGATGTGAGCTCTCGGAGGGGGTGGTGGGTGCTGGGGGGGGGACTGCCATCACATGTGGCTTCCTTCCTCCCCTGCTGGCCCTCACCGTAGCCTCGGTGGGGGTGGGGATGGGGGAGGGGGCTACGCCTTGCCCAGTGTTTGCAGGAGTGGGGACTGTGGGTGTGTATGGGGGGTGGTGGTGGATCACAGGGTCAAACACCACTGAAGCCCCAGCAGCTGCTCAGGTGAGTCACAGAGGTCCACTCCAGATGTCTCCAGCCGGAAGCCCCTCGGCGTCTGGTGCGGGGGGAGGGGAGGGCTGTGTGTGCCCCTTCCCCCTCCCGAGGTGCAATAGCAGCAGCAGCTGCCTCAGCCTGATGCCAGCGGCGTTGCTCTTGTGCTGGGCTGTAGCTGCCAGTAGCGGAGGCCAGGGAGAGCCATGCTGCTTTCACTCAGGCAGGGGCACTTCACGGGTGTGTGTGTGTGTGTGCTCCAGGCAGGGCCGAGGGAGAGACCCGGCTCCAAACATTGGTGGGGCTTGAATCTTCCTTGAGCCTGGGCACCCCAAGAGAATATAACTTGCCACCCCTGTGGGGCCTTATCTGGTAGCCATTCTCAAAGGCACAGAGCAGATAGCTGGGGGAAAATAGATTGGGAACCTTCTGGGCTAGGAAGTGTGTGCCCCATAATTCCCAATGCCTCAGTGTTTAGGGCTATTTAAATCCCTTCTCCAAATTAGGCAGCATGGCAATTTGAAGACAAGTCTTTTACACCCCAGATGTGTGCCCTAACCACTGGGCTTTTGGGTAGAGTAGAGTAGGAACTAATGGTTAGTGTAATTTTTTCATGAGAAAGACCTGATCTGCCTTAGTTGCTTATCTCCAGGAGAGGGTTCATGGCTGTGAGTCCTGAGTGGAAATAGGTTTATCCTTCTAGTCCAATCCCCTGCACTGATGCAACACTATGTATTATCTAGACCATCCCTGACAGGTGTTTGTCCATCTTATTCTTAAAAATTTCCAGTGATGGAGATTCCACAACCTCACTAGGTAAATCGTTCCAGTGCTTAACTAGCCTGACGGTTAGGAAGTATTTTGTAATATCTAATCTAAAATGTCCTTGCTAATAATTGACCCCATTACTTCTTGTCCAGTCCTCACTGGTAGATGAGAGCAATTTATCACTCTCCTCTTTGTAACCTTTTATGTATTTGAAGACTATTGTCACGTCTACTCTTCTCCAGACTAAACATACCCAGTTTCTTGAACTCTTTCCTTGCAGGTCAGGTCTTCTAGACCTTTAATCATATTTGCTGCTCTTCTCTGGACTTTCTACAGTTTGTCCAGATCTTTTCTGAAATGTGTTGCCCAGCACTGGAGACAGCACTCTAGCTGAGACTTTTTCAGTGCTAAGCAGAGTTTGTCTCTTGTCTTAAACTTGGTTTGAAAGTTCTTAGGGCAGATACCATCCTGTTGTTGGGCTTTTTAGAGTACCTAATGCAGTGTTCACCTGATTTATGATTGGGGTCGCTAGGCACTACCAAATATAAGTTCTTCTTCTGATCATTTGTTTATTAACATTGATAACCTAAGTGTTGCTTCTGTATTCATTCTGCCAAGCAGTAGTGGGTGTAATTGACTTAACATTGTAGCTCTCACCGAGCAAGGATGGTCCAGTAGTTAGGGTGGAAACCTGAGAGTCCTGGCTTTACATTTTTCCCTCACCACTGGCCTCCTGCGTGAGTTTGGGCAAGTCCCTCCCGGCCAGATTTTTAAAGATATTTAGGATCCTAAAGATGGAGATCAGAACCTGGTGAGATTTTCAAAACTGGAAAGATTCCTAGCTCCTTAGGATGGGACAACCCCGTCATCTAGCCTGGCCTCCTGTGTATCACAGGCCATGACATTAAAGAAGGACGGAAGGGAGCGCTATCACAGGACAATTGAATGCAGCATGTGAGGTAGGTGTAGAGTGAGGGTTCAAGTGATTAAGGCACCAAATTCCCACAGACTCTTAGGATCAAGTTTTCAAAGGTATTTAGGTACCTAAAGATGCAGCTGGGCACCTACTGGGCTTACACAAAGCACTGCAATGGGGCAGGTGGCCCACTACGTGCACGTGGGAACAGCTGTCCTGTTGAGAGGGCTGGGCAGAACCTAGGCGGCAAAAAAGGTCAGATAGAAGGATAGCAGATTGCTGCCAGAGATGGGCAGACCCCCGGCCACAAAGCCAGGGTCAGCGGGCTAAAGAGTGCTGAAAAAAGGGTAGCCACTGATGGGGTGACCCACTGATGTCTCCTGGCCAGACAGCTTAACCTCCAGGAACAATGAGAGGGCCAGGGAGAATAAGGGATACTCCTCTGGCAAAGATTGGCTGAGCCTTACTCAGTGAGTGGGGCTATCAACAAGGCCAGGGCTTTATAAAGCAGTGAGCAAGTGACCAGGAAGCTTTGTGACCAGGGGCTGCTAGCAGGGAGTTTTGCAAGGCAGTTTGGAAGGGGAGTGGGAAGGGGGAAGGTTCACTTGCTGTTCTTTAAAACTTGTAAGCTAAACTATATTCAAAACTTCTTGATTTAAACAAAACCCTTCATTAACCTAGGTAGCTGCAGGAGACCATGCAGGCAGAAGCCCAGCAGCAGAGTGGAGGCTATCCAGTTTATTGTGCTGAGTGCAGCATGTATGATTCCCTTCCCTGTGGGTGGGTGGCGTATGTGTGCAGTCGGTGCAAAGAGCTCCTGGCCCTCAGACCGCCTACGGGCTTTGGAGGCCAGGGTGGCAGAACAGGAGGAGCTAAGTGAGGCAGAGAGGTATGTTGATGAGGCTTTCCGGGACACTGTAGAATTGTCCCACCTCTGGTCAGACAGTCCCTGCGCTGTTGAGGAGGGATAAAGGCCCAGGGAAACAGAACAGTCAACGGGAGCAGAGGGAAACCTTCCCATAGTTGGGACCCTCCTTCCAGATGGTGCTGGGGTTGACTCTCACACTGAGGTTACCTCTCCGGGGGAGGGAACTCCAGTTGCTAGGAAAAGGCAGATGTTAGTAATGGGAGTTTCGGTCTTTAGAAACATAGCTAGCTGGGTTTGTGATGATCGGGAGAACCGTATGGTGACTTGCCTGCCTGGTGCGAAGGTTGCGGATCTCTCGAGGCATCTGGACAGACTTATATGTAGTGCTAGGGAGGAGCTGGTGGTCGTGGTACATATAGGTACCAATGACATAGGGAAGAGTAGGAGAGATGTCCTGGAAGCCAAATTTAGGCTGCTCGGGAAGAGACTGAAATCCAGGACCTCTATGGTGGCATTCTCAGAAATGCTCCCAGTTCCACGAGCAGGGCCAGGTAGGCAGGCAGAGCGGACGATAGAGGGCAGACTACGTATGAATTTACCCTGTATAAGCTTTATACAGATAAAAATGGATTCATTTGGGGTTTGGATCCCACTGGGAGTTGGGTGTCTGGCTGTTAGAGACAGAGGCACTTGCTAAGTCATTTTCAGTTAAGTCTGCAGCTTTGGGGTGTGGGTCAGACCCTGGGTCTGTGCTGCAGCATGTCTGGCTCAACAAGGCAGGGTTCTGAAGGCCGAGACTGAACCCGAACATGAGGGGCTTGGGATGCAGGAGGGGGCTAAGGGCTATGGCAGGGTGTTGGGGGGTGCAGGGTGTGGACTTTGGGAGGAATTTTGGATGTGGGAGGGGACTCCAGGTTGGGATAGGGGCTTGGGGTGAGGGAGGGGTGTAGGAGGGGGTGCAGGGTCCCGGCAATGCTTACCACGGTGTGCCTTAGCCCTGGGACCCTCCTGTGCTGCCGACCAGACTTTTAACAGCCTGGTCACTGGTGCCGAAGGGAGCTGCCAGGGCCCCCTTTTGACCAGGTGTTCTGGTTAAAACCAGATATCTGGCAACACTACTAGACGTGTTAGCTGCCTTTCAACTCTGTGTGGGCAGGAAGGGACAAGCTGCTTCCAGCCACACGTGTGGGATGGGGAGAAAGAGATGAAATCTGCAATGATACGGGCCAGGTCATCTCTTCCCCTCCCGCTCCTCCCCTGTGGCTGGAAGCAGCTCCTGTCCCTTCCCTCCTGCACAGTGACAGAAGGCTGCTGCTGGCCACATTCTGGTATGAACCCTGGAAGAAATCGGGGGGCAGGGGGGTAATGTGACCCTGTATGCCCCCTCCTCTGTGTGGTGCCTCATGAAGACATGGTGCCAGGTACCGGGAGAGGCGGGTCTGTCCCGGGGGCCCAGCCTGGCATGGAGGGTGGAGAGCACTGGGCAGGGAGGGTTGGGTAGGCCGGTCACCACCCCCACTTCATGTGAGAGAGGTGTACAGAAGTGTGTGCACATCACCTCTCCCTGTGTGTGTGTGTGTGTGTGTTGGGTAGGGGTGTGTGTGTCATCCCTCCACGTGTGAACCTTAAAGCCTTAAAGATAAGAAGGTAAGTACAAAGAAGTCAATTATGCAGTATTTCTTTTTAACAGGGTCTCAGGCAACTTGATGTTAATGTGAATATTTGTACTGCATAGTTCTGACTGATTGCCATTGAACTCACTTGAAGACAAGTAATTTTACCAGGTGTTCCATATTCAGCATAGGGAAATGGTCACTCTAGTCAGTGTCGACACTGCATTGCTTACGGCAACTGTTATTGGCTTTCAGGAGCCATCCCACAATGCCCCACAGTGACACAACAATGAATACAAGCACTCCTGATGATGACGTGCACCGCTGACACAAGAAGCAAAGTGTAGACATGCATAAGCGTTGTAAACGCTGTGGCAGCTGTATGTCAATGTAAATTAGGAAGTCTTAATTTTGTAGTGTGGACATGGCCTAGTTCTCCGTAACATCACTCTTGGCAAATTTTTTATAGTAATCTTGTGATCTACTGGCATAGGGTTATTCGTAGGTCACCCACTCACGTCAAGTGTTCTTAAACCTATGGCAGGGTTTCTCAAACAAGGGTCACCGCTTGTGCAGGGAAAGCCCAGTCTGCAGGTCCGGCCAATTGTGGGTCCCACTGGCCGCGGATCACTGCTCCAGGCCAATGGGAGCTACTGGAAGCGGTGGCCAGTAAGTCACTCGGCCTGCGCCGTTTCCAGCAGCTCCCATTGGCCCGGAGCAGCGATCCACAGCCAGTGGGAGCCGCGATCAGCCGGACCTGTGGACAGGGCAGATAAACACACCAGCCCAGCCCGCCAGGGGCTTTCCCTACCCTGCTCTATTTCATTGTATATGGCACCTCTAAACACCAGGTAAGTGTTCAGAGGAACCATATACACTCTCTCACAGACACCCCTACACACACCCCTCAGGGCTGAATTCCCATTCATCGATCTGGCACGGTAGAGTGTAAATAAGAATTAATCCCGTTTTCCAAGCCATGTGACAAGTTAGAAGCTGCCCATTTCTTTAAAGGTGACAAACTTCTTTATGTTCAGTTTGCACCAATTTGCACATATGAAACCCTCTGAGATTTCTTAGACGTTTTATTTCCCTTGGGTGGTGCCAGTGAAATGATAGCACTTCTCCGACATTGTTTATAAAATGAGTGAAGACGAGACATGTTTCTCCCTAAACAGAACAGAGAAGGAGACATGTGTTTTGTTTGTTTTCTTTTGTTGTAAGATCACGGCATTGAAGATTCAGCTGAATGAGAGAGGTAAATCTTTCAGGTGTAAATCATTAGACTTAATGTAGCAAACCATGACATTTCATTTTCTTTTGATTTATATTTTGATTACATTTTCTATGCTGGAAAAAAATTCTATTAGGAAGAAAAATCTAGTAGGAAATATTACCGTTTCTTATCTGAAAGAAGGTAATTAAACCTATGTTACAACAATCTTATATGCCTAATTCAGTGTGGAGGAATTGATTAAATCATTATAGATTCATGGTATGATTGCTCAGTGTTCTGATTTGGTGGCTAATTTATCTTTGATTTATGTATTTGGATGCCTCATTCCCATCCCATCCTCTAGACAGCATTGAAAACTGTCACACTAAGTGAGAAAGGGTCTTTTTCCTATGAGCTCTGTGAACTCATCCTCAAGTTCTTCTTACTCTCTTCACATTTAAATGACTTTGGAAGACCAATAATTGTCATTCCACCTACAGGGAATCTTGCCGATCTTAATTTCCTTTTGCCTTGCTGTTG
This sequence comes from Gopherus flavomarginatus, assembly GCF_025201925.1. Lineage (NCBI taxonomy): Eukaryota > Metazoa > Chordata > Testudines > Testudinidae > Gopherus > Gopherus flavomarginatus. The sequence continues at coordinate 1,764,400 of NC_066627.1, read as the reverse complement.
CATGCAATGGCTGAAAAATGCAAAGCCACCTAGATGATACAGATGTCCTTTAAAATTCGTAGGAGTTAGGCAACAAGATCCCTTAGCTGAGCATGAAAATGCGGCACATTAGCTCTTCCATAATGGGGATCTTAATTTTTTTTAATGCTAGTTCTCCCTTCTCCATCCTGGAATCCTTCTCCTCTCTAGCTGGGATGTAGCCAGGAACCCTTCCTGTTTAGCAATATGGGAATGGCAGAGACAGGGGGAGTCTTAGTCCAGGGATAGGAAAGGTTGCTCAATAGATAAGAGAGTATCTCATGATTTGGGAGATGTGGAATTCAGCGCCTCCCTCAGACACAAACTCCCTGTGTGATCTTGGGAAAGTCACTTCATCTAAGTTGATCCCATCTGTAAAAGTCAGATAATACCTCACACGGGTGCTGAGAGAATCCACCAATATTTGCGAGGTTCTCCAATACGAGAGTGATAATGGTCCCATGTATCAGATGGGGAGCCATGTTAGTCTGGATCTATAAAAAGCAACAAAGAATCCTGTGGCACCTCATAGACTAACAGATGTATTGGAGCATGAGCTTTCATGGGTGAATACCGACATGTGTCTGATGAAGTGGGTATTCATCCATGAAAGTTTAGGCTCCAATGCATCTGTTAGTCTATACGGTGCCACAGAACTCTTTGTTGTTTTTTAAAGGCCCCATGTAGTTTGTGAGTACTTTGTAGAAACGGAGTAAGATCTCTTTAAATAGTTGGTGAGATCTCTCTCGTTGTGCTCACTGTGATCTAAGGCACCAGAAAGCACTGAGAGGGGCTGTATGTGTATATCCAGGTGTTGCTTGTTTGTGAATATCAAGTAAAGACAATTATTTGGAAACCAGCTCTTTCCTCAAGTTTAATTTGTTATATAAAATACAATAGACATATCAACCTAGTTACCCTGGGAACCCATGTTCTCTGTCAAGCTCACTAATGCTCTGTCTCCTTCCTTAGTGTGTGATGTTGAGTGTACAGCTTTTCTGTCTCACAACCCTCCAGAACAGGGATCAGCAACCTTTGGCATGTGGCCCGCCAGGGTCAGGCTGGTTTGTTTATCTGCCACATCGGCAAGTTCAGCCGATCGCGGCTCCCACTGGCCACAGTTCCCCACTCCAGGCCAATGGGGGCTGCAGGAAGTGGCGCGGGCCGAGGGATGTGCTGTCCGCCGCTTCCCTCATCCCTCATTGGCCTGAAGCAGTGAACTGTGGCCTGTGAGAGCTCCGATCGGCTGAACCTGCAGACACGACAGGTAAACAAACTGGCCCAGCCCACCAGCGTGCTTACCCTGCTGAGCTGCATGCCAAAGGTTGCTGATCCCTGCTCCAAAACATTGTGGTTGAATCCATAAATGTGATAGATAAAGGTTCATGCTCTTGTTTTGTATTGTTGCTCTTTCTACAGGGAAAACTGAAATTGGAAATGGAGGAAGCAAATGAAACCACAGTGGCTGAATTCAGGCTCTTGGGATTTTCTGGAGTTTGTGACAAATTCCAGATGTTTCTTTTCTTTGTTCTTTTACTGACCTACTTGGTCACACTAACCGGGAACTCATTAATCATTCTGATAGTGTGGGTGGATCACCGACTCCACACCCCCATGTACTTTTTCATCAGCAATCTGTCCTTCTTGGAGATCTGGTTCACCTCGGTCACAAGCCCAAAGATGTTGTTGAACTTTCTCTCAGACAACAAAACCATCTCATTCCTTGCCTGCATGGCCCAGTCCTACTTCTATTTTGCCCTGGGAGCTGCGGAGTTCATCCTTCTCGTGGTCATGTCCTTTGACCGCTATGTTGCTATCTGCCACCCATTGCGATATGCTGCCATCATGAAACAGAGACTCTGCATTCAACTAGTTTTTGTTTCTTGGGTGGGAGGTTTCCTGGTTATAGGTTTACGGATGGTCTTGATGTGCAAGCTGAGATTCTGTGGACCGAATGTGATCAACCATTTCTTTTGTGACAGCACCCCACTTTTCCAACTCTCCTGCATTGATACCCAAGTAATTAAGAGGGTGGATTCCATTTTGCTGTCAGCCATAGTGTTAACTTCATTATGTTTAACCCTGATGTCGTATGCTTGCATCTTCTACTCTATACTGAGAATCCCATCTGCCACGGAGAGGCAGAAAGCCTTTGCCACCTGCGCTTCCCATCTTACTGTTGTAACGATGGCCTATGGAAGCTGCTTTGCTTTGTATGGCAGTCCCTCAGGATACTTATCTCTGGAAATCAACAAAGGGGTGGCTCTGCTGAACACCGTAGTGTACCCATTCCTCAACCCCTTCATCTACAGCCTCAGAAACAAGAGTGTTAAACTTGCCCTGAGCATTGCTTTCAGTCGTGACAGGACAAAGTTGTTCCTCAAGTTGTGTTATGCTTCTTGATGGAGGCAAGATGTGTAATAATAATAATAATTAGAAAAGCATAGTTCAGTGTTGCAACATGTAGCCAAATTCTGTGCAATAGCCTCTTCTGCATCTGATTTATTTATTTATTTATTTCATTATTTTTTAAATAAAGTTTGGTCAAGTCTATTGTCTGGGGGAATTAATTCAAATTCTTTATTTCATTCTTTTGAAAAGTACTGGACTAGGAAACACTGGATGTCCATGTGTATTGCTCCACAGAACAGACACAACATTGAGAGAAGCAAGTTACACTTTGTTTATAACCACTAAGTGCCTCATAATCATTGATGGGTTTTACCTTCACAATCTCACCCCCCAGCTTCTATAGATGGGAAAGCAAGACACAGCCTAGACTAAGTGCCTTGCCCACATTTACATATGAAGTAGTTAATTTGGTCTGGAATTTTCAAACGAGTTTTTTTATTTTGGATTCATTGGAAGTGTGGTGCCTTCCTCAGGCTTCTTTGAAAATCTCAGCCTAGTTTCTTATCTCTCCATCTTACTTCTAGTTGGAAAGTTTTTAATTAAGGCCCAGATCCTTCTCAACAATTCTAACACTTACTGCTATGTTGTCCATTTTGTAGTTGTGCAATTGTTTTTTTCCCCTTCCTAAGTGTACTGACTTGTAATTGTCTTTCTTTAATTTCATCTTGTTGATTTCAGACCAATCCCCTAATTTGTCAAGGTTATTTTGAATTCTAATACTGTCCTCCAAAGTGTTTGCAATCCCTCACAGCTTGGTGTCATCCATAAATTGTATAAGTACTCTGTTAATTATCCAAGTCATTAATTAAAATACTGAGTAGTACTGGACCAAGGACTGATGCCTGTGGGACCCCCACTAGATATGAACCATTCATATCTATTGTCTGCGTACGGTCTTTAAACGAATTTTGTACCCATCTGATAGTAATTTCATCTAGACCACATTTCCCTAGCTTGCATATGAGAGTGCTATCTGGGATTGTGTCAAGGGCATTACAATCTAGATACATCACCTCTAGAGCCTCCCCACATTCGTTAAGCCAGTAACCCTCTCAAAGAAGGCAATTAGGTTGGTTTGGCACAATTTGTTCTTGACAATCCATGCTGACCTCTGAGTGCGACCTACCCACCCCCTTATACATTAAAAACACTTTTAAATATATTTAGCACCTTTACAAATGCTGGATGCAAAGCAGGGTTTGGGGTGGAGGCTGACAGCTTGTGACCCCCCGTGTAATAAATTTTGACCCCCTGAGGGGTCTCGACCCCCAGTTTGAGAACCCATGATATAAACTTTAATTATTACTGCAATAATACCAGTTGTCTTGACTTGGTGTTGCTTATCTTTGGGTAGAAGTCTGTTCTCTCTTCTTCTTTAGTAGCTGCCTCCAAGATAATACTATTCGCAATCTTCTATTGGAACAATAGGCCAAGCTTTCCATTTGATGTGGTAAAGAGAATGTCATTCCGACCCATCTCAATATCAAGAAATTCACACAAAACCACGATATAACGCACATACAGATCCTCAATTCTTTCAATCTAAAACACTGATTTAGCAACACTGAAAGGTTTTGGAAATTTCATGTTGGTTTCACTGAATTGGGTCAACCACATTAAAACAAAAATCAAAATATTTCATTGCAGCATTTTCCGCATGAAATGTTTCAGGTTTTTTGAGCAAAACAATGTTGCCTTAAAATGTTCTCACTTTTATTTTTAAAAAATAGAAATATTTTTAAAGAGTCAAAATGGAAACAATGCATTTTGGTTGTGTCATTTGACACAAAAGAAATTTTTTTTTTACTTTGGCATTCACAAAAAAATATTAATTTTTGGTTCAATCTCAAACCATTTTTTTTCAATTGCAAGCTAACTGAAAGTCATTTTTCACTCAGCTACACTCACAAACACACACTAATTTTCTATTCCACCTACAATCTGTTTGTTTAAGAATATAACCAATAGAAGTGCTTTCAAAATGGGTAAAAAAATTGTGAATATTTAAGAGAAATATGTTTCAGTTTGTTTTGATAGCAACATTCCAAATGTTGATGGAAAAAATCAAGAAAAAAATCTAAATTTGGGAAATTTAAAAAACTTGAATTAATCACCCAGTTCTACTTTAAAATTTTATAGTAGGATTTTCAAAGATTCCTAAGGGAGTTAAGCACCTGAATTCCACGGGCACTCTGCACCTAACTTCCTTAAGCTTTTTTGAAAATTTGAGCCATAAAAAGATGACCATTTTTGTATTCAATTTGGGCACATATCTCATGAAGTCCTTTGAGATTTCTTGCATCTGGTAATTTCCCACTGGTAATGCTGGAGCTCAGATGACGTTATAGCACTTTGAAACCCCTTATTTATAGAGTGGCTGAAGGCAAAGTTTATTTCCCAGATGGACAGAGGCAACATGCTGAGAAGAGCAACAGAGAGAGAGAACAATTCAGTGAAAGAGAGAGAGGTGTTTCTTCATTTCTAAATGGCAGCATCCATTCCTCAGCCAGTCTGAAAAGGTAAAGGTCTGTAATTGAGGTGCACCTATTTTTATTTTGTGATGTTCCACAGTTTAGAAATTCATAGATTAGAAGGGGCCAGTTTGATCATCTTGTCTGAAATCCTGTGTAACACAGGCCAAGAACTTCACAGGAAAAACTCCTAGGGCAGATCTTTTGTAGGAAAAAAAAATCAATCTTGATTTAGAAAATGTCAGTTATGAAGAATCCACCACAACCTTTGGCAAATTTTTACATGATTAATTATCCTCACTGTTAAAATTTATACCTTATTTCCAGTTTGAATTTGTCGTATTTCAACTTCCATCCAATAGTTCATGTTATGTGCTTCTCTGCTGCATAGACGAGTCCATTTGCTCCTCATGTCAGTACTTTGGACTCCAACCAAGTCACCAGGATGTTAAACTTCTCTTTGCTAAACTGAATAGATTGAGTTCCTTGAATTTATCACTAGAAGGCATATAGAAGTGGACCTTTAGGTACTGCATTCATGTCACTGCTCTACAAAAGGGGTGGTAAAGATTTGAGCAAGGAATGCAGAATGGTGGAGCAACAGAATATAGTAGTGAAATTCAGTCGATTTTTAGATTATTGAAGAAAAGCATCAGAGATGACTTTGTGGTGTACAAGTGCGTACATGGGGAAAAGATAGTAGAAGATTCCTTCATTTAGCAGAAAAAAATATCCCATGGTTGGAAGCTGAACTTAGACTCATTCAAACAAGAAGTAAGGTGCACATTTTTAAGGGTGAGAGCTATTAAGTATTGGGGCAATTTACCTAGAGATGTGGTGGATATTTCATCGCACAAAGTCTTTAAATTGAGTTTGGATGTCTTCCTAGAAGATATCCTCTACTTCAACCACAAGTTGTGGGCTAAATGGCAAAATTACTGGATACGATTGTATGTTTTGTGGGATGCTGAGGGCAGGTTAGATCTTTCTTTGGTAACTGATAAGTTGTGTGCTCTGGGGTAGTGACATGAAAGGCAATTGAGGGTAAATGTTAGGCACTGAGTTTTTTATTATAATTCTGATGCAAAAAAATAAAATTTCCCAAATAAATAAGGGATAATTAAAAGCTTAAAAGATTCTGAGCTCAAATGCAGCAGTTGTATTGAATAGGCTTATCATTGTTATCATTGATAAATATTTTACTCTCTATAGTCAATATAATGGGGTTTATAATAAATATAATGGTGTTGTGAACATTTTTTATTTTAAATGTTCACCAACTATGAAACATTGAAAAATATGACTCCAGATCAAGCATAAATGTGGAGATGGGACTATATTAACTTGAAATTGCATTGTGTGAGATGTTATAGAGCAGGGTTTCTCAAACAGGCGTTGCCGCTTGTGTAGGGATAGCCCCTGGCTGGCCGGGCTGGTGTGTTTACCTGCCCCTTCCTCAGGTCCGGCCGATTGCGGCTCCCACTGGCCGCAGATTGCTGCTCCAGGCCAATGGGAGCTGCTGGAAGTGGCAGTCAGTAAGTCCCTCTGCTTCTGCCACTTTCCGCAGCTCCCATTGGCCAGAAGCAGCAATCCAAGGCCAGTGGGAGCCGCGATCGGCCGGACCTGCAGACTAGGCAGATAAACACACTGGCCCGGCCCACCGGGGACTTTCCCTACACAAGCAGCAACCCCTGTTTGAGAAACCCTGTTATAGGATAAGTTTTATGGAATTCCAACTTTGAAAAAGACTCAAGGGTCATGATGAAAAATCACCTGAACGAGTGCTCTCAGTTCGGAGCTGTGACCAAAAAGTCTAATGCCATTCTTTGGTGTAAAATCCGGGGAATCTTTAAAAGGTAAAAGGATGTTATTTTCCTCTGTATTTGGCACTGGTGCGACCACTGGTGGAATCCTGTGTCCCTTTTTGGAGTGCACAGTTGAAGAAGGATGTTGACAAATTGAGAAGTGTTCAGAGATGAGCCACAAGAATGATTGCAGCTTTGGGGAACATAACTGATAGTAACAGACTCAAGGAACTCTAGGTAACTTGAGCACAGGCCCTGGGAACAAATAGCTCAGTCTAGCAGACAAAAGTACAACTAGATCAAATGGCTGAAAGTTGAAGCTAGAAAAATTGAGACTGCAACTAAAGTGCACATTTTTTAATAATGAGGGGAGTTAACCAATTGAATCATTCACAAAGTGTTGTGATTGAGTCTCCATTCCTGGTAATATTTAAACCAAGATTGAATGTTTTTCCTAAGTTCTAGTTCAAAAGGAATTATTTTGAGAAAGTTCAATGGCAGAAGTTGTACAAGAGGTCAGACAAGATGATCATTCATGCTTTTATAGTTCTCTACCTATCCCCCGATAATCCTCTCTTTTCCAAGATGAACAATCCCAGTCTTTTTAATCTCTCCTCATTTGGAAACTGTTCCATACACTTAATAATTTGCATTACCCTTCTTTGTACCTTTTCTATGTCTAATATATATTTTTGGGATGTGGGCATACTATGGATTTATATGATGGCATCATGATATTTACTGTCTTATTATCTGTTCATAACATTCTGCTAGCTTTTCTGACTGCCACTGGACAAAGATGGCAAAGTTTGCAGATGAGACAAAATTACAGAAGATAGTTAAATGCAAAGCAGAGTTACAAAAGGATTTCACAAAACAGGGTGATTGGAAAACCAAAAAAGCAGATGAAATTCGATGTTAAAAAATGCAAAGTAATGCACATTGGAAAACGTAATCCCAACTATACACGCAAAATATTGGGGTCTAAATTAGCTGTTCCCACTCAAGAAAAATCTTGGAATCATTGTGGATAATTCTCTGAAATCATCTACTCAATATGTAGCAGCAGTCACAAAAGAGAACAATGTTAGGAACCATTAGCAAAAGGATAGATAATAAGATAGCAAATTACATAATGCAGGTATATAAATACATACTATTCCTGCACGTAGAATACTGTGGGCAGTTCTAGTCACCCCATATAAGAAAAGATGCATTAGAAATGGAAAAGTTACAGAGAAAGGTAACCAAAATGATTAGAGATATGGAACAAGTTCCATATGAGGCAGGGATTCTCAAACAGGGGTCGCTGCTTGTGCAGGGAAAGCCCCTGGCGGGCCGGGCAGGTGTGTTTACCTGCCCCATCCACAGGTCCGGCCGATCATGGCTCCCATTGGCCGCAGATACTGCACCGGGCCAATGGGAGCTGCTGGAAGCAGTGGCCAGTAAGTCCCTCAGCCCACGCCGCTGTTCTTATGACAAGAAGTTAGGGGAGTAACAGCAGGGCCGGTGCAACCATTTAGGTGACCTAGGCAGTCGCCTAGGGCACTGGCATTTGGGGGGCACCATTTTCTTCGGCAGCGACCGCGGCGGCCAGATCTTCGGCCACCTCAGTTGCTGCTGGCATTTAGGCGGAGGGAGCTGGGGCAGGGGAGAGTGGGGAGGGCTGCCTGCAGCAAGTAAAGGGTGGGAGCCGCACGCAGGAGAACTGCTTCACTTCTCCCACCTCCCAGGCTTGCGGCGCCAATCAGCTTAGGCAGCACAAGCCTGGGAGGCGGGAGAAGTGAAGTGACAGAGTGCTCGGGGTCCTTGTGCTCGTGTGCGGAGCAGGGCTGAGCTGGGGCGGGGGAGGGGTGCTTCAGCGGGGAGGGTGGGAAGCTGCCGCAAGGGGGGGCTCCTCAGGGAGGAGGGGAGAGCTACCACGCGGGGGGTGCGCCTCAGGGCAGAGGCGGAGGGCACAAGGTGGAAGTTTCGCCTAGGGCGCGAAACATCCTTGCACTGGCCCTGAGTAATGGAGTTACTACGTAAAATCCTGTGTCATATGTTTTGTATAAAGTGGGGCTAGAAGATCGAAAGGGTTCATCTGGCTTAACATGTATGAATCTGTGAAAATGCCATTCACTTATTTTCACTGTTACTCTTTCTGCAGCCCAGGCTGATGTTGGCCATGGAGGAAAGGAATGAAACGGATGTGTCTGAGTTCATCCTTCTGGGATTTTCCAGTCTTGGTGAGAAACTGAAGATTTTCCTCTTCCTGGTTCTTCTCCTCACCTACCTGATCACAGTGACGAGCAATGTGGTCATCATTTTCATAGTGTGGGTGGATCCCCGACTCCACTCTCCCATGTACTTTTTCATTGTCAATTTGTCCTTCTTGGAAATCTGGTTCACCTCGGTCACAAGCCCTAAACTGATGCTGAATTTTCTTTCAGTCAACAGAACCATTTCATTCCACGGCTGCATGGCCCAGTCCTTCTTCTATTTTGCTTTAGGGACTACAGAGTTCTACCTCCTAGTGGTCATGTCCTTTGATCGCTATGTTGCCATCTGCCGCCCTTTGCAATATGCCACCATCATGAAGCAGAGACTCTGCATCCAGCTGGTCCTTGGTTCGTGGGTGGGAAGTTTCACAGTTATGAGTTTACGGATGCTCCTGATTTCAAAGCTGAGATTCTGTGGGCCAAACGTGATCGACCATTTCTTCTGTGACAATTCTCCCCTCTTCCAACTCTCCTGCACTGACACCAGTGGGGTTAAGAGGATGGACTCCATTTTGATCTCAACTTTAGTACTGACTTCATTATGTTTAACAATGTTGTCTTACATGAGCATCTTTTTCTCTATTCTCCAAATGCCAACAGTCACAGGCAGACAGAAAGCTTTTGCTACCTGTGGGTCCCATCTCACAGCTTTGACAATTGTCTATGGAAGCTGCATTGTTTTGTATGCCAGGCCTTTGGGAAATTCCTCCTTGGATGTCAACAAAGGGGTGGCTCTGCTGAACAGCATAGTGTACCCTTTCCTCAACCCCTTTATCTACAGCCTCAGAAACAAGACTGTGAAACTCGCCCTGAGAGAAACGTTTGGTCGTAGTACTGTAATGTTATTCCCCAATCTGTGCCATGCTTCTGGATAGATATAAGAAAAGCAAAACAAACAAACAAAAAATACCCACCACCATAATGAAAGAGTCAATCTGTTATGATTAGAAAATTATCTCTAATAGTCCTTTCTCAAGCTGCATTTTTTAAAAATTAAAGTTTAGTCAATTCTACTCTTCAAGGAAATAATTAGATTTATTCAGTCTCTCTTGAAAATGCTGATTTATCACATGCTTGAGACAAATGAGTAATTATCCACTGATTAAACACTTCACAGATCGTAGCAAGGCAAGCTTCCTTCGGGCTGCACAAAAGATGTAAGCTAGGCACACATTTATTCTTTCTGTCTGTAGTTTGTGAGCAATCACAGCACCTTGGTGGAATAGGAAAGCATTGTCCTGATTTTCAACAAATAGAGAACTGAGGCAAAGGATATAATAAATGAATTGCCCAGTGTCTGACAAAACGTCTGTGGACATGCTTGGATTTGGAGTCTGGCTCCTGAGTACAAGTCTTACCCTTTCAGTGGACCAATAGCCCAGTCTGTACAGGCAAATACTCAGTACCCAAATACAGCTGAGGTCCGATTTCAGACTTTTGTGATTTCTATCAGTACATGTGGATTGTTAGTTGCATTATGGAGGTTTCTAAAGTACAGAATGAATTGGTAGAGAGAGGTTCTCCAGTTATTGAGCCTGGTGATTAGGCTACGTGTACGGGATGTGGAAGACACCAGTGCAACTCCCAGCTTCCAGTCAGGCCATATAGTGATTGGAACCTGCATCTCCCATGTACCAGCCGTGATCCAAGCCTTGGGGCTGTAGGGACAGAGCTGAGCTCTCTAGCGTGACCAGTAATACCACCCTTGAAGAGAGGAACTGTTTCACACAAACTGTCACAAGGGCTTGGTTTCATTCTGATGCAGAAGGAAATAGAGTGACCAGACAGCAGGTATGAAAAATTGGGACAGGGGGTGGGGAGTAATAGGAGCCTATATAAGAAAAAGACCCAAAAATTGGGACTGTCCCTATAAAATCGGGACATCTGGTCACCCTAGAAGGAAAGCACACTTTGAAATCATAAAATGGAATTCAAGATTTCCGACTAGAATCTCTCTCCTTCCCCCGCCCTTTCATTGCCATAGTACAAAATCAACGAAGATCAGACACACTAATTTTTACAGTGCTTTTCCGTTTCACCTCTCATTATAAGTGTTGAAAAAAAATCACTATGAAAGATGGAACACAAATAATTAACCCCAAGAAAGAATGTGCCAAAATAACATCAAGTGAGGCATAGATTTTGCTTTTACTGTTTAAAATTAAATATTCCCTCAACCTCCCACTCCCACCGTGTATCAGAAAACAATTTAACCAATTAATCTTCCGGAAAACATTTTCTCTGGTGTGGCGAAAAGGCCCCTGCAGGCAGCCCACCACTTCCTACCACCGCACCGGGGCAATGGCCTCAACCTTGACTCAAAGACAACAGCAGCCTATATTGAGTCAAGCACACGGCTGCCTGATGCACATTGTCCCATAGTGATGTTCGTGGGATCAGTGCTGACTCTGAGAGGAAATCCGCCCACCGTTTCTTGCAGCACAGTGCAGCCCAGCACTTTGCCCTAACTTTCCTAGTATCCTAGAAAGGTAGGGCTGTTTAGCCTTTATTACCTTCAGCTGTAATGCACGGAGCCTACAGGCTTGTATGCTGTAAGACATTAGATTAAGTAGGTTAGCATAAGTATAGTGAAATATAATAGGCCTGTAACTTTTGGCATAGATAAGTAGTCTGAAAGTTACCCTCAGATGTGAGGGAATTTGGGCTAGCTTGTTCAATGGCAGGAGCTGGAACTTAACGGTACACAGAAACAGCAGGAACATGGCAAGAACATGCAAGTAATAACCATAAACGGGCTTAAACAAGAAGTGACAGGTATCATAGTGAGCTGCAATGGCTTTAATATGTATTGCTGTGTTAACCTGTAGAATAAGTACATCTCCGTGTTATGTGGCGGAGGAAGTTAGCTGAGCATTAGCATAAATATTCACAATGGTGCACAGGCCTTATAATAGGGCAGACCACCATGCCGAGAGTTCGTTTTCTGGGCTTAGCTACCTTTTGACCCTTTAGCTCTGTTGTTATCTACCATCCGTCTTCGGCATTGAGGAACTTGGGACATTGAACTCATTGGGCACACCAGGGCTGGTCTTCCGTCTCTCATCACCAGGTCCTCAACAAAGGCTGTAAGTAGGCACGTTTAAGAGCTCATGTCAAGAATGATACCCCAATACTGTGCTACTCCTATCTTTTCTGTGGCTCAGAGTTTTTCTGGCTTTGTTCATTATTCTAATAAAGATCTATCATCTTTACCATACACCCCAAGGCTCCCAATAAGATATTGAACTCACTGGGTTTAATTCTCTATAGCCTGATTCTTGAGACAAGAGCCTTATGACCTTCTGATCAACCGCCAAATAGGATTAATCTTTAAAAGAGTCAAGCAACAGCTGCAAGGGGCCTAGAGAGCTCATTTAATTCAACGCCCTGCACCGAGGCAGGCCGAAATAAACAGAGCCCAGCCCTCACAGGTGTTTGTCCAACCAGTTCTTAAAATCTCCAGTGAGGGGAGGGTTTCCACATCCTACCTTGGAAACTATTCTAGTTCTTAACTGTCCTTACAGTTAGATTTGAAACTAGGGAAATCGTTCTCAATCTCCCTTGCTGCAGATGGAACCCATTACTTCTTGTCCTACCTTCCATGGACTGGAGAACGGGTCGTTATTCTCTTTATACCAGCCCTTAACACATGTGCAGACGTTAACAGGTGCCCCTTGGTCGTCTGTTCTCGAGACTAAACATGTCCCAATTTTAACCTTTTCTTATAGGTTTTCTAAACTTTTTTGTTTATTTTTTTTGCTCTTCTCTGGTCTCTATCCAATTTGTGCCCATCTTTTCTAAAGTGTGGCACCCAAAACTGGACGCAATACTCCAGCTGAGGCCCCACCAGTGCGAAAGAGAGTGGGACAATTACCTCCTGTGTCTTGTGTGCAACACTCCTGTTGTTCCTCCCCACCCCCCGCTGAATGATATTAAGCTTTTTAGCAAAGGCCTCACACTGTTGGCTCTCCTTCAGATGGTGATCCACTCTAGCCCCCAGATTCCTTTCAGCAGTATTTTCACCTAGCCTGATAGTCCCCATTTTGTTGTTGTGCATTTGATTTGTCCTTCCTAAGTGTAGTACCTTGTAATTGTATTTCTTGAGTTTCATCTTGTCAGTTTCAGACCAATTCTCTCATTTGTCAAGGCTGTTCTGATTACTAATTCCATCCTCTGAAGTGTTTTCATATCCTCTCAGCTTGGTGTCATCTGCCAATTTTATAAGCTCTCCATTATCAAAGTTATTAATGAAAATATCGTATAGTCCCAGACCCAAAATTGACCCCTTCAGGACATGAGATAGACCCTCCTGGTTTGACAGAGAACCATTGGTAACTCTTCTTTGATTATCGACTTTCACCAGTTGTGCACCCAACTTGTAATAATTTCACCTGGACTGCATCTCTTTTAGCTTGCTTATGAGAATGCCATATGGGGCAACGCCAACAGCCTTACTGTAATCTAGATATATCCTGTCTACTACTACTCCCATATCCGCAGGGCCCGTAAGCGTAGAAGAGGACATTAGGTTGGTTTGGCAACATTTGTTCTTGATAAATCCATGGTGGCTATTCCATATATTCCAATTTTTTCTCAAGGTGATTACACATTGATTGTTCAACAGTTTGTTCCACTGTGTTTCCAGGCATTGAAGTTAGGCTTTCTTGTCTTCAATTCCCTGGCTCCTCTTTCTTTCCTTTTTAAAGATAGGTACTAGGATTGCTCTTCTCAATCGTCTGGGAGACTGGGGAATAGGTGCCCAAATATCTTAAGTAGCTTGGAAAAATCTAAGCCACAATGTGGACAGGGCCTAATAGCTGTACCTGGGATTTCATTACACAGAACAAAATTGTAGAACTCCATCATTTTCCTACATTATTGCTCTATGTAAGTGATGAATGTTCAGGTAAGCCCGTCTCATACCAAAGCTCCTATACCACATCAAATAATTATTGCTACAATAAAATCACTAGTGTTGACTGGTGTTGCCTGTCTTTGGATGGAAGTCTAGTCTCTGTTCTTCCTTAATCGCGGCCTCTAAAATGATACTGCTTACAGTCTTGTATTAGAAAAAAAGTCTAACTTTCCCATTTCATCTGTTAAGTGGAATGTTATTGTGGCATGTCTCAAAATCAAGGGCTTCATACCAAAACCTAATGGAACACACACAAATGTTCGTAAGTAGAAATAGGTGAAATTTTTCTGTAGAAACTCTTTTTGGTCGAAAATGCTGAAAGGTTTTGCAAGTTTTTGTTGGTTTCACTGAGTTATGTCAACCATTTTTTACAAAAAATCAGAACATTTTATTGCTTTGGGATTTTTTAGTGCAAAACAACTTTTTTGTCTGAAAATTTCCTTTGCTTTTGTTTGGAAAACCTTTAAAAATGGACCAAAGTGAAACAATTACATGTCAATGTTTTCATTTGACCCAACACAAATTTACTGTTTCTGTTTAACTTTTTCATTCTCTGCAAATTCTTTTAAAAATTATTTCAACCTGAAACAATGTTCAATTTTTTAAAAGGTCACCTTACTGAAATAGGTTTTATTCACACATTAATTTGCCAATCTGTCAATTTAAGATCATAATCTTTGGAAGTGTTTGGGAAAAAGAGTAAATAATTTTGTGACTGTTTGAGGAAGATGTTTCTTTTCAGAGCATGAATACAAATTCTAATTAAAAATAATATAAAACCCTCCAAATTTTGAAAAATCACAAAAAGATGAATTCATTTTCCTAGTCTGCTTTAAAATTGTGTGGTAGGATTTTTAAAGATTCCTAAATGTTTGAGCACCCGGATCCCATGGAGAGATAATGGGAATGCTGCACCTAAGTACTGTAGATTTTCTGAAAATCTTAGCCTTAAAGAAGATGATAATTTTAGGGTTCAATTTGATCAGGTATCTCAGGGTGTCCTATGAGAGTTCTTGCCTCTGGTAATCTCCTGTTGGTGTTGCCATCACTCAAATTAAATCATTGCACTTTCAAAACCTTATTTAATGCGTGGGTGAAAGCAAGACTTTTCCCCGGATGAACAGAGGAGAGATGGTGAGAGAGCAACGGCTACTGAGAGAGAGATTCAGAGAACAGATCTGGTTTTTGTTTCTTTTCTAAATGACAGCAGCCGTTCCATCACTAATCTGAAAAGGTAAATATATAACACTATAATATGACTGTTCATATGCTTTGGTGTTCCATAGTTCACTTATTTGTAGAATAGGAGGGACTGTTGTGATAATGTAATATGATTTTCTGTGTAACACCGGCCAGAGAACATCTCAGGAAAAAGTTCCAAGAGTATAGACAAAAGTATAACAAGATCTAATGGCTGGGAGTTGAAGATAGACAACTTCAGATTGAATTTAGTGTCTATTTTTAATAGTAAAGACACATGCCCATTGAAATAACTTAGGAAGGATGTTGTAGCGTATTCTCCATCCCTGTATCAGAGGGGTAGCTGTGTTAGTCTGGATCTGTTAAAGCAGCAAAGAGTCCTGTGGCACCTTGTAGACTAACAGACGTTTTGGAGCATGAGCTTTCGTGGGTGAATACCCATCCAACGAAGTGGGTATTCACCCACGAAAGCTCATGCTTCAAAATGTCTGTTAGTCTATAAGGTGCCACAGGACTCTTTGCTGCTTCTCCATTCCTGGTTGGTTTAAAATCAAGATTGAATGTTTTCCTAAAAGGCAGGCTCTAGTTCAAAAGAAATTATTTTGGGGAAGTTCTGTGTCTGGAGTTAGACAGGAAATCAGACTAGATGATCACAGTGGTCCCTTCTCACCTTGGAATTTATGAATCTATTATGGTGGATGTTGTGGGACAAAAACCAAAAAGAACGTATGCTGCTGAGTGCTCAGAGACAGAGAAGTTTAGACTCCTGGAGGGAGGTTTCACCTAAATGGCTTATTCAGATTTTTTTTTCATTGAGAATGGTCATCGGTTTTCTCCAGAGTGGAGCAGGAGCAGCACCACAGAGAGGATGTGGGAGCTGGACCCTGACCAGGAATGAAGAATGGTCATGCTTTGATAGATCAGGGTCTCTCTTGAGATGTAGGAAGTGGAAGGGTCACTAAATGCTATATTTATGTTTATGTTTAGCTTGGTTAAATAAAAATATAATGTTTTTTTAAAGCCAGAAATCAGAGGTTTAGTATCTGTAGTTTGGAAGAGACCTGTAATGTCTTTGACATAGAAGAAGGAAAACAGCCAGGATCACTGAATATTTACGGCAAGTGTCCGGAGAGCAATATTAAAGGAGTATAAGGCTAGTAGTACCAAAGTTGAGACAGCGGCGTTGAATCAGGGAGGGGCAGCTCATGACAAGTGAGAGAATGAATGGTGGCATTACAAGGTAAAATGCTATGATCTATGTTAGGCAAAAAAACCTGACTAGAAAATCCAAAGGGTCTCATTTGGCTTTAAAATGTCTGAATCTATGAAAATGGCACGTTCTTCTTTTCACTATTTGAGCATTAGCTTTCGTGGGCTATTACCCACTTCATTAGATGCATCTGATGAAGTGGGTTATAGCCCATGAAAGCTTTTTGTTGATACAGACTAATGCGGCTACCCTCTGAAACTTATTTTCACTGTAACTCTTTCCAGAGCCAAGGCTGACGTTGGACATGGAGGAAAGGAATGAAACGGCTGTGTCTGAGTTTATCCTACTGGGATTTTCCAGCCTTGTTGAGAAACTGAAGATTTTCCTCTTCCTGATTCTTCTCCTCACCTACCTGTTCACAGTAACAGGGAACGTGGTCATCATTTTCATAGTGTGGGTGAATCACAGACTCCACTCTCCCATGTACTTTTTCATCGCCAATCTGTCCTTCTTGGAAACATGGTTCACCTCAGTCACAAGCCCTAAGATGATGCTAAACTTTCTCTCAATCAGCCGAACCATTTCTTTCCATGGCTGCATGGCTCAGACCTTCTTCTATTTCGCCTTAGGTGCAGCACAGTTAGCCTTCCTAGTGGTCATGTCCTTTGATCGTTATGTTGCCATCTGCCGCCCTTTGCAATACGCCGCCATCATGAAGCAGAGACTCTGCATCCAGTTAGTTCTTGGTACATGGGTGGGAAGTTTCACAGTTATGAGTTTACGGATGCTCCTCATTTCGAAGTTGAGTTTCTGTGGGCCAAACGTGGTCAACCATTTCTTCTGTGACAACACACCCCTTTTCCTACTGTCCTGCACTGACACCAGTGGGGTGAGAAGGGTGGATTCTATTTTGATCTCAACTTTAGTGCTGAGTTCATTATGCCTAACAATGTTGTCATATGTGAGCATCTTATTTTCTATTCTCCGAATCCCAACAGCCACAGGCAGACAGAAAACTTTTGCTACATGTGGGTCCCATCTCACATCTTTGGCAATTGCCTATGGGAGCTGCATTGTGTTGTATACCACACCTTCAGGAAATTCCTCCTTGGATGTCAACAAAGGGGTGGCTCTGCTGAACACTGTCCTGTACCCTTTCCTCAACCCCTTTATCTACAGCCTCAGAAACAAGACTGTGAAACTCGCCCTGAGAGAAACATTTAGGTTGAGCACTGCAAAGTTGCTCTCTGATCTGTGACGTGCTTCCAAATAGATACAAGAAAAGCAACAGAAAGCTAATGGAAGGGCATGAATCAATCCACTAATCTGTAGGCCAATTTTGCGTAATACTCTTTCCTTCACATGTATTTGTTATGAATAAATGTTCAGTCAATTCTACTATTAATAAAAATAATTAGAATAATTAAACCTTCCTTTAGAGTGCTGAACTGTCACCCACTTGAGATCAATGTGCAATTATCCAGAGAACAAACACTGCATTGATAAAAAGCGACAATGAATCCTGTGGCACCTTATAGACTAACAGATGCATTGGAGCATGAGCTTTCGTGGGTGAATACCCACTTCCTCAGACTCATGTAGTGGAAGTTGCATCTGATGAAGTGGGTATTTACCCACGAAAGCTCATGCTCCAACAGGTCTATTAGTCCAGGGTTTCTCAAACAGGAGTCGCCGCTTCTGAAGGGACAGCCCCTGGCGGGCCAGGCCGCTGTGTTTACCTGCCTCGTCTGCAAGTCTGGCCAATCGCGGCTCCCACTGGCCGTGGATCGCTGCTCCGGGCCAATGGGAGCTGCTGGAAGTGGCGTTTCAGATGTGAAACAGCATGAAGGTATTTAAGAAGCCAACTCAAAGAGTTCCTTCTACACAAGCATTCAGGTCTTGAGCAGTCCCGGCAAACAACGCACGTTACAACAAAGCTTAAACTTGTTCTTCATAATAATTTTAAAAACAACACTAGCTGCCTATTTAATTTTAAAAACAACAAAAAATACCCACCTTCCTTTCCATTTTTTATAAGGAGTCTTGAAATTTAAATCTCCTCAGTGTGATAGATAGGTTGGCTTTGATCTTCTTAGCTCTTGGAAGTCCAGGGTCTCCGGGCCGCTAGCCCTGTGCTGCCCGGGGTCCCTAGGGACAGCTCTGTCTGCCATTAGGGATTTTTTTTCCTCGAAAACCCACTGTAACATTTTGTGAACTCCAGGTGTTCACGAACCCCAGTTTGGGAACCACTGACCTAGACCATCCCTCACAGGTGTTTGTCCAACTGTTCTTTAAAACCTACAATGAAAGGGATTCCAGACCCACTCTTGGAAGCCAATTCTAGAATTTAATTACCATGGTAATTGGAATGTTTTTCCTAATATCTAACCTGTATCTCCCTGTTATAAACAGATAGTTAAGGGTTAATGTCTCTTTTACCTGTAAAGGGCTAACAAGCTCAGTGAACCTTGCTGACACCTGACCAAAGGACCAATGGGGGGACAAGATACTTTCAAATCTTGGTGGAAGGAAACCTTTGCTTTGTGCTTTTTGGGTTGTTCTTTGTTCTCTCTTGGGGCTAAGAGAGGCCAGACATGCAACCAGGTTCCTCCAATCTTTCTGAAACAGTCTTCCATGTTCAAAATAGTAAGTATTAGCTAGAAAAGGTGAATTAGATTTATGTTTGTTTTCTTTATTTGCAAATGTGTATTTTGCTGGAAGGATTTTACCTCTGTTTGCTGTAACTTGTATTTTATACTAGTGGGGAGTGAGTCCGTCTGGTGTATGTAAAGCTGAGACCCTGTAAACATTTTCCATCTTGATTTTACAGAGATAATTTTTACTTTTTCTTTCTTTAATTAAAAGCTTTTCTTTTTAAGAACCTGATTGATTTTGTCTTTGTGTAAGACCCAAAGGGACTGGGTCTGAACTCACCAGGGACTGGTGGGGGGAAAGCAGAAGGGGGAAGGTGAATTTCTCTCTGTTTTAAGATTCAAGGAGTTTGAATCACAGTAATCTCTCAGGGTAACCCAGGGAGGGGAAAGTCTGGGAGGGGAAAGATAGGGGAATGGTTTATTTCCCCATGTTTTAAGACCCAAGGGGTTTGGGTCTTGGTCTCCCCAGGGAAGGTTTTGAGGGAACAAGGAGTGCACCAGACACTAAAATCTCTGGTTGGTGGCAACGCTATCAGATCTAAGCTAAGAATTAAGTTTAGAGGAGTACATGTAGGTCCCCACTTTCTGGACGCTAAAGTTCAAAGTGGGAAAAAGACCCTGACACTCCCTTTCTGAAAATTAGCCTATTACTTCTTTTCCTACCTTTAGTAGACATAGAGAAGAATTCATCATGGTCCTTTTTCTAACAGCCCATAACAGATTGGAAGGCTGTTATAAGGTGCACCCAACTCTTCTTTTCTCAAGACAAAGTAAACCCTTTTTAAAATGTCTCCCCCCCATAAGTCAAGTGTTCTCAACTTTTTATCACTTTTGTTGCTCTCCTCTGGACTCTTTCCATTTTATCCACCTCTCTTGTGGTGGGTAAGAACTGGACACAGTACCGAGCTGAGGCCTCACCAGTGCAAGTAGAGTGGGACAATTACCTCCAATTTCTTAGATACGACATTCCCATTATTACACCCCAGAGTGATGATACCTTTATAGCAACCGCATCACATTGACACACATTCAGATTCTGATTCACTATTAGACCCAGATACTTTCCAGCACTTCTACCCCTTAGCCAGCCACTCCCCATTTCGGAGTTCTGCATTTGATTTTTCCTTCCTAAATGAAGTACTTTGCACTAGTCTTCACTAAATTTCATCTAGTTGAATTCAGACCAATTTTCTCATTTGTCAAGGTGGCTTTGAATTCTAATCCGATCACCCAAAGTACTTGCAAAACATCAAAGCTTGGTGTTGTGACTGTATCTCCCATAAGGCTTTATGGAAATATGCTTAGAATGTGTTTGATGCTGCATATACCATGCAACATATCTCTGTAAAGGTTATGATCTACTGAATCTATTAATCCTATTCATCTGCATGTATCATTTTTGTATTCAAAGTTATGAATGTTATGAATGTTGGCGGAGTACTAGCTTGATTTCTAAATAAAATCTTAGTAGAGCATTTGGTCAGTTCCTGGAGAAAGGAATGTTGAAATTAAGTACCTAATCAAGAAACACTTAAAGGACAATGGATCTTGAAATGCTCCAATCCACATCAGAAGTCTACTTGCGGACATTCAAGGTAGCATGTAAACAATGGCTGCTACCTGTAAAAACTGAGAGTTATGCATGGACATGTGACTTGCCCAGGTGACTCCTAAACTCCATCTTGTAGTTGGACTTTGCATAGGATTGAGGAGGGGGTCTCCACCCACAAGAGAGAGTCTATTTAAACCCCTGTCTTCAGCTGGCTAAAGAAGAGGCCTCTCCACCTCCCAGGATACTTGAAAGAAACTGGAATAAAGGACAGCAACTGCAGGGGGTTGAGTAATTGCTCAACCCAGGCTAATAGGAGATTAGTCTGTAAAAGGGAGCATTCTGGAACTGGTGAGAATCTTATCTGCATTCAGTTTGATTAGACATAGATTTGTGCATTTAATTTATTTTTGCTTGGTGACTTACTTTGTTCTCTCTGTTACTACTTGAAGCTACTTAAATACTACTTTCTGTATTTAATAAAATCACTTTTTACTTATTAGTTAACTCAGAGTATGTATTAATACCTGGAGAAGCAAACAACTGTGCATCTCTCTCAGTGTTACAGAGGGTGAACAATTTATGAGTTTACCCTGTATAAGCTTTATACAGGGTAACATGGATTTATTTGGATTCAGACCCCATTGGGAGTTGGACATCTGAGTGTCAAAGACAGGAACACTTCTGTTAGCTGCTTTCAGGTAAACCTGCAGCTTTGGGGCAAGTAATTCAGACCCTGGGTCTTTGTTGGAGGAGAGGGGTGTATCTGGCTCACAAGACAGGGTGCTGGAGCCCTGAGCTGGCAGGGAAAGCAGGAGCAGAGATAGCCTTGGCACATTGAATGGCAGATCCCAAGGGGAGTTCTGTGATCTAACTCATGACAGGTGTCATCAGCAAATTTTATAGACACACTTTCTACTCCATTATACAAGTCAGTGAAAGTAATCCCAGCACATCCCTTATCCCGCGTCCCTTCCTGCAACCCGCATTGGCCTGGAGCAGTGAACCTGCAGATGTGTCAGGTAAACAAACCACCCAGCCCTCCAGGGTGCTTACCATGGCAGGCCATGTGCCAAAGGTTGCTGATCTCTGTTTTAGAATATGAGCAATAGAAAGGTTTTCAAAAAGGGCAAGGAACTTCATGCATGTTTAAGAATAATATTTTTCAGTTTCCTTTCACAGCATGATTCCAAGCTATGATGGAAATAATCATGAAAAAAAAGAAAAGTTGGGAAATTAAAAAAAGCTGAATTAATCACCCAATTATGCCTTAACAGTTTATGGTAGGATTTTCAAAGATCCCTGTGGGATGTGAGCACCTAAATCCCATCGAAAGATCATGGGAACTCTGCATCTAACAGACTGTCTTCTTAAAAATCTTAGAGTTAAAGTTGATCATTTTTGTGTTCAATTTGATCATGCATCTCAGGTTGTCCTAGGAGATTTCTTGTCTCTGGTAATTTCCCAATGATGTTGCAAGACCTCAGATGAAAACATCACACTTTCAAAATGTTATTTATAGAGTGAATGAAGGCAAAGACTTTCTCCAGATGCACTGAGAAGGAGAAATTCTGAGAGAGCAACAAAGACAGAGAGATTTTCAGAGAAAGAGAGAGGAATTTTCTTTTGTTTTTCTAAATGACAACATCCTTTGCTCAGCCAGTCTGGAAAGGCAAAGATTTGAAACTGTGGTATGGCTATTCCTTGCTTGTCCCATGATTTGTAATTCATAGATTAAAAGGCTAGAACATTGTGATCATCTTGACTGATCTCCTTTATAAGACAGGCCATAGAAATTCCTGGTAAAATTCCCTAGAGCAGATCTTTTATACAAAAACATTCGATCATGATTTAAAAATGGTCAGCGATGGAGACTCCACCATAACCCTTGGCAAGTAGTTCCAATTGTTAATTATCTTCTCTCTTTAAAATGTCCACCTTATTTCCAGAGTGAATGTGTCTTGTTTCAACTTCCATCCAATGGATCGTGTTATGCCTTTCTCTGCCAGAGGGAAGAGCCCACGTGCTTCCCAACTTCGTACCTTAGATTTTAGACCCTAGACTCTAACCAAGTCACCCCTTACACTTCTCTTTCTTAAGCTAAATGGATTCAGCTCTTTGAGTCTATAAGGCTTATTCTAACAGGTTTTTAACTACTGCTTTAGTTATGTCACTGCCGTAGAAAAGGGGTACAAGGAACGTTTTTGAAAGGTAGCTGGAATGGTGGAGCAATAGAAGATAGCAGTGAAGTTCAGTCTATTTAGATTATTGTAGAAAAGATTAAGAGATGAGCCACAAGAATGATTAAAGATTAGGAAAGCATTTCTTAGAGCATTACACTTCAGGAGCACAAAATTCTCAGCTGAACAGAGAGAAACTTAAAGAGTAACTTGATCCTAGTGAGTAAGTATCTACATGGAGAACCAATATTTCAGTATAGCAGAAAAAGGTTTAACAAGGAAAGATGACTGGAAGTCAAAGCTAGAGAAATTCAGTGTGGAACTGAGGTGCACATTTTTAACTGGTAAGGGGAATTAACCATCTGATGAAGTGTGTTGGTGGATATTCCAGAGCTGTTCATTTTTAAATCAAGATTAGGTGTTTTTCTAATAGATGGGCTCTAATCCAAAAGGCATTATTTTGAGGAAGTTAAATGGCTGAAGTTATATAGGAGGTCAGACTAGATGACCATAGATTCCAGGGCCAGAAGATACCACTATGATGAGTATGTTGTAAAAAAATCTCTCCAAAAGAATCTATTCCTCTGCATGCTTAGACTCAGAGGCTTGGGTTTCTGGATGACTGATTTGGATTTTTTTTTAAATGTATTTAAAGGGTCATCGATTGTCTCAAGAGGACAGAGGGAACTGGATTAAAGAGATTTTTCAGGGAGCTGGACCCTGATCAGGAAGGGAATTGCTGCCAGACTCTGATAAAATCTGGCTTTCCTAGTGGTGTGAAAATAGAAGGTGATGGAATTCTATGTCTATATTTATGATTGCTCAGGCTAAAGACAAGGTTACCAGTTTTTCAAACACAGAACTCAGAGACTCAGTTTGTCAGTGGGATTTAAAATGACCTGCAGGGCACTTGAAATAGAATTGTGAAAAAAACCCACATCCTTTATTTACCTGAGAGGAACAGTAGAGGAGTAAAGGGGCTGTAGTACCAAATTTGGAATTCTGCTGTTGAAAAAGAGTGTGTTCCCAGGGAGGAGCAGCTTGTGGCAACAAGTTAGGAGATTAAAGAAGAGTTATTAGGTAAAAGCCTATGTCATATGCTATGGACAGAGTCAGAAGATTACAGGCTTCCATCTAATTTTAATATCCAAGAATCTGTGCAAATGGTGTGCTAGTATTTTCACTGTTACTTTTTCTACAGACAAGGCTGATGTTGGACATGAAGGAAAAAAATGGAACGGCTGTGTTTGAATTCATCGTACTGGGATTTTCCAGCCTTGGTGAGAAACTGAAGATTTTCCTCTTCCTGATTCTTCTCGTCACCTACCTGATCACAGTGACGGGCAATGTGGTCATCATTTTCATAGTGTGGGTGGATCGCCGACTCCACTCTCCCATGTACTTTTTCATCGCCAATTTGTCCTTTTTGGAAATCTGGTTCACCACAGTCACGAGCCCTAAGATGATGCTGAACTTTGTGTCAGTCAGTAGAACCATTTCACTGAATGGCTGCATGGCCCAGACCTTCTTCTATTTCGCCTTAGGTGTAACAGAGTTAGCTCTCCTAGTGGTCATGTCCTTTGATCGCTATGTTGCCATCTGCCACCCTTTGCAATACACCACCATCATGAAGCAGAGACTCTGCATCCAGCTGGTCCTTGGTTCGTGGGTGGGAAGTTTCACAGTTATGAGTTTACGGATGCTCCTGATTTCGAAGTTGAGATTCTGTGGACTAAATGTGATCAACCATTTCTTTTGTGACAATTCTCCCCTCTTCCAACTCTCCTGCACTGACACCAGTGGGGTGAGAAGGGTGGATTCCATTTTGAGCTCAACCATAGTCCTGAGCTCACTATGCCTGACAATGTTGTCATATGTGAGCATCTTATTCTCTGTTCTCCGAATCCCAACAGCCACAGGCAGACAGAAAGCTTTTGCTACCTGTGGCTCCCACCTCACATCTTTGGCAATTGGGTATGCAAGCTGCATTGTTTTGTATGTCAGGTCTTCAGAAAATGCTTCCTTAGATGTCAACAAAGGGGTGGCTCTGCTGAACACCATAGTGTACCCTTTCCTCAACCCCTTCATCTACAGCCTCAGAAACAAGACTGTGAAACTCGCCCTGAGAGAAACCTTTAGCTTGAGCACTGTAAAGTTGTTCCCCAATCTGTGACATGCTTCCAAAGAGATAAAAGAAAAGCAATGGAGGGATAATAGAAAGGCATGAATCTAGCTGCTAATGTGTAGCCAAGTTATGTGTAATGATTCACATGGTGTTTTTTTTTATAAATAAAGGTTCATTGAATGCTAGTGTTCAAGGAAATGGTAAGAGTTATTAAGCTGTTCTTGAAAGTGCTGAATTGTCAGACCCTGGAACTCAGTGTGCAATGATCCACAGAACTCAAACTGCATTGAGAGTAGCAGAGTAAACTTCCTTTAATTACGCGACTTTCAGTAGCACTTGGCACTAGGGATCTGTACGCCACTCCTTTAGTTATCACTGCAGCTTCTGAAAATTTCACAACACTCTTGTGTGGTAGGACAACACTGTCTGAATTTTTTATATCTAAATAACTAAGGAAAGGGTATAAGAACTGAATTGCCTAAGGTCTGACAAAAAATCTATGGCTGACCTAGGCTCTGAAGTCAGGATTTTTGAGTCCAAGGCTTGCTCATCAATCAAATGGATCAATATCCTAGTCTGTAGAGAGAAACATGCAATAGCCTACTGTCTCTGAGGTGAGAGTTCAGATTTCCACCCTGTCTGTCAGTAGCAGTAGAATGTTAGTCACGGTTTGGAAGTTTCTCAGATACAGAA
Organism: Gopherus flavomarginatus; assembly: GCF_025201925.1. NCBI lineage: Eukaryota > Metazoa > Chordata > Testudines > Testudinidae > Gopherus > Gopherus flavomarginatus. The sequence continues at coordinate 1,738,907 of NC_066627.1, read as the reverse complement.
AGTATTGTTAGAGAGAGATTCTTCAACTGCAGATCCTGTGAAAGACGCCTGTACAACTCCCAACTTCAAATCAGGCCAAATAGTGATTGGAACCTGAGCCTCTCCAGTTCCAAGCCATAATCCAAGACATTGGCCTCTAGGATCAGTGCTGTTTTTCTTTCTAGAATTGACCAACAACACTATCCTGAACAGCAAAACTGTTTCATAATAAATGACAAAAGGTCTTGGTTTCATTCTGATGCAGAAGAACACATTTTGGACCCATGAAATGTAATTCTAGATTTCCCATCAGCCCCCCCCCATCTTCCTTTCTCATTGTACCAGATTAACTAAGCATTTCAGATGCTCTAATTTTCACATTGCTTTTCTGTTTCACCCATAGTAATAAGTACTGTGAGGAAAAAATATTTTCACACTTACACTTGAAATCTGGAACATAAATAATTAATCCTCAAAAGAAGAAAGTGCTGAAATGAAAGCTCCAATTCTCTCATGTATCAAGGTCACATTGAATTCTAATCCTGTCCTCCAAAATACTTGCAACACCTCCTAACTTGGTGCCATCTACAAATTATATAGACACACTTTCTACTGCATTGTATCCACCCTTTGCTACCATGTGGTGGGTCAGAACTGGACACAGTATTCCAGCTGGGCCTCACCAGTGCAAGTAGAGTGGGACAATTGCCCCCAATTTCCTATGTACAGCTCTCCTGTTACTAGGCCCCAGAATGATATTATCCTATCTAACAACTATATCACACTACTGACTCATATCCAGTTTGTGATTCAGTATTAGCCCCAGATACTTTTCAGCACTTCTATCCCCTAGCCAGTCACTCTCCATTTTGGAATTCTGCATTTGATTTTTCCTTCCTAAATGAAGTATTTTGCATTTCTCTTTATTGAATTTCATCTTGTTGAATTCAGTCCAATTTTCTAATTTGTCAAGGTTGTTTTGAATTCTAACCCTGTCCTCCAAAGTACTTGCAACACATCATGGCTTGGTGTCATCTGCAAATGTTATAGACATACTTTCTACTCCATTATGCAAGTCATCAGCAAAAATAATGAACTTTACCAAAGCCAGGTTTGACCCCCTGGAAACCCGACTAGATACTCCCTCCGAGTTTGTCAGTGAACCACTGATCACTACCTTTTGGATATAGTCATTTAACCAGTTGTGCTCCCACCTTAGAGTAATTTCACCTAGACCCCATTTCCCTAGTTTACTTATGAGAATGTCATGTGGGACTGTGTCAAAAACCTCACTACAATCTAGATAGATCCTGTCTACTGCTTCTCCTCTATCTACAGCAGGGTTTCTCAAAGAGGGGTCACCGCTTGTGTAGGGAAAGCCCCTGGCAGGCTGAGCTGCTGTGTTTACCTGCCCCGCCCACAGGTCAGGCCGATCACAGCTCCCACTGGCCGCGGATCACTGCTCCGGGCCAATGGGAGCTGCTGGAAGCGGTGAGGGCCCAGGGAGTTACTGGTCGCCACTTCCAGCAGCTCCCATTGGCCCGGACCAGCGATCCGCGGCCAGTGGGAGCTGCGATCGGCTGGATCTGTGAACAGGGCAGGTAAACACACTGGCTCAGCCCGCCAGGGGCTTTCCCTACACAAGCGGTGAGCCCTCTTTGAGAAACGCTGGTCTACAGGGACACTAAACCTCTCAGAGAAGGAAATTAAGTTTGTTTGACAAGATTTGTTCTTGATAAATCCACACCAGCCATTCCTTATCTCACTAGTGTCATCTCAGTGCTGGTACTTGGGTTGTTTAACCAGTTGTTCCAATATCTTTCCAGGTGTTGAAGTGAGGCTGACTGGTGTACAATACTCTGGGTTTGCTACATTCCCTTTTTTAAAAACGTAACTTAATATAGACAGTCGCCCTTGGACTATTCTCTGGGAGACTGCACCAAACTTCCTCAGTCTTTCTGTACATCTTTGGATAAAAATCTATTCTCTGTTCTTGGCCTCTAAAATACACTGTGAGCAGTCTGCTATTAGAGCAATATTCTAACTTTAAATTTGATTTGCTAAAGGGAATGGCATTCTGTCCCATCTCAATATCAAGTGATTCACATTGAAAAATGGCAAAACAAACATACAGAAGCTCAGAAATAGAAGTGAGTGACCTTTTGTGGCTGAAACTATTTTTAGTCTCAAATGCACATTTAGCAACACATACAGGTTTTGCAAATTCATGTGGGTTTCACTGAAGTGTATTAGCCATTTGTTTAAAAAAAAATCAAAACGTCTCTTTGCAGCATTTTCCACTGAAATGTTTCTGTTCTTCAGTTCAAAATTCCATTGCTTTGATTTAAAAAAAAATGGAAAACATTTTATGGGCTCAATAATTCAAAGCTATACACTTCAATTTTTTATTTGCCCCAAAAGAAATGTGCAGATTTTTTTCTTAGCATTTGCATTCACCAAACTTTTTTTCCCATTAGTTTCAAATTGCAACAAAAATTATTTTTATTATTTTCAGTTACCAGCTATCTGCAAAAAACATTATTCACACAGTTATACTCTCAAATAAACATTACTCTGTTATTTTACCTACAATCTGTTTATTTTAGAACATAATCAACAGAAAGGTTTGCAAATGGGTAAAGAACTTCATGTATGTTTAAGAATAATATATTTCAGTTTCCTTTGACAGCATGATTCCAGTCTCTGATGGAAATAATCATGAAAAAAATGAAAAGTTGTGAAATTCAAAAAAGTTGAATTAATCACCCAGTTCTCTCTTAACAGTTTATGGTGGGATTATCAATGATTCATAAGGGATTTGAGCACCTAAATCCCATGGAAAGATTATGGGAGTTCTGCACCTAACTGCCTTAGTCATCTTACAAATCTTAGCCATAAAGATGACCGTTTTTGTGTTCAGTTTGATCATGCATCTCAGGTTGTCCTAGGAGATTTCTTGCCTCTGGTAATTTTCTGTTAGTGTTGCCAGTCCTCAGATGAAATCATCACACTTTCAAAACTTATTTATAGAGTGGGTGAAGGCAAAGATTTTCTCCAGATGCACAGAGAAGGAGAGATGCTGAGAGAGCAACAGAGACACAGAGAGAGAGAGAGATTTTCAGAGAAAGAGAAAGGTGTTTTCTGTTTCTTTTCTAAACGACAGCATCAATTGCTTGGTCAGTCTGGAAAGGTAAAGTATGAAACTATGGTATGGCTATGCCTATGCTTTTCTGTGGTTCATAAATTCATAGATTAGAAGGCTAGAAGGGAGCTTTGTCCACATCCAGGCCAGTCTCCTTTTTAACACAGGCCATAGAAATTCCCACTAAAAATTCCCAGAGGAAAAAATGTCACTGATGGAGACTCCACTATAATCCTGGGTAAGTTGTTCCAGTTGTTAATTATTCACCCTCTTAAACATGCACTTCTTTTTTCCAGAGTGAATTTGTCTTGTTCCAACTTCCATCCAATGGATCCCGTTATGCATTGCTCTGCTACGTGGAAGAGCCCACCTGCATCCCAAATTGGTATGCTAGACTCTAACCAAGTCACCCCTTGCACTCCTTTTGGTTAAGCTAATTAGATTGAGCTTCTTCAGTCCATACGGCTTGTTCAAGTGGGTCTTTAGCTACCGCATTAGTTATGTCACCGCTGTAGAAAAGGTGTACAAAGGTAAAAGTCAGGAAGGTAGATGTAGCACTGGAGCAATAGAATGTAATAGTGAAGCTCAATCTATTTAAGCAGCAAAGGATCCTGTGGCACCTTATAGACTAACAGACGTTTTGGAGCATGAGCTTTCGTGGGTGAATCCCCACTTCGTCAGATGCATGTCAGTGAGTATTCATCCACGAAAGCTCATGCTCCAAAACGTCTGTTAGTCTGTAAGATGCCACAGGATTCTTTGCTGCTTTTACAGATCCAGACTAACATGGCTACCCCTCTGATATCAATCTATTTAGATTATTTAAGAAAAATTACATATGTGATTTTTGCATAGCATGCAAGTATCTACTTCGGGAAAACAGTTCTGACAGTAGAAGACTCTTTGAACTATCAGAAAAAAGTATCCAGCGATTTGAAGCTGAGGATAGAGAAATTCAAGCAAGAAGAATGGTGCACATTTTTAAGGGTGAGAATTATTAACTATTGGGACAATTTACCTAGAGATGTGGTGGATATTCCATCACATAAAGACTTTAAATGGAGTCTGAATATCTTTTTAAAAGATATTCTCTACTTCAGCCGCAAGTTGTGGACTTAATTGAGAAATTACTAGATACAATTTTATGGTTTGTGATGCTGAAAGCAAATTAGATCTTTTTTTGACAACTAATTGGTTGTTTGCTCTGAGGGTGGTGACATGAAAAGCAGTTGGGGGATTTGTAAGGGAGTGACCTTTTTATTATAATCCTGATGCAAAGAAAATAAAATTTACAGACTATATCTGGGGTCATCAAAAGATTCAGCTTCTGTGCTCAAATGTGGTAGTTGTATTCAATAGGCTTATTGTTATCATTGATAAATATTTTACTCTTTCTAGGAAATATAATGTGGTTGTGAATATTTTTTACTTTGATTAAGGGTTCGCCCACTTTGAAAGGTTGAAAATTGTTGCTTCAGGTCAAGCACAAGTGTGAAGATTGCACTATGTTAACTTGAAATTGCATTGTGTGAGATGTATTATAGAATAAATCTTAAGGAAAATTGACTGAGAAGCCTGAGAGGTCATGGTGAATAATCAGTTGAATATGAGCACCTAGATCTGTCCTGTGGCCAAACAGGTGAATACCATCTTTGGGTATAAACACGGGGAGTCCTGAGAAGGAGAAGAGAGGCTGTTTTTCCTTTGTATCTGGCTCTGTTGCAACCGCTGCTGGAATACTTGTGTCTAGTTTTGGAGTGCACAGTTGAAGAAGGATGTTAATAAAGTGAGGAGATTCAGAGATGAGTCACAAGAATGATTAAAGATTTGGAAAACATTCCTTAGAGTGTTATATTCAAGGAGTACAATATACCCAGCTTATCAAAGAAGTAACTTGATTACAGTCTATAAGTCCCTACATGAAGAATAGATATTTCAGTATAGCAGAAAAAGGTATAACAAGGTCAAATGACTGGAAGTCAAAGCTAGAAAAATTCAGACCACAAAAAAGATGCACAGTTTTGAAAAGTGAGGGGGAATTAACCGTCTGAACAATTTACAATTCTCCAAACACCAGTAGTTTTTAAATGAAGATTAGGTGTTTTGCTAACAGATAGGCTCTAATGTCCCAAAATAATACATTTTGAATTCAATAGCTGGAGTTATATATGTTGTCAGACTAGATGATCAGAGTGATCAGAGAGGTTCCCTCAGGCCCTGGAATCTATGATGGAGTACATTGTAAAAAAAAAAAGTCCAAAAAGAATCTATGCTGCTGAATGCTCAGACTCACAGAGGCTTGGGCTCCTGGATGGCTTATTTGTTTTCATTCATTTATTTAAAGGGTAACCAGTTGTCTCCAGAGGACAAGGGGAGCTGGATCAAAGAGGTCATTCAGAGGCCTGGACTCTGATCAGGAAGGGAATCGCTGCCAGACTCTGATAAAATCTGACTTCACTAGCAGCGTGAAACTAGACGGTGACCAAATTCTTTGTCTATATTTACGTTTGGTCAAGTAAATACAAGATTACTGGTTTTTCAAACAGAACTCGGGGCACAGTCCATCGATGTTTTCTAAAATGACCTGCAGGGCTCTTGAAATAGAATTATGACAAAATTGGCACCTTTTATTTAGCTGCAAGCATCAGTAGAGGAAGTTTAGAGGGGTCAAAGGGCTGCAGTACCAAATTTAGTGTTGAATAAAGGTGTTCCCAGGGAGAAGCAGGTCATGGCAACAAGTTTGGAGATTAACAGAGGAGTTACTAGGTAAAATCCTATGTCATATTAATATGAACATAGATTAGAAAATATCAAGGTTCCATCTGGCATTAATATCACTGTATCTGTGAAAATGCCTTTTATTTTCACTGTTATTCTTTCTACAGCCCAGTCTGATGTCGGACATGGAGGATAGAAATGAAACGGCTGTGTCTGAGTTCATCCTTCTGGGATTTTCCAGCCTTGGTGAGAAACTGAAGATTTTCCTCTTCCTGGTTCTTCTCCTCACCTACCTGATCACAGTGACGAGCAACGTGGTCATCATTTTCATAGTGTGGGTGGATCCCCGACTCCACTCTCCCATGTACTTTTTCATTGCCAATTTGTCCTTCTTGGAAATCTGGTTCACCTCGGTCACAAGCCCTAAGATGATGCTGAACTTCATGTCAATTAACCAAACCATTTCATTCAATGGCTGCATGGCCCAGTCATACTTCTATTTCGCCTTGGGTGTTACAGAGTTCTGCCTCCTAGTGGTCATGTCCTTTGATCGTTATGTTGCCATCTGCCACCCTTTGCAATACTCCACCATCATGAAGCAGAGACTCTGCATCCAATTGGTCCTTGGTTCGTGGGTGGGAAGTTTCACAGTTATAAGTTTACGGATGCTCCTGATTTCAAAGCTGAGATTCTGTGGGCCGAATGTGATCGACCATTTCTTCTGTGACAATTCTCCCCTCTTCCAACTCTCCTGCATTGACACCAGTGGGGTTAAGAGGGTGGACTCCATTTTGATCTCAAACATAGTCCTGAGTTCATTATGTTTAACCATGTTGTCTTATGGAAGCATCTTCTTCTCTATTCTGCGAATCCCAACAGCCACAGGCAGACAGAAAGCATTTTCAACCTGTGGCTCCCATCTCACAGCTTTGGCTGTTGTCTATGGAAGCTGCATTGTTTTGTATACCAGGCCTTCAGGAAATTCCTCCTCGGATGTCAACAAAGGAGTCGCTCTGCTGAACACCGTACTGTACCCTTTCCTCAACCCCTTTATCTACAGCCTCAGAAACAAGACTGTGAAACTCGCCCTGGGAGAAACCTTTAGTCAGAGCACAACGAAGTTGTTCCCCAATCTATAATGTGTTTCTGGATAGACAGAAGCAAAGCAACCAAATGATAATGAATGGGCATGAGTCAATCTTCTAATGTTTAGCCCAATTATGTCTAATAATCCTTTCTCCATCTGTATGTTCTATGAATAAATGGTCAGTGCATTTTATTTTTCATGGAAATAATTAGAATAATGAAATCTTTCTTCAGAGTGCTAAACTGTCAGACAATTGCGATCAATGTGCAGTTATCCATGGAGCAAACACATCACAGATAGTAGCAGGGTGAGCTTCCTTCAGACCACACCACTTTCAACAGGACTCGGGTATCACATATGCAATACTTCAGCTGTGGCTGAGCAGAGTGAGGGCAATTAGCTGCTCGGTTTTACCTACAAGACTCCTATTGTTAGACCTTAGAACAATATTAACCTTTTTTCTCAGCTGCCTGGCATTGCTGACTCATACTGAATTTGTGAACTGCTATTATCCCCAGACCTACCATCTAGCATTTTCTATTCCCCATTTTGTAGGTGTGCATTCAGTTTTTCTTTCCTAAGTATAGAATCTTGTAATTGTCTTTCTTGAATTTCATCTTGTTGATTTCAGACCAATCCTCTGCCAAAGTCATTTTGAATTCTTATCCTTTCCTCCAAAGTGCTTGGAACCCCTCACGGCTTGGCATCATCTGCAAATCTGATAAACATTCTGTGATCAAGGTTATTAATTAAAATAATGACTAGTACCAGACAGAGGACTGACACCTTCCCATTTCACAGTGAACTATTAAATGGTTTAAACACAACAAATCCTGCATCTTGGCAGGGGGTTAGACTGGATGACCCTTGCAGTCCATTTTCACCCTGTGAGTCTGTGATTCATAACTACACTTTTTGTATGGTTTTCCAACCAGTTGAGCACCCACCTGATAGTAATTTCATCTAAATCACATTTCTGTCGTTTTCTTCTGAGAATGTAATGTGGGACTGTGACAAATGCATTATTAAAATCTAATATAACAATGTCCCGCATTCATTAGGCCAGTAACCTCCTCAAGGATGGAAATTAGTTTGGTTTGGCCTGATTTGTTCTTGACAAATCCATTCTGGCCAGGCCTTCTAACTGTGTTATTCTCTAGGTGCTTACACATCAGTTGATTAATATTTTTTTCTAGTAGCTTTCCAGGTACTGAAGTTAGGCTGTATGATTTATAATTCCTTGCTCCCATTTCTTCCCCTTTTTAAAGATGGTTTCTATGGCTACCCTTCTCCAATCCTCTGGGACACTGCAGAATCAAGTGTCCAGATCTCGAAAGTGGCTTGGAACGTCTAAGCAATAGTGTAGATGGGCAGGGTCAGTGCAACCATTTAGGTAACCTACGTGGTCGCCTAGGGCACTAGGATTCGGGGGGCAGCATTTTCTTTGGCAGCAACCTCGGCAGCCGGATCTTCGGCCACCCCGGTTGCCGCCGGCATTTAGGCGGAGGGAGCTGGGGCAGGGGAGAGCGGGAAGGGATGCCTGGAGCAAGTAAGGGGAGGGCAGCGGCACGCAGTGGAACTCCCTGCCCCAGCTCACCCTTGCTCCGCCTCCTCCCCGAGCACGCCGTGGCTGCTTCACTTCTCCCGCCTCCCAGGCTTTCCGTACCTAAGCTGATTGGCACTGCAAGCCTGGGAGGCAGGAGAAGTGAAGCAGCAATGGCGTGCTTGGGGAGGAGGCGGGGCAGGGGTGAGCTGGGGCCTGGCGGTGCCTCAGGTCAGAGGGTGGCGGGTGGGGAGCTGCCGCAGGGGAGGCACCTCAGGGTGGAGGGGGGAGCTGCCATGGGGGGGCACCTCAGGGCGGGGGCTTGGGGATGGGGGAGGGTGCAAGGTGGAAGTTTCACCTAGGGAGCTAAACATCCTTGCACTGGCCCTGTACATGGGGCCTAACAGACATACCTGAGATTTCTATACTCAGAGAAAAGCTATAGAATCTTCTTAGATTATAACTGTGTGTGTGTAGTGAACGTTCAGGTTAGCATGCCCCACAGTGAAACCCCAACACCCCATGAAACTCAAATCATTATTATGACAATAAAATCAGTTGTCTTGACTGCTGTTGCCTGTCTCTGGATGGATGTCTAGTCTCTTTTCTTCCTTGACCTTGACCTCTAAGATTATACTGGTAGCAGTTTCCTATTAGAAGAATATTCTAAATTTCCCATTTGATTTGGTAAAAGGAATTTCATTTTAGCCTATATCAATATCAAGAAATTCACTCACAAGCCTGGTGTAATACGTACAAATGCTCATAAATGGAGGGGGGTGAACTTTTTTGGCGGAAACACTCTCTGGTCTAAAATTCTGATTCAGCAGCACTGAAAGATTTTCCAAATTCATGTTAGTTTCACTGAACTGTGTCAACCACATTTAAAAAAAATCAAAATATTTCATTGCAACATTTTCCATGAGTTGTGTTTCAGTTTTTCAGTGCAAGCAATGTTTGGTCTCAAAATTTCCTTTACTTTTAAAAAAACCATAGAAAATAATTGAATATGCCCAAGACTGAAACCATATATTTCAGTTTTGTCATTCGACCCAAAATAAATTTGTTTTGTTTTTTCCCTTTTTAATTCACCAATTTATTTAAATGAATTTTTGGTTCAACCTAAATCAACGTTTATTTTTTCAATTGCCAGCCACATATGAAGTTGTTAAACACTCACAAATGCACACTGATTTGCCATTCCACTTAAAATCTGTCTATTTTAGAACCTAAATCAGTAGAAGTGTTTGCAAAAGAAGTAAAGAATTCTGTGAATATTTAAGAGTAACATTTTGTTTGTTAACTTTCACAAAATGATTCCATACTTTGATGGAAAAATCATGAAAAAAAATCAAAATTTGAGAAATTCACAAAAGCTGAATTAATCACTGAGTTCTGCCCTAACAGTTTATGATGGGATTTCAATGTTTCCTAAGGCATTTGAGCACTTGAGTGCAACATAAGTAACATGAGAGCACTGCATCTAACTCCCTTAGTCTTTTTAACAACTTTAGCCTTAAAGATGACCATTTCTGTGTTCAGTATGATCATTCATTTCAGATTGTCCAAGGAGATTTCTTGCCTCGGTAATTTCCCATTGGTGTTGCCAGGTCTCAAAGGAAATCACAGCATTTTCAAAACCTTATTTACAGAGTGTGTAAAGGCAAAGGTTTTTTTCACCAGATGGACTCAGCAGGAAAGATGCTGAGAAAGCAACTGAGAGAGAATTTCAGAAAAAGAGATGTGGTTTCTGTTTCATTTCTAAACTACAGCATCCAATATTCAGCCAGTCTGAAAAGATGAAGATATAAAATTGTGGTGTCTACAGCTATGCTTTGATGTTCCATGGCTCATAAATTCATAGATCAGATTGCCAGAAGGGACCATTGTGATCATCTGGGCTGGCCTCCTCTCTAACACTGGCCCTGGAACTTCCCAGAAAAAAATTCCTAGAGCAGATCTTTTAGAAAAAAAAATCTAATCTTGATTTAAAAATGGTCAGTGATGGAGACTGCACCACAGCCCTCGGTAAGTAATTTCAATAGTTAATTTCCTCACTTTTAAAAAATTATACTTTTATTTCCAGTCCCAAATTCTTCTAGCTTCAACTTCTGGCCAATGGATCTTGTGACACCTGTCTCGGCTAGAGGGAAGGGCCCATTTGCTCCCCCTGTACCTTTGGCTGCAATCTTCCCCTTTTTAAACTAGAGAGAATGAGCTCCTTGCGTCTATCGTTAGGTATGTTTCAGTGATCTTCAGCTGCTGCGTTTGCCTTGTCACTGCTGTTGAAAAGGGGAAAAAGGGAAGGATTGAGGGAAGGGAAGATGGCGCTATAGAATACGGTGGTGACGTTCAATCTATTTAGATTATTGAAGACAAGGTTCAGAGATGACTTGATGATGATTTAGAAGTGCCTACATGGGGAAGAGATTTCTGACAGTTAAGGACTCTTTAGCCTAGCAGAAAAAAGTAGCCAAAGATTTGAAGCTGAAGAAAAACAAATTCAAACAAGAAGTAAGGAGCACATTTTTAAGGCTGAGAGTCATTAAGTATTAGGACAATTTACCTAGCGATATAGTGGATATTCTGTTAATTGTAGTTTTTATGTTGAGTTTGGAGCTCTTTCTAAAAGATATCCCCTACTTCATCCACAAATTGTGAGATTAATGGAGAAATTACTAGACAAACTCCTATGTTTTATGGGATGGCCAAGAGCAGATTAGATTTGTGTTTCTAAACAGATGGGTGTTGTTTCTGGGAGTCTTGGCATTAAAGGGAGGGGATGCACTGAATTAAAGGGAGGGGAGGGGAGGCACTTAATTTTTTATTACAATCCTGACACAAAACAAATCAAATTTCCAGAATAAACTTGGAGTGGTAAAAACCTTCAAAGTTTCTGAGATCCAATGTAGTACTTGTATTCAGTAGGGTTATCACTGTTAACATTGATAGCAGTTTTACTCTTTATAGTAAATGTAATGGCATTGTGAACACTTTTACTTTGATTAATGATTCATCAACATTAAAAGCCTGAAAAGCACTGCTACAGGTCAACCATGAGTCTGGAGAAGGGGCTATGTTCACTCAAAATTGCATTGCATGAGATATTGTTATTAGATGTCTTAAGCAAACTTCACTCTGAAAAAGACTCAGGGGTTACAGTAAATAATCAGCCGAACATGAGCTCCCAGTTCAGTGATGTGGCCAAAAAAATCTAATGCAATCCTTGGGTGTGAAAACAGGAGTACTGAGGAGGAGAAGTAAGGTGTTTTTCCTTTCCATTTGGTGCTGGTGCAACTGCTGCTGGAATCCTGTATCCAGTTCTGGTGCCCACAGTTGGAGAAGGATGCTGATAAATTGGTGAGGGTTCAGAGATGAACCACGGAAATGATTAAAGCTTTGGAAAACATTACTGATTGTGATAGACTGAAGGAGTTCAATATAATTATCTTAACAAAAAGAACTTTAAAAGGTAACTTGCTCGTAGTCAATAAGTACCTACATGGGGAACGAATATAGTCTAGCAGAAAAAATGTAGAACAAGACCAAATGACTGAACATGAAGGCTAGAAAAAATTCAGATTGGAACTAAGGTGCCCCTTTTTTAACAGTAAGGGGAATTAACCATTTGAACAACTCACTAAGTGTGATCGTGGATTCTCCATCACTGGCAATATTTAAATCAAGATGGGATGTTTTCCTAAAAGCAAGTTTTCCTCATGCATCCGACAAAGTGGGTATTCACCCATGAAAGCTCATGCTCCAAAACATCTGTTAGTCTATAAGTTGCCACAGGATTCTTGGCTGCTTTTCCTAAAAGATAGGATCTCGTTAAAAGAAATTATGTTGAGGAAGATCAATGGCAGGAGTTATATAGGCAATGAGACTACATGAACTCATTGGTCTCTTCCAGCATAGGAATCTATGATGGAATTACATTGCAAAACAATTACATATGCTTCTGGGTGCTCAGAGACACAGAGGCTTAGAGGCCTGGATATCATGCTCTTCTTTTCACTGTTAGCTTTTTTGACTGCCGCTGCACAAAGATGGCAAAGTTCACAAATGAGTCAAGAATACATAAGATAGTTAAGTTGATTACATAAAATAGTTACAAAAGGCTCTGACAAAACAGGGTGATTGGGAAATAAAATGGCAGATGAAATTCAGTGTAGACAAATGCAAAGTAATGTATATGAGAAAACATAATCACAACTTCACATGCAAAATGATAGAGTCTAAATTAGTTATCACTCAAGAAAGAGATCTTGGAGTCATTATGGATAGTTCTCTGAAAACATCTACTCAATGTGCAGCGGCAGTCAAAAAAGTGAAGAGAATGTTGGGAATCACTACCAAAAGGATAGATAATAAGATTGCAAATAACATAATGCGACTATATAAATAGATCTTTTCTGCGATGGGGCGACCAGAACTGCCCATAGTGCTCTAGGAGTGGGCATATTATGTATTAGAAATGGAAAAGGTATAGAGAAAGGTAACAAAATAATCAGGGGTATGGAACAGCTTCCATATGAGGAGAGATTAAAAAGACTGAGACTCTTCAGCTTGGAAAAGAGATGACTATGGGGGGATATGAGAGAGGTCTAGAAAGTCATGAATGGTGTGGAAAAAGTGAATAAGGAAGTGCTATTTACCTGTTCATGGAATGCAAGAACCAGGGGTCATCTGATGAAATTAATAGGCATCCAGTTTAAAACAAAGAAAGGAAGTATTTCCTCACACAACACACAGTCATCCTGTGGAACTCATTGCCAGGGGATGTTGTGAAGGCCAAAAGTGTAACTGGGTTCAAAAATGTTTTAGATAAGTTCCTGGAGGATAGGTCCATCAAGGGCTATTAACCAAGATGGTCAGGGATGCAATCCCATGCTCTGCGTGTCTGAGCCTCTGATGACCAGATGCTGGGAGTGAATGACAGGGTATGGATCACCCAATAAGAGCCCCCTGTTTTGTTCATTCCCTATGAAGCACCTGGCTTTAGCCACTGTCAGAAGACAGTATACTGGGCTAGATGGACAATTGGTTTGACCCAGTATGGTTGTTCTTATGACAACAAATTACAGGATTAATGGAGGAGTTATTAGGTAAATTTATGTCATATATTATGTACAAAGTGGGGCTTGAAGATCACAATGGTTCCATCTGGCTTTAAAATCTATGAATACATGAAAATGCCATTCACTTATTTTCATATTTACTCTTTCTACAGACAACCCTGAAGTCAGACACGGAGGAAAGGAATGAAACGGCTGTGTCTGAGTTCATCCTTCTGGGATTTTCCAGTCTTGGTCAGAAACTGAAGATTTTCCTCTTCCTGGTTCTTCTCCTCGCCTACCTGATCACAGTGACGGGCAATGTGGTCATCATTTTCATAGTGTGGGTGGATCGCCGACTCCACTCTCCCATGTACTTTTTCATCGCCAATTTGTCCTTCTTGGAAATCTGGTTCACCTCAGTCACAAGCCCTAAGCTGATGCTGAACTTTCTCTCCGTCAGCAGAACCATTTCATTCCACGGCTGCATGGCCCAGACCTTCTTCTATTTCACTCTTGGGGCTACAGAGTTCACCCTTTTGGTGGTCATGTCCTTTGATCGCTATGTTGCCATCTGCCACCCTTTGCAATACGCCACCATCATGAATCAGAGACTGCATGCAGCTAGTCTTTGTTTCATGGCTGGGAAGTTTCATAGTTATAAGTGTACGGATGGTCCTGATTTCAAAGCTGAGATTCTGTGGGCCAAATGTGATCAACCATTTCTTCTGTGACAACACACCCCTTTTCCTACTGTCCTGCACTGACACCAGTGGGGTTAGAAGGGCAGACTCCATTTTGAGCACAACTATAGTGCTGAGTTCATTATGCTTGATAATGTTGTCGTATGTGAGCATCTTCTTCTCTATTCTGCAAATCCCAACAGCCACAGGCAAACAGAAAGCTTTTGCTACCTGTGGCTCCCATCTCACAGCTTTGGCTCTAGTCTATGGAAGCTGCATTGTGTTGTATGCCAGGCCTTCAGGAAGTTTCTCCTTGGATGTCAACAAAGGGGTGGCTCTGCTGAACACGGTACTGTACCCTTTCCTCAACCCCTTTATCTACAGCCTCAGAAACAAGACTGTGAAGCTCTCTCTGAGAGAAGCCTTGGGTCGGGGAACAAAAAGTTGTTCCCCAATCTGTGAAATGCTTCTGGATAGCTACAAGTAAAGCAACAAAACGATAATGAGAAGCCATGAGTCAATCTGTTAATGTCTAGTACAGTTCTGTGTAATAGTCCTGCCTCCATCTGTATTCTTCATAAATAAACATTTAGTCAATCCCAATGTTCATGGAAACAATTAAAATAATTTTGTATTTCTTGAAAGTGCAGAACTGTCAGACATTTGAGATCAATGTACAATTATCCACAGAACAAATGCAGCATTGACAGTAGCAGAGCAAAGTCCAAGACTAGCACACCAATCCTCTAAAACCGATTTTCCTTCCTAACAAGATTCAGGATAGTAAGAACAAAAGCTGAGCTTTTCATATGAGCTAAGAGGTTTAGGTGCCCAAATTCCAATGAATCTTAATGTAGCTGTGTAACTTAAGACCAAATTTTCAAAAGAATTTAGGCACCAAAAAAACAAGTGTATATCTAGTGGAATTTTCAGAAGTGCCTAGGCACTGAACTACCATTGATTCCCAGTAGGCATCATAACTAATCAATTATTTTCCCACTGAACATCTCTATGGGATGGAAAATAGAATTTCACCCAGTAATTCTGTGCTGGGCACAATACTTGTGTTTGAGTTACAAAATATGTTCTTTCGAAAGTCATCCAGTCTTTTTTATACCCTCCGAGAGTTGGAGAATTTTTTACATTTTTATGCTAGCTTAAAGAGCCCTGTGGTGTCTGATCTAACTTCTCCTTGTTATGGTAGGTTCAGTTCTCTTTCTCCTTTCTAGGAACATAAGAGCAGCATCCAACAATTGATGAAAAAGCACGAATCAGTCTCCCAATGTTAAGTTAAATTCTTTGACATTACAATCTTTTCTCCACTCATATTCTTTCTAATGACTGTTCTGTAAAACATACCCAGGAAATGAACCAGAATCTGTCTATCTCTGTAATATTCTGTCAGTCTGGTAGTTTAAGTAGATTTCACGCTTTTCTAAATTCCTGTCTCTTAGTCCATAGTTTAGAGCAAGTCTTGCTCTGTTGTTAAGAAGTCTGAATTGCTCTCACACAAATCACCTTAGAGAATTGAAGCCTGTTTTACAGAAAGGTTGAACATTCTTCATGAGACTGAAGTTCTTCCCCATATTATTTTGGAAAAATATAAATAGGCTTAATCATGAGTTGTGTTTAAATTGAGCAATGAATGTGAAAACTGCTACCAACTTTTCATATTTGTATATCAAGCTATGCTATTCATTTAGGGGAGATTTAAAACAACACCTAGGGGATTTAGAAGCACAAGTCCCATTGAAGGTCAATGGGAGATTTTTGCTCTTAAATCCCTTAGATGCTTTTGAACTACCAGCACCCTTAAGATGTCACTATACTGAATGCTCAAAGCGTGCCTATACTATGGATACACTTCTCCACTAACATTCTCCGGTGTAAACTGGTGCAGCTCCTGTGAAGCAAATGAAGAGGTGCCAGTTTACACAGGTTGAGGATCTTGCCCATTCCTAGATCAAGATAAAGAGCAAGTAAGATATGATTCCACGTCTCATTGGATCAGATCATCATCTGGGGTGACTCAGTTCAGCTCCATTGACTTATGGTGAACTGTGGGCAATTTACACTGTCTGGAATCAGGCCCACTGACTTGGATCAACTCCAATTGACACTAGCTGGAGATATGATCCAGTAACTCTAGGGATGAAGGGTCAGATTCCTTCACAGTGTTGAGTAAGAACAAAGGGCCAGGGTTTTAAAGATACTTTAGCATCTAAAGATCCACATCAGTCTTTATTTGGATTTTCAAAAGTGCGTAATTCCCAATCGGACTTAGGTGCCTTGGTACTTCTGAAAATCCCTATAGGCAGCTATCTACAAATTTAGGCAGCTAAATACCTTCAAAATCTAACCCCAAATCAATCTCCAAAGGTCACTGGATCCTTTCATTTGTATATGAAACGATAATCTGGATCTGTGTGACTGAAATTGCTTTTGGTTCAATCTAGGACGTGTCTATTGATCTTAAGAACATGATGCAAAGATGTTGCTTCCCTGAGCTTTAGAGAAGTGCAGAAGATGGTGAGGTTTGGGCATTTGAGGGATGATAAAGTGTTTTTGTTTGCGTATGATAACCTTTGTCTGACCTACAACTGCCAAGCTATGGATATCCTTTTAAGAGTGGTATGTTTAATGCATGTAAACAGGTGCTTAGAACAAAGGTGAGTTTTAAAAAGTTATAAATCCAAAGAAATAAATATATAAAAGCAAAAATTATCTTGATTTTTATTTTTACATGAGAGCTCCAAGGAATAGAATTTGTACTTAAATATTTGGAAAGTTGGGTTTTTTTGTATGATTGCTGTTGTTTTTTTTAAACAACTCATTAGTTTTCTGTTCAGAAAGAAAGAAAGAGAAAGAAAAAAGATTTTTTAATAGTAAAGTCTAAGGATTTGATGTAGTCATTAGAATGAGTGTGAGCTATACCTCCTCGGCCAGGATATTATTATAAAAACTTGTTGAAAAATCAAGTTCAGTGACATGCAATGCTTAACACATAATGACACATGCTGTGAATATCCGACAGCATCTAAAATATGGAACATTAGCTCATTTGTCCTCTGAGAATTAACAGAGGAATCCGTACAGACAAGATGTTGAGCAAATGCAAAATAACTTTTCTTCCTCAACAATAAATACTGCCAGCAAAGAAATTAGGCTTAAAATAGAACATTCTGTGGAGATGTAATAATTAGCTGGAACTAGTTGGATTCAAATCCACATTGCACATTACCTCCATGTCATTATATATTTTACTTGGTGTTGGCAACATCCTGAACTGGTTACTGTGAGCAGAGAAATGGTGTTAACATTGTTGAGTTCAGAGGGATGTTTTGCAGAGATTAAAATTTGCCGGAAGTAGTTTAGGAGCATTAGATCTGAAACAGGCTTTCTTTATATCAAGCAAAACGCATGTCTTTGCAAAGGAAAAGCCGTATCCTGTAATATTTCAAACGGGCAGTATCAGTGTTTTTCACCTTCTTCTCCTAGACGGAATTTTCTCTTAATCCTCCAGTCTGTCTATTTTTCTCTTTCTCTCTGACCTATCCATCAGTCTGTCTATCAAGCTACATATCTACCCACCTATACAGGCAGGTGAACCACAACCACTAGGAAGCTATATAAAAGCCGTACATATTCATAAATGGAGCACAGCACGCTGTAGTCCCTTCTTTCCCTATTTTATGAGAGGTTGTCATTTTCTTTGTTTTGCTTCTTAAATGTCTGATTTCAGTCGAGTTACCGACAGACTCAGGGCTGGCTCCAGCTTTTCTGCCACCCCAAGCGGACACAAAAAAAAAAGACCAGCAGTGGCACTTCGGCGGTAGCTCAACCGCGCTGCTTCTTTGGAGGCATTTCAGCAGCGGCTCAAAGAGGAAGAGAGGGAATGAGGGACCCGACGCCGAATCTCCGCAGAACACCAGGACGTGCTGCCCCTTTGAACTGGCCTCCCCAAGCACCTGCTTGGTAAGCTGGTGCCTGGAGCTGGCCCCGGACAGACTGCAGAAGTGGAGATTATATCTTTGGTAGGCTCTGAGCATCCCAACCAATTCCAGAGGCAAGTTCTCCAGCCATGGCCCAGTTCCTGAGAGAGCTGTCTCCCCGGCTCCCAGATATCTCATTCTGGAGGTTGAACGTTCTATCACTGATGTGAGTAATTCCGTTGTGCTCTTCCTGGAGATTGTGAGGATAGACTCATCGATAGTCTCTGGCTGGTTTGTGCCATTCTGGTGATACACAGCAGCCACAGAGTACAGTCTGGTCATTCACAACTGCCCCGTATCACTGGAGCGTCACTCTGTCTACACTGCAATCAGAGGTATGATTTCAGCATTAGTAGACATATTCACGCTAACTTTGATCTATCTAACTCAGGTACCAGCAGCAGTGTCCCGTGAGTCATTACTCAGCGTCCCGGGTGGACTTGTAGGGCCCACGCTGAGGTCCATGCTGCCTGGGTTTCACTGCTATTGGTACCCAAGATTGGAACTCCTAGAGGTATGCCTACGCGTGTTGCCATCAGACCCCTCATTTGCAGAGCAAACTTACCCGAAGTAGCTAGAGGTTACCAGCGAATATACCACACGATTCCTAACTTCTTGTCTTAGCTAAATAAGTTAGTCACCCCTTCCTCTGCAATTTAAACTCAGGGTCAGAGTCACTGGTTACATCCCAGATGCTTTGTGCCTCTCTGATCAGATAGATCAAGAATGAACACAATTTAACAGGGCAGTTAAGCTGAGGATACAGCAGCTGCTTTGTCTCTCTGAGACCGTGCAAAGAAGTGAGAGTGTACCCAATGCAGCGAAAGGCTGAGGGTCAGAGGCATTCCAGCTCATGCTTAAGCCAGTGGAAGTTTGGCTACTGGTATATAAAATGATACAGTGTTCAAAGGTTATAGAAATGCCAAATTATTTATTAGTATTATTTAATCTCTTTTGAAGTAAACACCCAGATACTACACATAATTAACCCTATAGATCTAAGATCCCGTTTTATCAATCTAGATTCTCGTATCACTCTCAGTGCCATAGGATCTGAGTGCCACACAAGCATTAATTGTTACTCATCCCCCATTGACTGCAGTGATAGAAAATCTAGTCCTTAGTGCCGTGGTAGATAGAGCGATATGGTCAACAATTCATCAGCTTTGAGAGAGAGAGAGAGAGAGAGAGAGAGAGAGAGAGAGAGAGATACACATAGAGTGATGGATAGATGGTGATTGGGAATTGCATATATATATTCATGAGAAAATGTTATAGCAGAAGCCCTGATCTCCTTTGCTAATTCCAGTATTTCTGAGACACCAGCTAATGTCTGGAGACCTGCTTGAAATATTTGAGAAAAAATAGTTTATTCACCCTAAAATGCAATTTTGATCAACCTCGAAATAATTTGCCTCCTGGATATGCGTTTGCCAAATGGTTTCCCTGTAGTAGTAGTAGTAGTACTATTACTAATTATAACACATTAATAAATCATGCCAGATTCACAAGGGGATTTAGGCAACACACTCAAAATAGGGGAGGAGGAGATGGTGAGGGCCCTATTATAACCGTACAATCAGCAGGCCAAGAAGAGTCAGTCGAAAGTTGGCTTTGAACCTTTGTGGTTAGGTGAGCACTTAGGTTATTGTAGACTTAAGTTCAAGTCCCTGCACCAGTGGCTGTTTAATTTGTTATACAAATTGGAACAGCATCAACAGGAAATATTAAGAACAGCCCTACCCCCCATTAGGCAGTGCCCCATTGTCCTGTGGTTACTCAGGAAGAGGAAGACTTAAGTTCAAATCTCTCTTCCAAAGCAGATTTTAACATGGGTCTGTTGCATCCCAGGTGAGTGCTTCTCCCCTGAGCTAAAGGACACTTAGGGAATCTTGCTCTGGTATTTATAACTTGGGTATCTCCTGGTCACCTCCTCTAGGCCAAGGTTTCCAAAGCAGCCTAAGAGATTTATGCACACTAACCCCTTTGAATTAAGGTGTATTACTCCCTTAGGCTTCTTTGAAAAATCCAGCCCTAGCAACTAGGTATTTTTCACCAGAGAAAAGCAGTCAAGCTTCAGAGAACCCCCTACTTTTTTTTTCTGCTCACCGCATTCCAGAAGGCTGCCTTCACCTTCTTGTTTCTTATTGCGTAAATCAAAGGGTTCAACATGGGGGTCAATACTGCATTTAGTCCGGACACCACATTGGTCAGAGGAACATCTTCCTTGAATGTTGTGAATCTAGCCCAAAATGTTTTGCATCTAACAAAATACTGTAGTAAGATGAGGTCCTGAGACATAAACCTTTGGTATCAGAGGCCTGGCATGAGGCCTGAGATCTGAACTAAAGCAATGGTCAAGACATTGCTAACATAAAGCAAAGGAGGCTGTGAGCCTGAGGCAGGCCCTGCTCACAGAAGTTGGCAAGAGGAAGACTGCTCAAAGAACGTGTGCCAAGATGGCACCAGAACTGCCGGGTGCGAATACATCCCACACAGATAACAAGGAACAGGCAGACCCAGTCTAAAGACAGTATAGAAGGACAATAGGATGGATAGATGATATGATGGATAAACAATATGAAAGAACAATATGATGAATAGACAGTATGATGGATAGACTTATTTGTACACCATGAGAAAGGCATAGAGCAGCTGGATTCCTGGCTGTGATCACAGTTATTCTTAGTTCCTTGATGTTCACTGTGGTATCCTAAATCTGTATAATATCCACCATCCTCCGCATCCCCTCCTCAACAGGGCACCAGAAGGTATTTTCTACCTGCGCTTCATATCGGACTGTAGTCTCGATACTCTAGGGGCTGTTCTGTTTATGCACCTGAGGCTGAGTGTGCATTCCTCATTCAGTCTCAACAAGGCAGTGTCAGTACTAAATACCATCTTCATCCCCTTGCTGAACCCTTTGATTTACATGATAAGAAAGAAGGAGGTGAAGGCGGCCTTCTGGAATGCAGTGAGCAAAAACATGGGTTTCCTGAAGCCTGGCTGCTTTTCTCTGGTGGAAAAAAACCTAGTTGCTAGGGCTGGAATTTTCAAAGAAGACTAAGGGAATTAAGCACATTAATTCTAAGGTGTTAGTGTGCATAAAACTTTTAGGCTGCTTTGAAAATCCCAGCCTACCTGAAGTGACAAGAAATGCCCAAATTATAAATACCGGAATAAGATTCACTCGCTCTGCAGAGGGCCAGCAAATATTAATCAAACCAATGCATCCCCCTACGCAGCCAGCGCTGAGGATTTAAGTGAGACAAAGAACCCTACAGCTCAGAGGGGCAGCACAAGACATGTGTATGGGATAAACATTAGAGTTGGTCAGGGATTTTTCAATTAATTTTTTTCTTTGCGGAATGCCAATTCATCAAAACCAAACCATTCTGTGAAAATACATTTGTTCCAATGAAACTTTTCTGGGAAGGTTTCTGACATCAGATGTTCTCCCAAGCTAATGGCTCATCGGGCTGACTCAGTTAAGGCACATCAGTTCTATAGCTAACAGTACACAGGGGAGTGATGGGGCCAGCATCATGTCAACCTGCCTTTGAATGACCAAACCGAATGGATCAGGTACTCTTCTGCAGATGGGTAAACCAGACATGGCCTTTCACTATGAGATCAAGCAAGACTCAAGCCCATGACCTTCAGGAGTGCAGTCAAACAGACTCAATGCATGTCCAGGCTGGAATTTCTGAAAGCAAGCCCACACTTTCCAGCTAGGAAAAGAAACAACTAAGGTGGGATATGATTCAGGTCTATAAAATCATGACTGGTGTGGAGAATGTAAATAAGGAAGTGTTATTTACTCCTTCTCATAACATAACAACTAGAGGATCACCCAATGAAATTAATAGGCAACAGGTGTAAAACAAACAAAAAGAAGTATTTCTTCACACAACGCACAGTCAACCTGTGGAACTCCTTGCCAGAGGATGTTGGATCATTTGATGATTCCCTGTTCTGTTCCTTCCCTCTGGGGCACCTGGCATTGGCCACTGTCATACTGGGTTAGAGAGACCTTTGATCAGACCCAGTATAGCCAGTCTTATGTTGTAATGTTCTTACAGAATAGCAATTAGCAGGGTGATAAGTGTACTTACCAGTGATATGGAAGATCCTGATTCAGATCACGGACTTGAAGCTGGTGCTCCCAAATTCCAGGTGATTGCCAAAACCTCCAGACTATAGAGTAGACCTTGTGCTGGCCCTGTACATCAAGGGGAATTTCTCCCTTGGAACACTCTTTAGGTTGGTAACTTGGGTGTATTTTTCAGTGAAATCACCAGTGTTCCTGTGAGGAAGCTACAGAAACCTTCCTGGTGGCTCCATTACATTGCTCAGTCAAGATTTTTATTTGCTTATTTGTTTTTAATTAGGGGATGGGGGTAGACTCAAGTCCTAGGTTTGCTCACGGTTTGCTAGACTCATAAGCCCATTGTGTATCTCCTGGTAACTGCCCAGCACTCCAGCTAAGCCTCTGGAGGTAGAAGTTGCACTTTCATGGTAAAACCCCTCTAGGACGGTCACTGAGGTTTGAAACAACGACTATCATCAGCTCTAAACCCAGGCACCTAGTGGGTCGCTGTTTTAGCACCCAGCTGTCGTAGACTCTGAGGTGATGTCTACACTTAGGGCAGCATGTGGGGTACAGGCACTGCATGTATAGCCATCTGCCACAGTAAAAGGCAGGCTGAGTCTAGATTTGCCACACCACAGTGACAGGCTCCAGCACAGGGGGGGCAACAGGACACGACACTGCTACCAACAGCGGACGGCACTGCCTGGGTGTGTTTAGAGCCCACGTAGGGTATGTGCCCTGGGGGTGAAGGTATGAGGGGAACTTTCTTCTTCTCTGCCCGCCAAAGCTGGGCCTCACCATCTACACTGCTGCTAAACCTGAGTGAGCTGGGCATGCAGTGTGCCTATGCTGCATGATGTCATAGCTGGAGACGTACAGATAGGCTGAGATTTTCAAAGCTGCTAAAGGGGATTTGGACACCCAATTTCTAATAAATTACTTAAATTGAATCTTTCTATCTATCTAGCCCATACATCCTGTCTGTCTGTCTGTCTATCTATCCCCATCCTCCCATACACCTATCTATCTATCTATCCCCATACACCCCATCTAATCTATCTATCTATCCCCATCCACCTCCTCTATCTATCTATCTATCTATCTATTTCCACATACACACCCTCTCTTTCTCTCTGTTGTATCTGAATTCTTCCCACATGACTTTACACAAAATTCTCTCTCTCTTCTCTAATTCCTGGAATAGCTTGAGATTGTTCACATTTTCTCTTTTCTCCAAAGCTGTCTCTCCCTGTACATAGCCATTCATAGAATCCAGAACCATAGTTCTTATTACTGTTTGTTAGTCATTCAATACATGCATAATTGCCTTGTTGGTATTCCCTTGCAATGCTTCTAATCCTAAATTTCTTAATCATGATTAAAAAACAATCAAACTGTGGGACAAGTCCCTGAATTAATATAAACCCAACTAAAATGTATCTGTGTCTATGGGATGAGTCTACACTGAACCCTAGTGGGGATGGAATAGACATAATCCAACTAGATTTTCATAAGTCAGAAGTATATGAATTAGTGCTGTCCTCACACTGAGAGTTTTTGCATGGTTAGAACTAGGTTTCTTTTCACTGTGTCTCTTGCACAGTAATACACAGCCGTGTCTTCCACTCTCAGGCTGTGGAGTTGCAGATACACGGTGCTGATGGAGTTATCTGTCGAGATGGTGACTCTGTTATTCACAGAGTCATCATAGCTAGTAGAATCATCTTCAGGGTCAATTCTTCCAAGCCAAACCAGTCCTTTCCCAGGAGTCTGCCTGATCCAACTCATATAGTACTCGGTGAGAGTGAAGCCTGAGGTTTTACAGGATATTTTCACAGACTCGCCGGGCTTCTTAATTTCTGCCCCAGATTGGACCAGCTGAACATCTGATTGGACACCTGTTGGGAAGGCACATTATGAATATTGGAACAGCAGATTTATCCCCATTACCTGAGTATCCTGTGAGTTCCCCATGTTCTCAAATTACCTGGATAAGCTGCCATCAAGCAAAGATAAATTAAAATATGCCTCATATTTATTATCCTCTGCCCTGATATTCTGAACTGGAAAAGGAGGTGACAGCTTTGTCGTTTCGATGTGGTTTTTCTAGAGGGGAAAAGAGGTTGGCTTTTTAAACAGGAAGCTCCCCGCAAACTTTACATAAACACTCATCACCATCAGAAACAGAGGGGAATAAAAGCAGCACAACACTTGGGCCCAGATTCTGACCCATCTGCTCATGTGGAGGAGTCACTCACCCCTCCAGTGGAGCCTCTGAGGACAATGAATTAGGCTTCTATTTTAGGCAGAACCCTGAAAGGATCTGCTCGAACCCAGGGCTAACCCTGGGAGGCGTTGTGCCTCAGCTCAGAGATACGGTTCTGAGTCACACCTCTTCCTTTGCTCCCTTCGCCTTCCCAGGGTGTAATCCAATTCCTCCTAGGCCAGTTATGGATGGATTCTCATTTATTTCAGTGGGGTTGGATCAGGCCTTAACTGCTGGAAATTACCAGCACTAAATAATTCCCTGTCCCTAACATCAGCTACAATGACCTTTGAGCAGGGGAGTGGAGCCAAGACTCTGCCAATCCTCAGTCCTGCTTTTCCACCTCTTCCCGGGGGAAGGAGTAAGCAACTGATTAGCCCTGCCTCATACCTCTGCACCCAGATCGGGCCACTTGAGATATATTTTCTGTTGCCTAGATTCATCATTTCCAAGGCCAGGTTGGACCACTGGGATCATCTAGCCTGACCTCCTGAGTAACACAGGCTGGAGAATTTCCTCCATTTGCTCCTGCATTCAGCCCAGTTCCTTGTCTTTGATTAAAACACATCTTCCAGAAAGGCATCCGGGTGTAACTTGACTTTCAACAGAGGGCTGAGATTTCCAAAACTCCCTTAAGGATTTGGATCCCCAACTCCTCTGAATGGGAGCAGGTCCCATAGGAATTTTCAATATATCAGTTGTGGATTCTGTTCATGAAAATCATGACAGTTGAGAGAGTCTATAATTTAAAGCAATATAAGCTAGCAACAGCTGTCTTTATGTAAGCAGAGTCCGAACAAGCTCTCCCCTGACATCTGGCGGTGAGCTGCAGAAAAGGACTTCAGGGGCTGATCTCGTTTGCATAGGCACCCCCAGCCCACCTAGCATGATGGGATTGCCTGCCCAAATGGTCACTTTGGCTGCTGTGGGATCCCCACTCTCTTTGTTATTGGGGCAGGAGTAATAAAGGGTTGTTATCCTGCTTATGTGAAACAAGGACAGTAGAAAAGTACTTGGCATTTTATGATAGAAGGACTTGCCCTCAACATTGTAGCACTCGCTAGGCAAGGGACATGGGTTTCAAAACTCAATGAAGTCAGGCAGTGTGGGGTCAAATATTTGGACTTAGTAATATGAGTTGTTTTCTAAAGCCCCCAAACACCATTTTTTACTTTTCTTCTGTCTACTGTGTAATAACAAAACTAATTTTGACTCTTTTAGGAGCCTTGTTACATACTACAGAACTGAAATTGTTGATGCCTCGGTCTAAGCATTAGACCTACTTTGAGCAAGTGGTGCAACTGTGCTGAGGCTCCCCAACTACCAGATAAACTTACTGAGAGCTGAGATCACTGAGAGCTGTATTAAGTGGGTGGCGGCGCTGCAGGCAAGTTGATGAGTGGCTAGCAGAATGGCTAGTGGAGAGAAGTGGATAGCAGGGCAGCTGCTAGGGAAGACTGCAGCAGAGCCCCATGAAGAGGCATGGCAATCAGCTCTCAACCTGAGCAGCAGCGGAGCATGCAAGTTATCCCCCATGCCTCCCCCCACTTCCACCCAGGCTGGGAAGTAAACTCTGCAGAGGAACTTCTGAACTCTGGGGGAGGTATGTAATTGTCACTGGTTGGGGGCTCAAGCTGGGTTTTCATTGTGTTATTGAAACGGAACCTCTAGATACTGAACCCGGCCCTTGTGGCTGCCAAGTCTGATGGGCAGAAAGGTTACATTTATTGACACTAATTTTTGTGATTCTGTGGCCTGCATTGTGCAGGAGGTCAGACTAGATGATCATAATGATCCCTTCTGACCTTAAAGTCTATGAGTCTATGAGTCTAATTTTCTTTGATGATGGACGGACTTTAAGTAAAATGTTTTCCTCACATAAAAGAACTTTGTGGGAAAACTTTAAAAGTATGTTAATAATAATCTGTAATTAATAGTAATCTGTACATTTCCTCAGTTTCATACTGATGTATCTTTCATTAGGTCTTTTTCAGTGCACTCAAGGAAAAAAGTCTTACTTCTGAGATGTTTTAAAGGTGGAATGATCTTCCACGGAAAGTGATGGATTCCCCATAATGACAAATGAAAGGACAGATAAGAACAGAATAGACTAGACTAGAACGATGTAGAGTGGATAACCCTCCACTGCCTTACAGGAGAAAAGCAGTAGATATGACTTAGCAAGGCTGTGCATATGTTCAGTCTACAATACAGCATTTCCTGTCTACTGAGAGTTTTTGCATGGCTTTAAATAAGCTTCTCCTCAGTGTGTGTCTAGCGCAGTAATACACAGCGGTGTCTTCTGTTCTGAGGTTGTTGAGTTGCTGATATGTGGTGCTGATGGAATTATCTGTGGTGATGGTGAACCTCCCTTTAAAGGACTCGGAATATTTTGTTTCATGATCTTCAGGGTCAATTCTTCCTACCAAAACCAGACCTTTCCCAGGGGCCTGCCTGTTCCAGTGCATGTACACAGAAGTGAAAGTGAAGCCTGAGGTTTTGCAGGATATTTTCACAGACTCGCCGGGCTTCTTAATTTCTGCCCCAGATTGGACCAGCTGAACTTCTGACTGGACACCTGTGGAAAAGAATATCATAAATATTGACATTCCAGATTCACCTCTAATACCTTAGAATCACACGAATCCCCTGTGTTTGCCATTTACCTGGACAAGCTGCCATCAAGCAAAGATAAATTAAAATATGCCTCATATTTACTGTCCTCTGCAGCCAAGCCAAATGCTAATATTCGGAGCAGTAAAAGCAGGTGACAGCACCACTATTTTGATGGGATTATTCCAGATGGGGAAAGAGGTTGGCTTTTAAACAGGAAGTGCCCCACAGACTTTGCATAAACACTCAGTGCAATCAGAAGCAGAGGGGAATAAAAGGTAGCAAGATACTTAGGCCCAGATTCTCATCTGCTTGCTCACGTGGCAGTCTCTAACCCTCCAGCCATACCTTCAGGGCAAAGGGCTGCAGGGGTTCTTATTCAAGGAATGACAAGCAGCAAGACTGGCCTGATTCAGGAATATACATGGAAGGTTTTGTGTCTCAGACATAGGCCTCTTTCATAGAATCATAGAATATCAGGGTTGGAAGGGACCTCAGGAGGTATCTAGTCCAACCCCCTGCTCAAAGCAGGACCAATCCCCAACTAAATCATTTATCCACATCCTTCCACTTTTTCCTTCTTCCCATGGTGAGGCATAAAAGTTTTGATTCATTTCCCATTCAGATCAATGGAGGGAATCCACTGACTAGAATGGAATTTGGATTGGGTTTTAACAGATTAAATAACCTAGCGGAAAGCAGCATATTTTCAAAGGCATTTGGGTGCCGGTAAATTGCATGTAGGCAGCTGGGGGGGGTTTCCAAAGGGCCTAGGGCCGTGATCCTCCAAGGTATTTAGGGACTTAACTCCCATTGACACTTAGGGACTTAGGTACCTAGGCCTAAATTTTTTAAGGTATTTAGGCATTTCTGTGCTCAGCGTCGCAACACCTAACGGATTGAGGGGTCTAAATCTCACTTTCAAAAGGGATTTAAGCATTTAGGAATCTAACTCCCTAAATCCCTTTTGAAAATGAGATTTAGGCTCCTCAATCAGTTGGACGTTGAGATGCTGAGTGCAGAAACACCTAAATATGTTTTAAAACCTGGCCTTAACTTGCTACTTACCCCAATCTGTTCTGGCTCAACTACTCTGACCATTGACTCAAAAGAGGAAAAAGCCAAAGTGATGCCTATTCTATAACCCACCATCCCAATCTACTCCTGGACTAGTGTATGAGGAAGTAAATGGTCCCATTTACTCTGATACACCCAAATCTAACATATATTCAAGATCCCCTAGACCTGGCTAGTAAGTAGATTCAGACACCTAGTGGAATTTTCAAAACTTCTAAGTGCCCAACACCCATTGATATCCATGAGTTTTAGGATCCCAGGAACTTTTAAAGATTCCACTGGGTGCCTAAATACCTTCCGAAAATCTGGCCCTTTAGTGATTTGGATGCCAGTTCCTACTAAAGAGACATGAAAATCCTTTTGGTCCCTGTGAAAATGTCAGTCATGGATTCTCATTATGAGATGAAGATAAGCCATTACATAATTCAAACCAAGTGTTTAACCCAGCACCATGCTTTGAATTGCAGCAATTTTCATTTCTTTGATGACAGCCAGACTTTAATTTAAATGCTTTTCTGGCAGAAAGGAAGGTGGTGGAAAACTTTAAAAAAATATTTCTCAGTCTATGACATTCCTTCAAGTTTTTGCTGTTGTTAAATATGTTGAAGGGAATTCTGCTTATGAAAAGCTTTTAGAGCTTAAGCTTCCAAGGGAAGGGGTGGATGCTCCTAAATTAAAGAGCCATAAAGTGGGAAAGTTCTGGATCTATCAGAATCTGACTAATTAGAATAGAACTGAATTTGTATAAACGACAATCCTACATTGCCCCCAAGTGGATATAGTGTAGACATTGTCTGACAGGTCTATTGCATGCAGCAGGGTTTCTCAAACAGGGGTCACCACTTGTGTAGGGAAAGCCTCTGGCGGGCCGGGCCGGTGTGTTTACCTGCTGCATTCACAGGTCTGGCCGATCGCGGCTCCCACTGGCCGCAGTTTGCTGCTCCGGGCCAATGGGAGCTGCTGGAAGCAGCAATCAGTAAGTGCCTTGGCCCACAACACTTTCAGCAGCTCCCATTGGCCCGGAGCAGCAAACTGCAGCCAGTGGGAGCTGCGATCGGCCGGACCTGTGGATGGGGCAGGTAAACACATCGGCCTGGCCCACCAGGGGCTTTCCCTGCACAAGCGGTGACCCCTGTTTGAGAAACCCTGGCATACAGCCTATGCTACTATGCTGCCTTTCCACTGAGAGTTTTTGCATGGTTAGAACTAGGTTTCTTTTCACTGTGTCTCTTGCACAGTAATACACAGCCGTGTCTTCCACTCTCAGGCTGCGGAGTTGCAGATACACGGTGCTGATGGAGTTATCTGTCGAGATGGTGACTCTGTTTTTCAAGGAGTCGTCATATCTAGTAGCATCATCTTCAGGGTCAATTCTTCCAAGCCAAACCAGTCCTTTCCCAGGAGTCTGCCTGATCCAATGCATATAGTAGTCAGCGAGAGTGAAGCCTGAGGTTTTACAGGATATTTTCACAGACTCGCCGGGCTTCTTAATTTCTGCCCCAGATTGGACCAGCTGAACGTCTGATTGGACACCTGTTGGGAAGGCACATTATGAATATTGGAACAGCAGATTTATCCCCATTATCCGAGCATCCTGTGAATTCCCCATGTTCTCAAATTACCTGGATAAGCTGCCATCAAGCAAAGATAAATTAAAATATGCCTCATATTTATTATCCTCTGCCCTGATATTCTGAACTGGAAAAGGAGGTGACAGCTTTGTCGTTTTGATGTGATTATTCTAGAGGGGAAAAGAGGTTGGCTTTTTAAACAGGAAGCTCCCCACAAACTTTGCATAAACACTCATCACCATCAGAAACAGAGGGGAATAAAAGCAGCACAACACTTGGGCCCAGATTCTGACCCATCTGCTCATGTGGGGGAGTCACTCACCCCTCCAGTGGAGCCTCTGAGGACAATGAATTAGGCTTCTATTTTAGGCAGAACCCTGAAAGGATCTGCTCGAACCCAGGGCTAACCCTGGGAGGCGTTGTGCCTCAGCTCAGAGATACGGTTCTGAGTCACACCTCTTCCTTTGCTCCCTTCGCCTTCCCAGGGTGTAATCCAATTCCTCCTAGGCCAGTTATGGATGGATTCTCATTTATTTCAGTGGGTTTGGATCAGGCCTTAACTGCTGGAAATTACCAGCACTAAATAACTCCCTGTCCCTAACATCAGCTACAATGACCTTTGAGCAGGGGAGTGGAGCCAAGACTCTGCCAATCCTCAGTCCTGCTTTTCCACCTCCTCCCAGGGGAAGGAGTAAGCAGCTGATTAGCCCTGCCCCCAGATTGGCACACAGGAGATATATTTTCCATTTCATAGATTCACTATGTCCAAGGCCACGACAGACCACTCTGATTGGCTCATCTCACCTCCTGTGTGACTAGGTAAATGACAACAAATGTCAATTTGACCCCACTCACGGAAACCAACCAAAAACATTTCCCTCAATAAAAACTGAAAGTTGCAGACAGGCAAAGTAAGAAAAACACCACTCAAGAACTCTTGGAGTTTATTTTAAAGATATTTCCTGTGCATACATTGACAATTCGTGTATTAACAGTTATAAAGGTTTACGTTTTTGAATCTCGATGTCTACTGTCATTCACACCTTCTCGTTAGCTGACGACTTATAATTTCTCACAACTGTGAAAATATAAATAGATGAAAATCATAAAAAATACTTAAAATCCAAATTTTTTTCAGCTGAAAGTTTAAATCTATCTCTATATTTTAAAATGCTTAAAAATAAATATTGATATCCACCATCAATATGATCAAAAAGTAAAAATTGAATTCAGCCAGGCCTATGTATTATACGGGCCACAGAATTTCATCCTGCATTGAGCCCAGTGATCTGAGTCTGATTAAAACAGAAGGGCAGGCAATCTTCTCTTGACTTTCACAGGTGTGCTGAGTTTTCCAGAACTCATGTGGTCAGCGGATGGCCAACTCCTAAGAAAGGGAGGGGGGATCCTTTAGGGAATTTTCAGTTTATCTGTTGTGGATTCTGTTTGAGACTCATGACGTGCGTTGATACATAATTTTATATGGGGTAAATCATCCCCTGTCTGCTGCGCTGGGGCAGTCTTTGTCTCCTCCCTTCAGTGTTGCTTGGGCTGTATTTTCTGGGTAGCCTCAGGGGAGGTCTAAGGGCTGATCCTCCAACACACAGAGGAACTATTTCACTAGAGACCAGTACAAAGGGAGATCCCTTCCCCGCCTCCTCGCTGGAGTGGGGCATCCTCCTGCGGTTTGCCCAGGGGAGTCAGTTCTTCCTCTAGCGGGGGCTCAGATTGTCTGTTTCCTCTCTGGGAAGGAGCACGGCCTCTCCTCCTGGAGACTCTTATTTCCCTGCTGCCAGTAGCCTAGAGACAGCTTGTCTCCCGCTTTCTCTCCTCGGGTGAGGGGCTTTAAAAGGTCTCAGGCAGCTTTTAATTGGATTCAAGTGTTCCTAACTGAAGATCTGGACTTTGCAGATGATGTTGCTCTCCTATCACATACCCAACACCATATACAAGAAAAAACAACTCGACTCAAAGCATTCAGCCAGCAACTTGGATTGAAAATCAACCACAATAAGACAGATCTCATGACCTTTAATATTGCTTCCCCATCACCAGTACAGCTAGAGGATCATGTTCTCACCAGTGTAGAAACATTCACATACTTGGGCAGCACCATCAGCCAGGACGATGGAACAAGCCAGGACATCCAGAACAAAATCTGTAAAGCCAGGAACACCTTCAGGAGTTAAATACAGTCTGGAAATCATCAAAATACAACACAAAAACCAAATTCAAGATTTATCAGATCTGTATACTTTCAACCCGACGTTATAGTGCAGAATGCTGGGGAATGAGAAAGTATGACATGTCCAAACTGTCTTCATTCCACATAACCCAGAATAATCCCAAACAAAGATCTATTGACACAGAGCAGCCAAGAGAATCTGAGTGCCATCATTGCCAGGAGGCACTGGAGATGGATCGGCCATGTGCTTTGGATGCAAACTGATTCCATCACCAGAGTAGCAATAAGATGGACACCTGAAAGCAAGAGAAAATGAGGCTGCCCGAAAACAACCCGGTGAAGAGCTTTGGAAGCCATGCCGAAAAACCTGGGGCACAGCTGGGGAACCATTGAAAGACTTGCCAGAAACAGACAGAAGTGGAAGAGTTTCTCACTGCCCTAAACACCAAAGGCGTAATAGGAACATGATGATTATATATATATATATATATATATATATATATATATATGTATATAATCATGTTCCTATTATGTAAACAAATAAACTGCTTACAAACCTCTTTAATGAATAATAATTTTTCTTTCTTTCTTTCTTTCTTTCTTTCTTTCTTTCTTTCTTTCTTTCTTTCTTTTGATAACAGGCAGACTCTGATTGAGCCAGCATGCTAAAAATGAGTGTAGTCACGGCAAAGCAAGAGGCAGGAGGGACTAGCTGCCTCAGATATTTGCCTAGCATTTTGGATAGGTAAGTACTCAGCACGGTTAGTGCATCCCATGACTTGTCTCACACCATGGCTACATTCTATGTTTAGCACAAGAGCTCAATCAGCACTAGCGAGGATACATCCCCTCTGGCTTGGAATGCAGACGTACAGTTCAAAATGGGACATTCATACCTTAAATATTTTCTTTCTTTCTTTCTTTCTTTCTTTCTTTCTTTCTTTCTTTCTTTCTTTCTTTTTGTCGTGTTCAGTAGATTTTTGTAATATTTTCTTCCTGGTGAGATGTTTCTCTTTGTGCAATGATATGTTGGTATGTTTCTCGAGTGCAAGGACATTTCAGGGGAAGTGGTGCATACTACATAATTAGGAACAAGTAACATTTTGAGATACGAAGTCTTGAACACATAAGAAAGTGACTAGAACAGAACAGAATAGAAATGTATACAGCAGATATCCCTACAGCAGATTCCCTGCAATGGAAATCGAGCGGACATGGCCTGGAAGGGCTGCATCATATGTACAGTCTGTGATCCAGCCCTGCCCTCGCGCTGAGAGTTTTTGCGTGGCTATGAATTGGATTCCACTCACTGTGTGTCTAGCTCAGTAATACACAGCCGTGTCTTCTGTTTTCAGGCTGCTGAGTTGCAGATACTCAGTGCTGATGGAATTATTTGTGGTGATGGAGATTCTGTCTTTAAATGACTGAGAATAGCCGGTAGAGCCATCTTCAGGGTCAATTCTTCCTACCCAAAGCAGGCCTTTCCTGGGGGACTGCCTGATCCAGTGCACATACACAGAAGTGAAATGAAGCCTGAGGTTTTACAGGATAGCTTCACAGACTTGCCGGGCTTCTTCATTTCTGCCCCAGACTGGACCAGCTGAACCTCCAACTGGACACCTGTAGGAAAGGTA
This sequence comes from Gopherus flavomarginatus, assembly GCF_025201925.1. Taxonomy (NCBI): domain Eukaryota; kingdom Metazoa; phylum Chordata; order Testudines; family Testudinidae; genus Gopherus; species Gopherus flavomarginatus. Next base: position 1,705,267 of record NC_066627.1, on the reverse strand, counting down.
GATCATAAATATTGACATTCCAGATTTATCCCCATTAACCCAGTTTCCTATAAATTCCCCATGTTTTCAATTTACCAGCATAGGTCACCATCAAACAGAGGTAAATTAAAAAATGCCTCATAATTATCCTCTGTCGTGAAACCAAGTGCTAATATTCTCCACTGCACAAGGAGGTAACAGGGCTGGTTTTTCAATGTGGTTATCACTGAGTGGACAAGAAGTTGGCTTTTTAAACAGGAATCTTCCTGCTGACTTTGCATAAACACCCCAGACCTTCAGAAGCAGGTGGGGATAAAAAGTAGCACGACTGGCCTGGATTCTGTTCAGCTTGCTCATAGGGTGCACTCCCTCATCCCCTCAGCATCACCTTTTAGGGCAAAGGGCAGGATCCCTAATTTAGGCAGAGCTTGAAATGAAGCTTCTACCACAGAGGAATAGCCCCAGAGGTCATTGTGTCTCAGAGATAGGTGTCACAGAGTGTGCGGGAGTCCAGGCCCTGCAACCCTCACTTCCTGTGATTCACCGTGACTCTCAGCCAGCCAGTAACACAGAAGGTTTATTAGATGACAGGAACACAGTCCCCAACTAGAGCTTGTAGGTACAACCAGGACCCCTCAGTCAGGTCCCTCTGAGGGCAAGGATCTTAGACTCCAGACTTGGGGCTCCGTGCCTCTTCCCAGCCAGCCCAAAATCAAAACTAAAACCCTCTCCAGCAGGCTCTCTTCCTTGGGCCAACTTCTTGGGCAAAGGTATTGACTCCCCCCACCCCCCCTACCTGGCTCAGGTTACAGGCTCATGTCCTGTCCCTCACCTAAAGTCATCCCCTGCTTTCCCATCCCCCATGCAGACAGTCCCTACTGCATCACAATAGGCTTCTTGATCAACATTTTTCACATTTATCCTTCCAGGGTTGTGGCATAAAAAAACTGATCGAACTCCCAGCGGGGTCAGTGGAAAGACTCCCTTTGACTTTACTGGGGGGTGGAGTGGGCTTTTTTCTGCTGAAATATTAGAGCAGTAAACATTCCCTCCCCCTGGCCTGAGCTGACTCAAACTGTGTTCAAGGGATATGGAATTAAGATTCATGGACGCAAGGTCTTGGAAGCAGAAATGAAGTCGTAAGTGAGTTCTCACTCCCTCTTACTAAGTGACGTGCCTGGGGGAGGTGTTAAGTTACAATCTAGCACAATAGGACAAGTTATAGGGCAAGATACACTTCTCAGCGTCATGGATTATAGGCTAGAAGTGATCATCTTGTGACTGCCTATATAACACAGGTAGAAGAACCTCACCCAGTAATCTCAGCAGGAAGCCCATAATTTCTTTTTGGTTCAGAGCCGTGTCATTTAGAAAACATTCACTGCTGATTTCAAGGGATGGAAAATTTACCCCAGGCCTTTGTGGGTTGTTCCAATGGTTAAGTACGCTCACTGTTACAACTTTGCACCATGATTCTAATCAGAATTTGTCTAGTTTCACCTGCCACTCACGCCTCTAGTTAGGCCTTTTTCTATTAGATTAAAAACGCTATCGACACCAGAAATAGCTTCCCCTTGTTGGCAGTTGTAGCCCGTGATGAATGCACCTCTTAACCTTCTCCTGGATAAACTAAATCCATGGAACTGCTTGAGTCTCTTAATATAAGGCACGTTTTCCAGACACCAGCTCATTCTCGTGGCTCTTTTCTGAAGCCGTTCCATTTTTCAATGTACTCGTTGAGGCGCAAACACCAGCAAAGGGCACAGTATTGTAGCTGGGGGTCTCAAGAACTTTCACAGTAATGGTGGCAGAATCAGCCAGTTAGAAAATAATAGACAGAGGCATATGTGCCACCCTGATGGGCCAACCATTCCTCACATTGGGAGGTGTCATAAGTATAAAGGGAAGGGAACTGCCCTCCTGTGTACAACACTATAAAATCCCTCATGGCCAGATACACCAAAATCCTTTCACCTGTAAAGGGTTAAGAAGCTCAGGTAACCTGGCTGACATCTGACCCAAAGGACCAATAAGGGGACAAGATACTTTCAAATCTTAGTGGGGGGAAGGCTTTTGTTTGTGCTCTTTGTTTTGGGGGTTGTTTGCTTTTGGGACTAAGAGGGACCAAACATCAATCCAGGCTCTCCGAATCTTTCTGATCCAGTTTCTCATATTTCAAACTTGTAAGTAACAGCCAGGCAAGGTGTGTTTTCTCAACTTGTAAATGTTCCTTTTAGCTGAGAGGATTTTACCTCTGTTTGCTGTAACTTTGAACCTTAGGCTAGAGGGGATTCCTCTGGGCTCTTTGAATCTGATTACCCTGTAAAGTTATTTTCCACCCTGATTTTTCAGAGATGATTTTTACCTTTCTTTAATTAAAAGTCTTTTTTTTAAGAACCTGATTGATTTTTCCTTGTTTTAAGATCCAAGGGAATTGGATCTGGACTCACCAGGAATTGGTGGGGGAAAGGATGGGGGATGGTTAAATTCTCCTTGTGTTAAGATCCAAAGGGTTGGATCTGGACTCACCAGGAATTGGTGGAGGAAAGGAGGGGGGATGGTTAAATTCTCCTTGTGTTAAGATCCAAGGGGTTGGATTTGGACTCACCAGGAATTGGTGGAGGAAAGGAGGGGGGATGGTTAAATTCTCCTTGTGTTAAGATCCAAGGGGTTGGATTTGGACTCACCAGGAATTGGTGGGGGAAAGGAGGGAGGATGGTTAAATTCTCCTTGTGTTAAGATCCAAAGGGTTGGATTTGGACTCACCAGGAATTCGTGGAGGAAAGGAGAGGGGATGGTTAAATTCTCCTTGTGTTAAGATCCAAGGGGTTGGATCGGTGTTCACCAGGAACTCGGTGAAAAAGTCTCTCAAGACTATCCAGAAAAGGGAGCTAGTACTTGAAAGTGGTGGCAGCAAGAGCAGAGCTGAGCTGGTAGTTAAGCTTAGAGGTGTTTATGCTGGTCCTCACATCTGTACCCTAAAGTTCAGAGTGGAGGAGGAACCTTGACAGGTGATATATTGTAACATTCACTTACAGAATCACTGGGATTTATTGGAACAATGTAATTACCAACTCAAGTACACATAGGCAGGACTGAACTTCCTGCTAACACACAACCCCCATCACAAGCTCAAATATGACAATATAACAACATACAAGGCAACAGTTTAACACTAACATTCAGTTACTGTACCACTCATTGGTGTAAGTGCTTTCTTGTGCTGAGCACTACAATATAACTCTTTACCTCAGTGGGAATATTTGCAGTACAAAGTACCACTTAGTAAGTAAAAGAGTGGAGATTCTGACCTTTTAAGCATGAATGTGAGTTTTGATTAAGTGGTATTGAAATATTTGGTTTCTCAGCTAATGCAGTTTTAGGGCTGTTAGGTTTATGATTCATTGCTGTTTTTCTCATATTTTACTACATTTGTGTTTTTAGCTGAGATTTTCAAAACTACCTAATATATTTGAACACTCAACTCCAATTAAAATGAGTGGGAACTGGTCAGCCACATACCCTAGGCTGCTATAAAATTCTTATCTTTGTTGCACTTGGAAGAGAAGAGAGTATTTTATGAATGACAAGACAAACCAATGGGATAGATTATGACCTTTCTTTGTTTCACTTCGGCATCCAGTGTCCATTGACTTGAAGTGGGTATTCCTTGAAAATCCCAGGATTAGTATCACTGTACTGAATTATCAGTTCTATTCCCTTTCACAGCCCCACCCATGGAAGGAGGTATTAACCAATCAGAGTATCAGAACCTGCTCCTAACAGCTCTGCACATTAGGTGTCCTTGACACCTCCCATGAATGTTCTGTTGATTAAAAGTGTGAAATCTGAGGCACTGTGAACATTTAAAAATATTGAAATGAAGATCAATTGTTGAACTGCTCTGACAGCTTTGTTGAAGGATACAGGTTGGAATAAAACACAACCTAAAGGAAGGATCATCCAGTGGTTAGAGCCAGGTGCTAGCCTTGGTCTTGGGAGGTGGAGGTACAATTCTTTGTTCCTTCGCAGACTTCATTGTACTTTGGGCACATCATTTAGCTTCTCTGCCTGTGCAAGGGGGATGACAACACTTCTTTACCTCACAGAAGGACTGAGAGGTTAAATACGTTAAACATTGCTTAGTCAGTGATTTGGGATCTACAGCTGAAAAGTGCTCTTTACGAGTTAGGGATTCTTATTAAAGATTTTCTTCTTAGGAAGGAAGTTTGTGGCAGCCTTTCACATCATATGGATTTGATCTGTTACGTTCTCTCCACATATCTGAATTTCTTCTTGCGCACTTCAATTAAAAAAAAAAGTCTTCAAGTTACTATTGAAATGTTTTGTAGGGTTACATACTCTCCCAAGAGGAGTGGTGGATATCCCCATAACTGGAGATATTTAAAAATGAGGGGACAAAGTCCTGAATGGATCAGTCACTGAAAGGAATCGAATCAAATTGAATCAAATAGAGATTAGCCGAGTGGAATAGAACAGACAGGTATATCTGTGACAATCCTGCACTGACCCCTAATGGGTTTGCTGGAAATGACCTTTTAATTTTGCAGCATAATTAAGGCCTCTGATTCCCTGTTGCTTTCACACTCAGTTTTTGCACGGCGATGTCTGGGCTCCCTCTCACGGTGTGTCTGGCGCAGTAATACACAGCCGTGTCGTCTACTCTCAGGCTGCCGAGTTGCAGGTACATGGTGCTGATGGAGTTATCGGTGGTGATGGTGAATCTGTCCTTAAAGGACTGGGAGTAGATGGTAGCACCATTTGCTGGGTCAATTCTTCCAACCCACACTAGTCCTTTCCCAGGAGCCTGCTGGAGCCAGTTCACGTAATAGCTAGTGAGCGTGAACCCTGAAGTTTTACACAATATCTTGAGAGACTCTCCGAGCTTCCTAATTTCTGCCCCAGACTGGACCAGCTGAACCTGTGATTGGCCACCTGGAAGGAAGGTACAATGACTATTGACACATCTGGACTCATTCCCATCATCCTGGTAACCCTCAGTCACCTTCCCATCCTCTGCATGCTCCCCTTACCTTGGAAAGTGGCTGCCAAGCAAAGATAAATTAAAAAACACCTCATATTTGTTACTCTTTGCAAGAAAACAGCGCACTTGTGTTGTCCATTGTAAAAGCAGGTGATTGTGGTGCTGTTTGGATGTGACCAATCCAGAGAAGAAAAGAGGTTGACTTTTAAAGAAGAAGCTCCCACACTGACTTTGCATAAGCCCTCAACGCATACAGCAGCAGGGGATATAAAGTGTGAAGATACTGAGAGAAGTATTTCCTCCCTGCCTAGCCCAATGGGATTCTTACCTAGCTGGGGCTTTCAGGGGCTACACAAATTGTTTTCAACAGTGAATCTCTTCATCGACTTCAGAGGGCTTTGGGTTAGACCTTAAAGGGTGAACATGAGTTTGCAACAACTTTTGTGTTCAACTGAGATAAGAGTAGGAGTGAAATTCTGCCAGATGTAGAGGGCCAGAACAAGATCAATGTACTTCTGAACATCAGAACATAACATTCTTCTAAACAATGAGAGAATGGTGGACTTAACTGCTTATGAATGACTAATAATTAAAATGCTGATGTTATTGAAGTACTCCCCAAAGGTAATGCTTTGGGAATTCTAGGGCAGTTCAGCCGATGAAGTGGGTATTCACCCACGAAAGCTCATGCTCCAATACTTCTGTTAGGGCTTGGCTACACTGGAGAGTTGCAGCACTGGTGGTTGGTTTACAGCGCTGCAACTCACACACCGTCCACACTTGCAAGGCACATCCAGCGCTGTATCCATCCAGCGCTGTATCTCCCTGGATACAGCGCTGGCTGTACTCTTGCTCTGCCTGGGGTATAACGATTGCAGCGCTGGTGATGCAGCGCTGCTCCGCCAGTGTGGCCACCAAAAGCGCTGTAATTGGCCTCCAGAGGTATCCCAGAATGCCTGTTCAGCCACTCCCAACAGCGCTGCAAATGCTGCAAATGTGGCCACACTGCAGTGCTGGTAGCTGTCAGTGTGGCCACACTGCAGCGCTTTCCCTACACAGTTATACGAAGACAGCTGTAACTCCCAGCGCTGTACAGCTGCAAGTGTAGCCATACCCTTAGTCTATAAGGTGCCACAGGACTTTTTGCTGCTTTTACAGATCCAGACTAACACGGCTCCCCATCTGATACTCTAGGGCAGTGGTTCTCAAAGCGGCGCGGGCCTAGGGATCTGCTGGTCACTGCTTCCTGCAGCCCCCATTGGCCTGGAACGATGAACCACTGCCAGAGGGAGCCGTGATCAGCCAAACCTGCAGATGCTGCCGGTAAACAAATGTCCCAGCCCTATAGCAGATTTCCCTGACAGGCTGCGTGCCAAAGGTTGCCCATCCCTACTCTGGGCGCATTTGAATTAGGTTGATTTAAAAAAAATATAGTTTTCTCTTTGCAATGAAAAGGTATGATTTTTATCAGCACACAGTTCAGGTTAAGCTGTGTTAAACTACCCTTCAATTTTTCAAAATCCAAGAAACTTAAAAAAAAGGCTTCAGGAAATCTGAAAACATGAAAAAATCAGTACATTTTCAAATTGCAAAGTCGTGTTTCAAAGTTTGACAAAACATTAGTATTTTTTTTCCAGCTATCTCTGGTAGTTCCTCATTGATTTGTGTGAATTTAATAATTAATTACAGAGTTTACAAATCATAATTTTAATTTAGTTACATGTTAATAGTAACATAAGTGCAGTCACTATATTATACAAGGTTAGACTTTACAGATTGGTTTGCATAGCATAATTAGTACTGTTAGTTTGAGATTTTGACCCCCACTCCAACCCCCAAAGTAGATTTGACAAGAAATCACCAGACTTTAAATTCTCAGGCTGAGTGTCAGTCAGGTAAAACCTAAAGCCAAAAACGTCTGAGAACACGTGTATGTGTGAGTGACTGGGTGGCTGTGGTTCTCTCAGTTCGTTCATTGGAACGATTTATGTGCACCAAGCCCTCCTACGCACAAGTGTTTGCATGGTTGGGAACTGCATTCTCTGATTTCTGTAGTTGGTTGTCTTGTTTTGTCTAAGTAATTACGTAAATGCATTTTGGGGAGTTTTGACTAATATGAAATGTTATTCCCAAAGAATGGGATTTTTCAGTGACCTTAAGGGAGATAAATAGGGTCAGATTTCTAAAGCTAAGGTCCTAAAATGCAGCTCGGCACCTACTGGGATTTTTAAAAGTGCTTAGCTGCTGAACCCTCCTAGATTTAAATGATGTTAGGTGCCAGAATCGCAAAAATTGGCTCTGAAGTCCATCTTTTAGGCATGACTGGCATTCACGAAACACTTTCCCAGCTGCTGCCTAGCCCTGTAGGTGCCTAAATCCCCTACATAGATTACTTTCTGTGCATACAATCGGTTAGGCACCTAAGGCTGGTCAACACTGCAATAAAAAGCCAGGTCAATGACTCAGGCTTCTGGGGCTAAAAATAGCTGTTGTAGAGGTTCTGGCAGGGGTTGGACCCCAGGCTCTGAGAACCTCCCTTCTTGGGGCCTTTCAGAGCCCTGGCTCCAGGACAAGCTTGAACATCTCCTTGCCTATTTCAGCCTGCAAGTCTGAGTCGGTTGACCGAGACTCTGAGACTCCGTGATCTGTATCTTTTTATTGCAGTGTAGACATATCCTAAAGTTCCACTGGTGGACAGCAAAAAAATCTGCAGCGGTCCCGAGAAAGCTAGGCTCCTCAATGCCCTCATTTACACTGAAGGACTGGAGGAATTCTCCAGCTAGGCACCCCATCACCTATCTCACCCATGGCCCGCCGATCCAGTGGGGAGCCCCCAAGCATACTTAGCCCCTAGAGAAGGCAGCGTTTTTTGGCTGAAGAATGGTGACTTTTAAGTCTGTTATTGAGTGTCAGCCACACCATCAAGGGCTCATTCACCTGCACATCTACTAGTGTGATAGATGCCATCATGTGCCCATCTGCCATGTACATTGGCCAAACTGGACAGTCTCGACGCAAAAGAAGAATGGACACAAATCAGACATCAAGAATTGTAACATTCAAAAACCAGTAGGAGAGCACTTCAATCTCCATGAACACTCAATAACAGACTTAAAAGTGGCCATTCATCAACAAAAAAACCTTCAAAAACAGACTTCAATGAGAAACTGCAGAACTGGAATTAATCTGCAAAGTTGACACCATCAAATTAGGCCTGAATAAAGACTGGGAGTGGCTGGGTCACTACAGAAAATAATTTTCCCTTTTTTGATATTCACCCCTTCTCCTCAACTGTTGGGAATGGGCCACACCCACCCTAACTGAACTGGCCTCATTAGTACCAACTCCCTGCTCGGTAAGACAACTCCCATCTTTTCATGTGCTTTGTACCTGCTTACTGTTTGGGGGGTTTGGTTTTTCACTCCATGCATCTGATGTAGTGGGTTATAGCCCATGGAAGCTTGTGCCCAAATAACTTTGTTATTGTAAATAACTCTAAGTTGCCGCAAGGACGCCTTTTTGTTTACATTGTATGTGTGTTAACTATATGATTTTGTATCTAGATTGTGAAGCTATCATATTGGTGAAAATATGCTCACTCAGGCTGGGAGGTAGTGTGACATCCCCCAGGGGACAAGCTGGACTTTAGAACAGTGGTGTCCCCCTTAAATATCCAGACCGTGGCCTCATGCCTTTCCCAGCTCTCAAGTAATCTTGTTCCAGTAAAGACTTTGAACTGGAGGGATTGGTCACAAGCTGGCAAGGGAATCCAGCCGGTGTACCCAGAACTGTGAACTGCCTACAACAGCCAAAGCGGTGAGCAAAGTTGTTTTATTCAAAGTTTACTTAGCTTGGTAAAGGTTTAGGACTAAGATTGCATGTTTATCTTTTATTCTTTTAACTGATGACAAATTTTAAGTGATACAGGCAGAAAAGGTCAGAACTGGTTAAAAAACCCAACAAGTTTATTAAGTGATTATATCTGACCCAGTTTTGTTGACGTGTTTGGGGAATCTCTGCTCAGGTTAACGAGGCTGGTGCAGATTGGTTTTCTTTGATAGAATGACAGACGTCTGAGTGTGCACTTTCCAAGGTGGGATGAGCAGCGTAAGGCAGGTTTCTGAGGTGCGAGGCTGGGACTGAGGGCTATGCAGGTGTTGCATGAGAAGCTGGGAGAGCATTCATGGAACTTTAGATGTGCCTTTACATGCTAATGGCTCTGTGAGGCAGAGCCCGGAAAGGCTGCTTTTCCGTAGCAAAGCAGAGTGAGAGACACCCTGGACTGGAGCATTAAGAGGACACCGCTGTTCAAAAGTCCAGCTTGCACCCTAGGCGACGTCACAGTCAGGCACCTAATGCTCAGCCTAGAGAGGAATCTGCTGTGTTTTAACACTTACTACCCTGTACAATTATCTTCCATCCCAATTTTACAGAGGTGCTTCTTTTACTTTTTCTTTATAATAAAGTTCTGCTTTTAAAAACCCAAGGGTCTGGTCTGTGCTCACCTTGGTTACCTATTCGGTTGGTAGATTATTCTCAAGCCTCCCCAGGAAAGGGGGTGAAGGAGCTTGGGGGGATTTGGGGAAATAGGAACTCCAAGTGATTCTTTTCCTGAATCTTTCTCTAACTCACTTAGTGGTGTCAGCAATACCATCCAAGGACAAGGAAGAATTTGTGCCTTGGGGAAGTTTTTAACCTAAGCTGATAGAGATAAGCTCAGGGGGTCTTTCATGCGGGTCCCCACATCTGTACCTCAGAGTTCAGAATGGAAAGGGACCCTGACAGGCCTCAATGTCATTAAACATTTCTTCTGCAGCATAAGATCCATTTTGAAACTGGCTTGTACAAACCCACATGCCTCATTGAATGGGTGAGCTCCCTGTACTCTTCCACTGTGGTACTTAGCTCTTTGTTCCTAGCAACAGTGGTGTCCATCTTCTCCAGCTGCTCCATTTTCACGTACATATTATCCCAAAAGAGCCACTCGTCGGGGTTGTGCAAAGCAGCAGCAGTGCTCACCCCTTGGCTAACCCCGCTCACATGCCACCTTGGGAATGAGAACGTAAGAGATGTTTTCAAAGACATGCTCAGACGGGAAGGCTGGTTCTCTTCAAAAGAGTCTGAGAAACTTGACATTGTGATTTGTAATTTGCAAAGATCAAGGAATGAAATGGAGGTCAAAGACGGAGTCATGGGGATAATATTCAGATGTATCAAAATGACTTAGGATCCTAAATTCCATTTTTACAATTGATTTAGGGCCAGATTTTTAAAGAAATGTGGCATCTAAAGATGCATATACATACCTAGCGGGACTTTCAAAAGGATTTCAATCTGAAAATCCCATGAAGTGCCTATCTGCACCTTTATGCACACAAATACTGGGAAAAAAATCTGTCCCTTTAGACAATTAGTTGCCTGAATTTAACTGGGAAAAAAAAGAATTTAAGGTTTCAAATGCCCAAGTCATGTTTGAAAATGGGATTTAAGCACTCACTTGCCTTTACAAATCTGGCCCTAAGTCCCATTAGGAGTTGAAATCCATGGGAGTTAACAGCAGATTTTAAAGGTATTTAAAGGTATTTAGCCAGCTAAAGATCTCAAGTGACTTAGATGCTTTTCAACTTTCACATGGGTCCCATTTTCAAAAGCATCTGAGGGCACCTCAGTCCCATTGACTCAGTGTGACCCTGGGAGAGGGGTTCAAATGCTCTCTGCTGTAAGAATAGGAACATTATCACCCAGGCACTGTATGAATAACGCTGGGATTTAGTCGTCGCAGTCATGGATTCCGTGGCTTTACCAGACGTAAGTGACTTCTAGGGTTTCAGGAGGCAGAGGTGGGAGTGTGCAACCTGCTCCTGGGGCTGGCTGGAGCCAAGACCCTGCAGCCCCAGCCCTGTCGCTGCATTAGGGGCCATGCGCCCTGACAGGGCTTCCCAGGGCCATACTCCCTCTCTCCCATGGCTGCAGCGGGTGCTTGGCAGGGGCTGTAGCTGGGGCCATGCACTCCAGTCCTGCAGCCAAGGCCAGCTCTGGAGCCTGGACTGTGCCCCCCATGGCTGCACCTCCGCTGGGGTCATTGGAGCCGGGTCTGTGCCCCTGTGGCTGGACCACCACTGGGGTCCCTGGAGCAGGGGCTGTGTCCCCCATGGCTGCACCTCTGCTGGGGTCCCTGGAGCCGGGGCTGTGCCCCCTGTGACTGCACTTCCGCTGGGGTCCCTGGAGCCGGGGCTGTGCCCCAAATGGCTGCAACCCGCTGGAGTCTCTGGATCAGGGGCTGTGGCCCCCGTGGCTGCCCCCTCCCGCTGGGTCCCTGGAGCAGGGGCTGTGCCCCCCAAGGCTGCCCCCCTGCTGGGGTCCCTGGAGCCGGCACTTGGGCCCACCATGGTTGCACCCCCGACGGGGTCCCTGGAGCCGGGGTTTGTGCCCCCCATGGCTGCATACCCGCTGGGGTCCCTGGAGCCGGGGCTTGTGCCCCCCGTGGCTGCACCCCCGCCGGGGTCCCTGAAGCCGGGGTTGGTGCCCCCCGTGGCTGCATACCCGCTGGGGTCACTGGAGCAGGGGTTGTGCCCCTCTGCCATGGCAGGGAAACATGGGACTCCATTCCTCCCCCCCCCACCTATCCCTACTACCCCGTTATCTTTTAGTAAAGTCAAGGACACGTCACAGGCTCCATGAACTTTTGTTTATTGCCTGTGACCTGTCCATGACTTTATTAAAAGTTACCATGACAAAAATCTTAATATTTTATAATCTCTCTCATATGGTAGGTTAGTTGAGAAGGCAGCAGGCAGTGAGGAAACCACAGACTCTCAGCTGGAATTTCAAATGAAAGAGAAACGCCATGTGGTTTTCACAGCTGACCACAGCTGCAGGGGGAACGAAGAGCTGCCAGATCTCTGTCCTTCGCAATTCTGCTACCGTCATTTGCTCAGTAGTGGGTGTAGCAGCTTCTATCTCATTCCCCTACCTGCGTTATCAACTCCCGGTCAGGGCACCACATGATCTCACTTCCTGACCATTAGCTGCTTCCACCCGTCACTATGCAATAGACTTCTCTGTCTCGTTCCCCAAGTTCTTCTGCCCTCTGGACACCACTGCACCAAAGGAATTTGTGTTCACTCTTGGCCAGTGCAAATTGGTGGCATATTAGGATTAGAATCCAGATCACCTCCCTCCCTGTCCAGCATTGTCACCAATATCAGATAGATATACTGTAGCTCAAAAGATACACCGTGGCTCAAACACAAATGGGCCTTTCTGCCATTCAAATCCACAGGCCATTAATATTGACGCTTCCGTAACACCTTACAGGTGGGAACCGGCAGGGTTCCAGTGTGGCAGGTGCTGCCCATACACACCACAGGAGACAGGCCTTGTACTCAAGAGGTTTCAGTCTACACAGATAAGCCTGACAAAGGAATCAGAGACAGGAGAAGTCAATGGCTTGACTTCACATTGTAGATCAATGTCACAGCCAAGAACAGAACCAAACTTTCCTGATTCCCCCTGCAGTGGAGTACCCAGCAGACTGTGCTGCTTTCCGATCCCGATTTGATTTGAAGACCAGACATTAAAATTGCAGAGACCAAAGCCCTAAAACTCTCAGGGTAAAATTCAACCCTTTGGAGAGGCAGGAGAACACGGCTTGTTCCCCAGGGAACCCGTACTCTGAGCACTGACGTGGGACTCCACTGACGCATAGGGCCTGTTACTGTCCTTATGGCCCAGAGTGCAGTTCATGGAAGACAGAGATGGGGAAGTGAGATGAGGCCAGTTCCAGGGAGATGCTGTAGGAGAGGAAGCCAGGCAGCGATCACTGTGCATTTGTGGCACAGTAGTAAGTAGCCATGTCTGCAGCTGTGAGACTGTTTATCTTTAGTTTGCCAGTGGAGCCGCTGGTGGATGGCATGACCTGTCCTTTGAATTCATCAGCGATGTAGGTGGCGAAACCTGTTCTGAAGGCTGCTAGCCAGATCAGACCTTTCCCAGGGGCTTGTCGGATCCAGCTCAAATGGTGGTCATTGATGTTATACCCAGAGACGACACAGTTCAGGGTAAGGGAACTGCCTGGCTCTGCCTGGGCAGAACTCAGCTGGGTTAGAGTGATCGCGGCCCTGCAGCCTGTAAAAGAAACAGAGCAGAGATATCGTTACATCGCACCAGAGCAGGGGTCCCTGTAATCTCCAAAATACATGCAGAGGAAGGGGCAATACCCCCTCCCATGGGCAGTTACAAAATGACCTTTCCAGACAAAACTGATTTTTCCCCTTCACCCCAGAGTCACAGATTTGGTTAAGTATCAGAGCCTTGATCCAGTGCTGTCATTAGCTCCTTAGAGGCATGAAAGAACCCAACACCTTACAAGAGTCTGCATTTCCCTGCCCACCTGACAGGCTGCACCATGAGATAAGGCAAAGACAATGTAACAACAGAAGCATGACTGCCCACAACCTTTGCTTCAGCACAATGGCGTTATGTGAAATATTCCCTGTGACGCTTTCACCCTAAGTTCTTATATCCTCCGAGGAAGGCAGGCGATTTTGCATGTCAGAAGCTTTGCATCATCCTTCTGTCTTTCCCCACCTACTCTCCACCCACCCATTGGCTAGTGGAGTGGGACTCAGGAGATCTGTGGTCAGGCTGAAGTTAGCTACTGAACTCCCTTTGGAAGCCATGTGCCTAACTGCCTTAGGCCCCCTTGAATAGCTCAGCTTCTATTACCAGTGCTGCCACATGCTCACCGTGTGATGGGCCCAGAGGAACTGCTGCAGCGGATCCCTCCTGTCCATCTAGCTCAGCTCTTCAACAGGAGCCAATACCAAGTGCTTGAAAAGAAGGTGCAAGATTGACTCTAGCAGCAACCTATGGGATGCCTTAGCCATAGGGGAATTTTCTTCCCAACCACATTTAGTTAACGGTTGATGTGCTTGCTCAAAACAACAGAGACCTTGGGCCATCCACTCTTGCTTTAACTCCATTCCCCATCAAATAACAATGGTTTCCTACCATACATGGCTGTCCTTGGGATAAATACATTATTGTTCATGAGGGGCTCAAATACTGCCAAGGTGGGAGCCATGGAAGATCCTAAACTGAAGGTTATTTTTTTTGTTGGTCCAACCATGTTTGAAAGCGTTGGCTAGAAATGCAAATGTTTTTCTGTCACACGTCTAAATGGTGAGGACTTCTGAACACGTACGGAGTAGGAACTAATTCTCTGAATTCCAACAGTGGAATCAGCAAGGCAGAGCCCTCCTCCCACACTTCAGCGTAAAGCAGAAATGATTTCACAGTAGTCAAAGGGCCTGATTTTCTTCATCACTCTGCTGTAAAGCAGAAGGATGTTCACTGTACTCAATAAGACAGGATCTCATCTCACTCACCACGGTGTTAGTCAGGACTAACTTCGCTGGGGTCATGGGGCTGATTCTCCTTTCACATTCTCCTGTGTAAATTAGAGAGATTCCAGTCTACAGCCACTGTTACATCACCTAAGAATCTGCCTCTTTCCAGTTTCCTCTTTCTAGCAAAGCAACTGGGCTAGATTTTTAAGTCTTTAGGAACATGATGGTGTGAAGTAGGTGCCTCCTGGGATTTTCAAAATAGCGTAATCAGGTTTAGCACCCAATTCCTATTGACAATAATGGGAGTTAGGCACTTAACTTATTTTTTTGACATCTAAATATCTTTGAAAATAGGACCAGTTTTCTTGAAAGTCAGTCGTAAGTAGGGTGAAAACCCCTCAGGCCCAGCAAGACACTTCAAAGCTGTTAATTGCATGACAGTTTTATTCTGTTAGGATCTTTCATGCAAACTCTCATCCCTTAAAACTGTACATCATACTGCAACAGGACACTAGCTCTCCAAATCTTTTTCTGTCTGGTGCTGTTAGTTAAGAAGGCAGGAGACAGTGAGGAAACCACAGACTTTCATCTGGAATTTAAAATGAAAGAGAAACTCCGTGTGGTTTTCACAGCTGACCACAGCTGCAGCTGGAATGAAGAGCTGCCAGATCTCCGGCCTTCAAACACTCTGTTACTGTCACTTGCTCAGTAGCTGGTATAGCAGCTTTTATCCCATTCCCCTACCTGCATTATCAACTCCCGGTCATTGCACAGGGCACTGCATGCTTTCACTTCCTGACCATTCACTGCTTCCACCTGTCACTACGCAATAGACTTCTCTGTCTCATTCCTGTTCTGCTGCCCTCTGGAGACCACTGCACTAAAGGAATTTGTGTTTCTTCTTGACCATTGCAAATTGGTGGCAGATTAGAATTGAGATCACCTCCCTCCCTGGCCAGCATTGTCACCGATAGCAGCTAGATATACTTAGCTCAAATGATACGCTGTGGTTCAAAGAAAAATCATGGGTTTGTTAAAGAAATGACTGGGGTTGGATTCTTTGCTGTGTGTCAAGCAGAGGGGCACAATGTTCTCTGAATGGTATTTCTGTCCTCAAAAATCTGTGACTCTGTCCTCCATTCTTCTTAAAACTCGAGTGCTTCAGTTCAACAATTCTATTGCATACAGGACCCACTAGGTGGGACGGTCTCACATAATGGACCTTTCTGCCATTCAAATTCATGGGTCGTTATTATCAGCATTTTAGTAACACCTGAAGGATCCCAACCAAGATCAGGGTTCCAGTGTGTCAGGCGCTGCCCTTTCACACGGCGGGAGACAGGCCTTGCACTCAAGAGGTTTCAGTCTAAACCAACAAGCCCAACAAAGGAATCAGAGACAGGGGAAATCGCTTGATTTACTTCACAATGTGGCAAAGCCTGGAGCAAAACCAAAATTTTCTGATTCTCCCTGCAGTGGCCTGACCAGCAGACCATGCTGCTTCTGGATCACAATCTGATTTGAAGAACTTAAGTTAAAATTGCAGAGACCAAAGCCCTAAATCTCTCAGGGTAAAATTCTACCTTTGGAGAGGCAGCAGAGCAAGGCCTATTCCCCAAGGAACCTGTACTCTAAGCACTGATGTGGGACTCCACTGACCTTGTGCCCCAGGATAAAGTTTGTGCAGGACAGAGATGGCCGGCGAGCTCCATGAGGGATATGGTAGGAGAGGAAGCCAGGCAGCCATTACTGTGTAGTTCTGTCACAGTTCTAAGTAGCCATGTCTGCAGTGGAGAGTCTGTCTATTTTTAGCCTGGCAATGGCACTGCTGGTGGATGGGGTGACCCGTCCTTTGAATTCATCCATGGTGTAGGTGGTGTAACCTGTTCTGAAGGCTGCTAGCCAGACTGGACCTTTCCCAGGGCCTTGTGAGATCCAGCTCAAATAGTGGTCATTGATATTATACCCAGAGACGACACAGTCCAGGTGTGACAAACTGGGAATGTTCTTAATGTTTTCTCTGAATACTGTGTTGGTGCCTCGGTGTCCCCATGGCAGTTCTTAAGTATCTGGCAGAGCAAAGGGCCAGTGCACCTAAATGCCTGACCCTCTGTCTCCTAGCAACTGATGGCCTGGGCCCCTCCTCTGCAAAGGTGCCAGCTGAAGGTGTTGGAGACAAAGGGATCAGGTGACCTCCTGGCCCGGGAAAGGAGCTGAGGAGAGAGGAGGGGCTGGGAGGGGTTGTTAGTCTGAAGCTGGCTGGGGTCGAGGAGTGAAGGGCAGATGTGAGGGATCTGGCTCACTGCCCCCCAGAATGGACCCAGCTGAGGGGTCCGGTTCACTGTATCTACAAGCTCTGTTTTAGATCCTGTTCCTGTCATCGAATAAACCTCTGTTTTACTGGCTGGCTGAGTCACGTCTGACTGCAAAGTGGGGGTGCAGGACCCTGTAGCTTCCCCAGGACCCCGCCTGCGTGGGCTCGCTGTGGGAAGCGCAAGGAGGGGCAGAGGATGCTGAATGCTCCAAGGAGAGACCCAGGAGGTGAAGACATGTGAGCTTCTTGCCCTGAACAAGTCTGCTCCAAGGCAGAGGAGGCTCCCCAAAGTCCTGACTGGCTTGGTGGGGAGCAATTCCAGAGCATCGCCTGGTGACTCCATGACACCAGGGTAAGGGAACTTCCTGGCTCTGCCTGGGCAGAACTTGGTTGGGTTAAAGTGACTGCGGCCCTGCAGCCTGTAAAAGAAACAGAGCAGAGATATTGCTATATCACACCCTACCAGGGAATTCACCTTATTTGTAATAGACTTTTCAAAGGACACTGCAAGATGCTGCCACTTTGCAATGAGCAATTGCAAAATAATCAGCCTATATGAGAAGCTTTTCCTAACCCTCCTCGTTGAGAGATTGGTTTGGTGCTTACACCAATGTCTCAATGATGTCATCAGTTCCTGGTATATAACACAGAACCTCAACACCTTACATGAGGCTGTATCTTGCTGGTCACCTAAGAAGATGCATCACAAGATAATGCAAAGACAAAGTAACAACAGCATGCCTGCTGATGACCTTGGCTTTAGCATAATGGGTTGGTGCCAATGATTTTCTCCAAAGCTACAAGCCAATTATCACCCCAAGTTCTTATATGCTCCAAGGCAGGCAAATGATTTTGCATTTCAGAAATTTTCCTTCTCCCATCTGTCTTTCCTCTCTGCCCTCCACTCACCCTTTTGTTTGTGGTTAGAGCAGTGGAGTGGGACACTGGTAATCTGTCTTCAGGCCGGGATTTTTCAAAGCTGCTTAAAGAACTGCAGTCCCCAATGCCCTTTGAAATTCAGTGGGAATTGGGTGTCTCACTCCCATAGGCTCCTTTGAAGACCTCTATTACTAGCGCCCCCAATTATTCAGGGTGTGACTGGAACAGAGGGAGGGCTCTAATGAATCAGACCTGGACATCCAACCAACACTGACCAATGCAAAATTCTTGAAGGAAAGTGCACGACAGACCTTACTTGTCAATTATAGAATAACTTATCTACAGGGGAATTTTCCTCTAAACCCTGGTGAATAAGAGGGTGGTTTCTTCATACGGAACAGCAGAGACCATGCAATTCATTCATTCTTAATTTAACTCTCTATTCCAGCCACAAACCACAGCCAGCATTGGCTTCCTACCACTCATGGTTGCTGTGCCTATAAATTCATTAATTGCTCGTGAAGTGCTCAGACAATACTGTGATGGAAGCCATGGGAGATTCTAAACATAAGGTTCACTTTGCACTTAGTTTACAAATTAACAAATTAATTAACAAAAAAGTTTCACCATAAAAGTGTTGTAAATGATGAGGATTTCATATACACTGAGTAGTGATTTAACTCCATTGAGACTATTCGAAGTGTAGCAGGTCCAATTCTCCTCATTCATTCATAAGAACGGCCAGACTGGGTCAGACCAAAGGTCCAGCTAGCCCAGTATTTGGTCTTGCGACAGTGGCCAATACCAGGTGCCCCAAAGGGAATGAACAGAACAGGGAATCATCAAGTGATCCATCCCGTCACGCATTCCCAGCTTCTGGCAAACAGAGGCTAGGTGTGAGTTAGGAGTAAGTCCCCTGGTGTAATTGGGCTTCTCTTCTCATCCTGTTGCAAATCAGGAGTAAGATCCAGATTTTCAGAAGGTATATAGATGACTAGTGGGATTTTCAGAAGCATCTGAGGAACTAAAACTCGATCACTTCATTGAGCATTAGGCAGCCTGGCACTTCCAAATGCTTTCAGAATTGCCTGAATCCCTTTAGAAATAGAGCCGCAAATGCTTTGGAATCAAGATGAGTTATTCTTTTCTCATTCACCTCAGTGTAAAGCAGGAGTAACTCCACTGGGGGTCAATGAGACTGAGTCTCCATGGAAACTCCATTGACTCGTCAGGGCTAATTCTCCAGTCACACATTCTTGTGTAAATCTGGAGTAGTTCTTCTGGGATCACTTAGGCTGATTCTCCTCTCCTTCATCCAGGTGTAAATCAGGAGGAGTGCTAGAATAAAGCAATGTAGGTGTGAGAAACATTAGCTCCAATGGACCTACTCATGGAGTAAAGCATGACTCTGACACGAGTAACAGGAACAAAATCTCCGTTGCATTGTCTTAATTTGAAATATTACAGTAGTTCCAGGGAAGCCTATGTCTTTGCGTCAGTTTACCATCTGACCCTTTAACTTTAAATCCTCTTATTACAATAATTTCTCTTTAACCAAACTCGATATAGCATGAAGTCTCACGCTTAGCCAAAACTATGCAATGCACTAAAGTGTTATTTCGTAAGGCCTTTTATTCATCCTTCCAAAATGGTACAGTAAAAAACAGAATAATATTTGTGAATATCTTTTCTCCTTCTGGACGGTGCTGGTTACGAAGATGGCAGTCAATGGGAGAAGTTCAGAACTTCAGCTGTGATATGGAATGAAATGGAAAGGCCACATGGTTTGCAGCGATGACAGCCCCTGAAATCCCAGAGATCCATCCTGGAGAACTTCTCTGCCACTGCGTGCGCATTGATAACGATAGAGGAATGACGTAGAAATAGCTATCTGTGCCCACAAATAATTCAACAGGACAGCCAGATGGGTGAAGTTCTTTGGCCTGTGCTCAATTGAAGGTCAGACTACATGGTCCCTGCTGGCCTTAAAATCCATTAATCCCTCTTCCACGCTCTCTAACATCAGCGCAGTCGCTCAGCCACAAGCTCTGGTGCTGGCGCAGGAATAGCTGTGCTGCGTTCTCTGGCTTGTGTTAAGCAGGTGATTAGAGCAGATGATTCTAATGGTCCTCTCTGGCCTTAAAATACATGAATCTACTAATTACTATTGTTCCTTGTGGCAAAACTGACATGGCCCAATAGTGCAGCAAGCAACAGGTCTGGCTCTGACGAGCTTATCATATAAAACCGACAAGAGACCCCGAGCGTGGGAAAGGAAAGGGGCAGGTAGGTAGCCGTGAATTACCTCAGGCCACACCACAGAGCAATGGGTCAGAACTCAGCAAGCCGGACTCCTAGCCCAGAGCTCTAGCCAATAGATCATGGTGCCGCCTCAGGCAGTCTGTTATGGGAAGGACACAAGATTAATTGTTGAGGGTGAAGTTGACCCTGTGCAGGGGGCTCACCCCATGGCCTATTTAACCCCAGGGTCTCATTTTGAGGGCTACATTGGGACTCTTGCAATGTGCAGGCTGTGGCAGAGGGCTGCATTTCATGCAGAGAGATGTGGTCAGTGAGACGAACCCCTTGCCCCAGAGGTTACTGTAGGAGAGGAAGCTGGGAAGCGAGCACTGTGTTTCTCGTGCACAGTAGTAGGTAGCCGTGTCTGCAGCTGTCAGTCTGTCTATCTTTAGCCTGGCAGTGGAGCCGCTGGTGGAGGGGGTGACCCGTGCTTTGAATTCGTTAGCAGTGATGGTGGTGAAACCTGTTCTGAAAGCTGTGACCCAGACCAGACCTTTCCCAGGGGCCTGACGGACCCAGTGGTGATGATGGTCATTGATGTTATACCCAGACACGACACAGTCCAGGGTAATGGAACTCCCTGGCTCTGCACGAGCAGAACGTGGCTGGGTTAAAGAGACAGCTGCAACAGAGCCTGTAAAAGAAACACAGAGGAATTATCCTATCCCATCACAGCAGTGAGCCAGCTAATCTCCGACAGACCCTTCAGAGGAAGGTGCAAGACACCCTGGAAGTGGCTGTTACAAAATAAAACTGCCAGAGATCGGCATAAGCACAAAAGCATCAACCCCCTGATGTCATTAACCCCTTGGAGACCTGAAAACTCCCACCTTACAAGACGCTGCACCTCGCTGCTCACCTGACAAGATGCACAAGGCCATAACGCAAAGACAACGTAGCCACAGCATGACTGCTGCTGACCTTTGCTTTAGCACAACAGGTTGGTGTCAAATAGTCCCGCTGACAAACAAGGCAGGTATCACCACATGTTCTTATATCCCACAAGGCAGGCAAATGATTTTGCATTTCAGAAATTTCCCTTCTCCCATCTGTCTTTCCGCACCTCTTTCTCTCCCCACCCTGTTTCATGTGGTTAAAGCACAGGACATGGCCTTTGCAGATTTGATTTCACACAGGAACTTTTAAAAGTGCCTAACGAAAGATGCTCAAACCACATTAAAATTCAATCACAGCTGGGTATCTAAAATCCACTTATACTACTTTGAAACCTTCAGCCCTTACATAAGAACATAAGAACAGTCACACTGGGTCAGACCAAAGGTCCATCTAACCCAGTATCCTGTCTACTGACAGTGGCCAATGCCAGGTGCCCAAAAGGAATGAACAGAACAGGGAATCATCAAGTGATCTGTCCCCTGTCACCCATTCCCAGCTTCTGGCAAACAGAGGCCAGGGACACCATCCCTACCCATCCTGGCTAATAGCCATTGATGGACCTATCCTCCATGAACTTATCTAGCTCTTTTTTGAACCCTGTAATACTCCTGTCCTCCACAATATCATCAGGCAAAGCGTTCCACAGGCTGACTGTTCACTGTGTGAAAAAATGCTTCCTTTTGTTTGTTTTAAACCTGCTGCCTATTAATTTCATTTGGTGACCCCTAGTTCTTGTGTTATGAGAAGTAGTAAATAACACTTCCTTATCCACTTTCTCCACACTAGTCATGATTTTACAGACCTCTATCATATCGCCCCTTAGTCGTCTTTTCTCCAAGCTGAAAAGTCCCAGTGTTATTAATCTCTCCTCATATGGCAGCCATTCCATACCACTAATCATTTTTGTTGCCCTTTTCTGAACCTTTTCCAATTCCAATATTTCTTTTTTGAGATGGGGTGACCACATCTGCACACAGTATTCAAGATGTGGGCGAACCATGGATTTACATAGAGGCAATATGATATTCTCTGTTTTCTTGTCTATCCCTTTCTTACTGATTCCCAACATTCTGTTAGCAACATACTCTGAGTGTGACCGGAACAGAGGAATTGCCCAATGCGTTAGATCAGCCCCTCTATGCCAACATACAAGATGATTCCAAGAAAGGTTAGACCCTAGTTGTCACTTAAGAAACAGCCCTGCTGTAGGTGAATTTTCTTCCAAACCCTGGTCAGTTAGAGTTTGGCTTCTTTCCACCGAGCAGTGGAGACCATGGACAATAAATTTCCATCTACGAAGTGGAGACAGCCATAGTTTCCTACCACCCCAGGGAGTTGTAGAGATAAATTAATTAACATTTGTGAGGTGCAGAGATACTGTAGTGATGGACAGGATGGATGTTCCAAAACATCAGGTCATCTTTGAGGTCTGTTAAACTGGGGAAAGGTTGGGTAATTAATGGAAGAAAAAGCTTAGCTACAAAAAAAGTATCGTAGAAGTCTTCATAATTTAGAAATGAGTAGTAACTTGCAACTCCTCATTTTACTCAGCCCAGTTTGAACTAGGAGTAACTCCATGGGTGTCAGAGGATAGGAGTCTCATTTCAGCCCAGTATAAATCTACCCAAAGTCCTATTTGATATGAGTAATGGCAAACAGAATCTCACTCCATATTAGCATTGTCACAATTTGAAATGTAAAATCAACATGAACATTTAAGTCCAGAATTTCTACTCGCCTGGAGGAGAAATGTAGTTGTACTGAAGCCAGTGGCACTACACCCATTTACTCCAAGCGAGGATCTGCTCCCTTAACTTTCCCCTTCAATTCCCCTATCAGAACAATTTTCCTTTTAACCTTGATGACAAGGGAGGAAAGGCATCCCCTTGCTGAGCCAGACTCTTCAAAGCTGTGCAGTGCCATCCAGTTCTATTTTGGAGGGGTTTTCATTCAAACTCTTCATTCCTGAAATTGTTTTCAGCACAAAAACTGTGTAGTGCCTGGAAAATCTCTTCCCGCCTGACACTTGGTTAGGCAGTAGGCAGGACATGGGGTTAAGACAGGCAGGCCTTCAGCTGTGTCTTTCTATGAAATCGAAAGTCCCTGTGGTTTTCAGAGCTGACCACAGCTGCAGATGAAAATGAGAACTCCAGCTAAAGACACACAGAGCTCTGCTGCCATCATCTGCTCATTAATGGATGTTGCTGTTTCTGTCTCATTCCTCTGCATTCGCTAAGTAATCACAAGAGACGATTGTGAAGAACAGCCTGGTGCTGGCAGTTCCCACCCCGTGGCTGAAAGCATGTGTGGCATTACACAATATCATCCCCTGTTTCATGCCCTGGAGCCGCCATTGTACAGAATGGCCGTACGTTATTCATTCTTGGCTATTACACGATGAGGGTAGAATGGGGATTAAACCTCAAATTCCTCACTCCTAGTCTAACAGCATCACAACATCAGACGCACCTGCCATAACTCGAAAAATACCCTGTCGCTCTAACAAAGCACAGGCCTTGATGCACAAATTACTGGGTTAGGTTCTCTGGGGTGTGTTATGCAAGAGGTCAGACTACAGATATTGTGAATAGTTTTTCCTGGCCTCAGACTCTGCGTCTATCCTCCATGTGCTCTGACAGGAGTGCTCTAGGGAATTCCCAAAGGCTGCCCCATGGCATGGTGGGAAGGCTTGTGAGTTCCAGTAAACCAGAGAGTTACAATGGCAGGAGTTTCTCTACTGCTAGGGCCATCCCAGTGGGACAGGTCAAAGAGTAGGGACCAGGCAAAGAGCTGCCATTGTCAGGGAAGACCAGACGCCTTATCCCTGGGAGACAGCTGGGTAGGAGAAGACAGGCTCTGTATTCAAACCAGGCCTGGCTGGCTTGCTAGTCTGTCATGGGCCAGGCTTCGGTGGAGCAGCTGTTTTCTGCTCCAGGCTGCAGCACCGTTAGCAAGCCAGCGCCGGCTCTGGGCTGTGGTTGCTTTGCCCTTCAGTGGGTTCTGTGTGCGACTGTGAGGTGGAGGCACAACAAAGGGCGCATCTGTTGGTCAGACCCACCACTACAACCTTCTGCAGCAGTGGGCAAAATGGCCAGCAAGGCCGAGAGCATGTGCCTGGCCCTGAACTGCTTTAAACATCTCCTTGTGCAGGTCTGCAGGCCTTACCACCCACTATCCTCCTCGGAGTCGCTGCGTGAGACAGGCTGGCCTGGGTTATGCAGGAGGTCAGACCAGATGCACGTAATGGTCCTTTTTACAACTGAAAACCCCAAATCATTATCATTTGGGTTTCAGCAACAATTGGAGGCTGCAAACAAACTCTGTGCTCTCCTGTGCCGGAGGCTACACACACAGTGGTTGATTAGCCACTGGGCCAGTGGGGACCATGCCCGGGGGCTCAGCCAACTGGGGGGCCCTGGCAGCAGAAGCCCAGAGTCCCAGCTGCCAGGCAGGCAGAACCAGCCACTGTTCCCCAACCCTGGTCCCTGCCTGGTCCCTGCCAAAGCCGGGAGGGGAGAGAACCCCAAGGCCGCAACCCTGGTCCTTGCAGAAGCCGGGAGGGGAGAGAAGTGCCACGGCCCCGACCCTGGTCCCTGCAGAAGCCGGGAGGGGAGAGAAGCACCAGAGCCCCGACCCTGGTCCCTGCAGAAGCCGGGAGGTGGGAGAAGCACCAGGGGAAGCCCCAGCACAGGAACCCTGCGACTGGAGGAGCTTTCACCGCCCCATTGCACCATGAGGCTGAAGTGTGGGGCAGGGCCGGTGCAAGGATGTTTCATACCCTAGGCCAAACTTCCACCTTGCGCTCCCCCTCCCCCACACCATCTCCCTGAGGTGCCCCCCCATGGCACCTCCCCCCCTCCACCCTGAGGTGCCCCCCCACTGCAGCTGCCCCTGTCCACCCTGAGGCGTCCCCCTTGTGGCAGCTTCCCGCCCCCCCACCCTCCATCCTGAGGCACCCCCCTGCCCCAGCTCACCCCTGCCCTGCCTCCTCCCCAAGCATGCCGTGGCTGCTTCACTTCTCCCACCTCCCAGGCTTGCGGTGCCAATCAGCTTAGGCCCCGTAGGCCTGGGAGGTGGGAGAAGTGAAGCAGCCACGGCGTGTTCGGGGACCAGGTGGGGCAGGGGTGAGCTGGGCGGGGAGTTCCCCTGCATGCCACTCCCACCTTACTTTCTGCAGGCAGCCCTCCCTGCGCTCCTGTGCCCCCGCTCCCTCTGTCTAAATGCTGGCGGAACCGGGGCGGCCAAAGATCCAGTCGCTGCGGTCGCTACCGAAGAAAATTGCGCCCTCCAAATCCTAGCGCCCGACGCTACCGCCTGGGTCACCTAAATGGTTGCACCAGCCCTGGTGTGGAGACAGAGCTTCTCCAGTCTTGGTGCTGCAGTAGGGGCGGGGGAGAAAGGAGAAAAAGGGGCTGTTGGGCTGCAGGGGGGCAGAATGGGGGGGCTGGTTGGAACATGGGTGGGGCCTGCCCCTGGGGAAGGGACAGAATGGGCAGGGCTGTGGGGGAGGGGAGCATCAGGTCGAACAGGTGCAACTGGGGCAGGACCATAGGCAGAAGGGGATGGTGAGAGGCCTCCCACTGTCTCTGGCCTAGGGCCCCAGGAAACCTTAATCCACCTCTATTCCTCTGTGTGTGTGTGTGTGTGTGCGCGTGTGCGTGTGTGTGTGTGCGTGCACGTATGCATGTGTGCATGCGTGTGTGCATGCGTGTAGGTGTGTGTGTACAAAGAGACAGTCCTGTCTGTGAGGAGTCAGAACATACGGGACAGAGAAAGGAAACTGAGGCAGCTGAGGTCAAAGTCACACTCTGGCTCAGTGGCTGAGTCTGGAACAGAAACCAAATGTCCTGATTTGCCAGGCAAGGACTCAGCCAGCAGGTCACACTGTCTCCAGGTTGAAGCAGTTGGAAAAACTGGAGGTTAACATTGCGGCCCCTGAGCCTGAAATGAAGGCCGGGCCCCACTGAAGGTGTCTTTGGATTCCAGTGGCTCACAGACCCTTTGCTGACCCTTCCGCCCAGGGCGTCTGAGGCCAGTTCAGGGGATATTGTAGGAGAGGAAGTGAGGCGGTGCTCACTGTGTCTGGAACAGTAGTAAGTGGCAGTGTCTGCAGCTGTGAGCCCGTCTATCTTTAGCTTGCCAGTGGAGCCACTGGTGGAGGGGGTGACGCGGCCCTTGAAGTCATTAGAAATGTAGGTGGTGCCCCCTGTTTTGAAGGCAGCTATCCACACCAGGCCTTTCCCCGGGGTCTGGCGGATCCAGTGCATGTGGTGGTCATTGATATTGTACCCAGAGGCGACACACTCCAGAGTGATGGAACTGCCTGGCTTCGCAAGTGCAGAACTCGGCTGGGTCAAAGTCACGGCGGCCACCGAACCTGTTAAAGGAAGACCAGGGAATGATAACAGAACTGGCTCATCAGATAGCCCCATGGGGGCCTCCCAGACCAGCCTCCTGTCTGGCAAGTCTCAGCGTTCAGCTCTTCAGGGGCTGCTCCTCAATTCAGCCAAGGTACTAAAAATCCCCACACTGCACCTAGTGCTGGCTACTGCTCCCTACCTGGCACGGAGCACCACACGAGGACACAAGTGCAGCCGAACAGCAGCATGCCTGCCGATGGAGCTAAGCTTAGCATAGGTCACGAATCCTTGGTCAGTTCTCCCCCAGGGGATCCAGCGCATTTTAAATAATCAATGACAGGCAAATTCATTTGCATTTACATATAATCCCAGTGCTTTTTTCCCCTGTGTCGGAGAGTGAGAAAAAATAAGCCTCCTTATTTATTATTTATCACATGCACCTAAGCGATGCTATTCGGTGCTTGTGATATTAATAGTAAGGCCTCTATCAAAAACTGACTAGAACAGGAGTCCAAAGCCAGAAGGATCACTGATCATCTGGCCTGACTTCCTGTATTATACAGGCCAGAGAACTGCCCCCAAACAATTCCTTTCGAACTAGAGCATATCTTGAAACAAAACCCAACCTTGGTTTTCATATTGCCATTGATTGAGAATCCACCACTGCCCTTGGTAAATTGTTCCAGTGGAATTACATGATATAAGAACATAGGACTTGCCAGAGTGGGTCAGAATGTTAGTTCAGTCTCCTATCACCTACACCAGTGACTACTGGACACTTTAGAGCTGGGTGGAAAACTATCAGTGGGAACTAGAGAGTTCAGACCCGTAATAAAAAGTACTGTAACCGATTTAAATAGAGATGGTCAAAATCACTCCCCCACCCCCCAGTGAATCTTGTCACCGAAAAACATTGCATTCGATTTGTTTTTCAGTAACCCAAAAAGTGAACTGCAAAGCATTCTTCTAAACACAAATAAATCAGTGTTTGCTTTCTATTTTTTATTAAGAAAACTATGCTATGGAGGTTGAGAAAATGGATATATCCTTTTTTAAATGTCACAAGCAGAAACAATGAATAGATTTCAAGGCAAGAAGGGAGCATTGTGATCATCTGGGTTGACTTCTGTCATAACAGCCCTGATCTCTCACTTTTCATTTCTTTATGAAAACGCTCCATTATACCTGGCCGACCCAGCATATATTGGAGGAAGCTAGGCAATCTTGATTAACAATGTTCAACTGCAAGAATTCACTATATCCCTTAATGTGTATCTCCCTTGTTTTAAGTTGTGGCCAGAATTGGGCATTCCTTGCACTATATCGCATTTGCATTGCATGTGTCCCATTAAACAACTCGATGTACCAGGAAAAGAACACAGAAATTAGCACTCCCACAGTTACCAATACATTCTTTCTTTCTTTCTTTCTTCTTTCTTTCTTTCTTTCTTTCAAAACTGGAGCTTTTTACTACAGCTTCCAGAGAGACTTCTGGTTAAACAAAGGTGAATGTGAAGATCACTCAGGCCACCTCTCAGTCATGAAATAGAAGAAAATAAAACTTTATTTTAGTAGAATGCTTTCCTTCAAAATCGTTAACATGATGAGAAAAGTAAGGGAGTAGCTGAGATAAAATTTCTCTCTCCTCCTGATACAGGATTATTTACTGATATTACCACAGCAGTGAGGGGAGACAGTCATGGACCAGAACCCCACTATACCAGGTGCTGTACAAATATCGAACAAGCCGATGGTTCCTCACAATCCAAGACAAGAGATAACCTCTGGATGCACAGCGACCGCCAGGCCTGTACAAAGAAACCGGTTGGAAAGGATTCACTTTTCGTGGTGACTTAGAGCAAGATCGAAAGTCCTTGTGGTAGGAACTGCAGAGGCAAATGAAAGCTGGCAGTTCTCTCTCTCTCCGCTGTAACCTTGCTGCCATCATGTGGCAGGTATAAACATCTTCTGTCTCATAATATAATAACAACTAGGAGTAAGAGAGAGAAGGGCCTCATCAAACCCTGCTGTTCCCTTTTTGCCACCACAGCCCTTGCACTGTGCATCCTTTAAGTCATTCTGTGTTCCCATTACTCAGCCTCCACAACCGGGTTCCTCTTTAAACCTCTGCGGTTATTTGCTTCCGAATCTGAGACAGCTGTTCAGGAGATGAGAGATAATGGATGGCTATAGAAGACATTAAAACAGGACAGATATTTTAGCATTGTCTGCAAATGTTAGCGTTCATTTCTACAGCGTTTGACACGTGCCCTGTACCCCAACGTAGGAAATTAGCACAAAACATATTTTAAAATGTAGCAAAGGAAGAAGATCAAGGAGGGCTCCTCTAACGGCCTGATGTAGAGTGTGTTGCATCGTCTCCTGAATCACTGATAGTGACTCTGTTGTAGGAAGGAGACTGAACTAAGTGGACAAATCTGATCCCGCCTGGCAACGTTTATGTTCCTAAATACATCACTTCACGTGGCTGCATATCAAAGTTTTCCAGGTCATTTCCTTCAATCTTAACTTTTTCAAGCACCTCTGGAAACCCCATTCCTATTAGCTATTCTGGTCCTATTCATGGACCAGGATCCCATCGCACCAGGTGCTGTACAAACACAGGAGAAAAAGATGGTCACTTCCCATAACTATGAATCCAAATGAGATGCTCTTGTGAACGAGGCAAATTCCATTCTGGAGTGTGTTCACAGGAGCGTTATATGTAAGACAGGAAGTAATTGTCCTGCTCTACTTCATAAAGAGGAGGCCTCATTTGGAGTAGTGTCCAGTCCTGGGCACCACACTCTAAACAGAGAGATGTGGATAAACTGGAGGTAGTCCAGAGGAGAGCAACAACTTGTTCTCCAGGTCCACCAAGAGAAGGACAAGTGGTCATGGGCTTAATCTGCAGCAAGGAAGATTTAGGTGTTTGGGAATCCGAGGAGGGAGATTTAGGTGCTTGGGAATCCGAATGAATTCAGTCACCCTGGTGCAATAGGTCACAGACATGCCCAGTCATTCCCAAGCCGAGAACTGCACTACTAAAAGAAGGGAGGAGGTTAATTGTTGTCTCAGGAGGCTTCCCTGTTCTGTTAGTGGAGTGTATTCTAGTCTAAGTTAGAATAGACTACAATAGGCTCATTTAGTCTCCAGAAGACCATGGCAATTGCCAGAGCAGATAAGATGTCCATCCATTCCTATCTCCTATCTCCGAAAGTGTCCTTGGTGAGGTGTCTGTTACTCAAGTTATAAGACGACCTCTGATTATGAAAGAACCTTCCCATAAGACAACTTTGTCTGGGGTTTTCAAAGAAGTCTACAGGAATTAGGAGTCAAATTCACACGCACAGAAACTCCAGGAGAAAGTGAATCATATTTGCTTTTAGTTTAAACGATCCAGGAAAAAAATGTCCTACCACCTTATCCTTTATAGCGCAGAAATTAACAGAACTGGACCGTGGGTAAGTAGTGGAAAACATACTTCACACCACCTGTGAACCGCCCTCACTCCACAATTTGATAACCCAGCCTAGCAAATAATTTGTGTCACACTTTAAAAGGAAGACTTCCTATCTATTATTATATTCCAAGGGCCGTGGCAATGTATGTTAAGTGCCTGAAAGTCTCTCTGCCGGCTAATTACTGTTCTCCTTCTGCAACATCTAATCTGTCTGACCAAATGCTAGAGAACCTGGAGCCATCAGTTCTGAGAGAAAATGCAATGCCTGGGAGTTGCAGAAGCTAAGTATTCCATACCTATGTTTTGAACTGCTTTACGCTGCCACTAGAAGTTGTTTTCTTACACGTTCTCTATTTCAAGTACTGCAATCAACTTAGTACATAAGACCATAAGAACAGCCCTACTGGGTCAGACCAAAGTTCCATCTAGCCCAGTATCCTGTCTATCGACAGTGGCCCAAATGGAGTGAACAGAACAGGGAATCATCAAGTGATCCATCCCCTGTCACCCATTCCCAGCTTCTGGCAAACAGAGGCCAGGGAAACCATCCCAGCCCATCCTGGCTAATAGCCATTGATGGACGTAGCCTCCATGAACTTATCTAGTTCTTTTTTGAACCCTGTTATAGTCTTGGTCTTCACAACACCGCCTGTCAAGGAGTTCCACGTAGAATCATAGAATATCAGGTTTGGAAGGGACCTCAGGAGGTATCGAGTCCAACCCCCTGCTCAAAGCAGGACCAATCCCCAACTAAACCATCTCAGCCAGGGCTTTGTCAAGCCTGACCTTAAAAACCTTCTAAGGAAGGAGATTCCACCACCTCCCTAGATAACCCATTCCACTGCTTCACCACCCTCCCAGTCAAAACGTTTTTCCTAATATCAAACTTAAACCTCCTCCACTGCAACTTGAGATCATTGTTCCTTGTTCTGTCATCTACCACCACTGAGAACAGTCTAGATCCATCCTCTTTGGAACTCCTTTTCACGTAGTTGAAAGCAGCTATCAAATCCTGCCTCGTTCTTATCTTCTACAGACTTAATAATCCCAGTTCCTTCAGCCTGTCCTCATAAGTCATGTGCTCCAGCCCCCTAATCATTTTTGTTGCCCTCCGCTGGACTCTTTCCAATTTTTCCACATCCTTCTTGTAGTGTGGGGCCCAGAACTGGACACAGTACTCCATAGGAGGCTTCATCAATGCTGAATAGCAGGGAATGATCATGTCCCTCGATCTGCTGGCAATGCTCCTACTTACACAGCCCAAAATGCCATTAGCCTTCTTAGCAACAAGGGCACACTGTTGACTCATATCAAGCTTCTCGTCCACTGTAAACCCTAGGTCATTTTCTGCAGAACTGTTTCCTAGCCATTCGGTTCCTAGTCTGTGACAGTGAATGGGATTCTTCCATCCTAAGTGCAAGACTCTGCACTTGTCCTAGTTGAACCTCATCAGGTTTCTTTTGGTCCAATCCTCCAGCATATCTTCCACTCCTCCCAGTTTAGTGTCATCTGCAAACTTGCTGACAGTGCAATCCACGCTATCCTCCAGATCATTAATGAAGATATTGAACAAAAACGGACCCAGGACCAACCCTTGGGGCACTCCGCTTGAAACCGGCTGCCAACTAGATACGGAGCCATTTATCACTACCCTTTGAGCCTGATGATCTAGCTTTCTATTCACCTTATAGTCCAATTATCCAGCCCATACTTCTTTAACTTGTAGGCAAAAATACTGTGGGAGACCATATCAAAAGCTTTGCTAAAGTCAAGGAATAACACATCCACAGCTTTCCCCTCATCCACAGAGCCAGTTATGTCATCATAGAAGGCAATTAAATTAGTCAGGCATGATTTGCCCTTGGTGAATCCATGCTGACTGTTCCTGATCACTTTCCTCTTCTCTAAGTGCTTCAAGACTGATTCCTGCAACATGATTTTTCCAGGGACTGCACAGGTTGACTGCATGTTGTGTGAAAAAATACTTCCTTTTTTTTGTTTTAAACCTGATGCTTACTAATTTCATTTGGTGACCCCCAGTTCTTGTGTTATGAGAAAGAGTAAATAACACTTCCTTATTTGCTTTCTCCACAGCAGTCATGATTTTATAGACATCTGTCATATCCCCTCTTAGTCATCTCTTTTCCAAGCTGAAAAGCCCCAGTCTTATTAATCTCTCCTCATACAGAAGCCATTCCATACCCCTACTCATTTTTGTTACTCTTTTCTGAACCTTTTCCAATTCCAATAGATCTTTTTTGAGATGGGGAGACCGCATCTGCACACTATATTCAAGATGAGGGCATACCATGGATTTATATAGAGGCAATATAATATTTTATTTCTTATTATCTATCCCTTTCTTAATGATTCCCAATATTCTGTTGATTTTTTTGACTGCCACTGCACATTGAGTGGCTGTTTTCAGAGGACTATCTACAATGACTCCAAGATCTCTTTCTTGTGTGGCAACAGCTAATTTAGACCCCATCATTGTATATGTATAGTTGGGATTATGTTTTCCAATGTATGTTACTTTGTATTTATCAACATTTTATTGCCCAGTCACCCAGTTTTGAGCGATCCTTTTGTAGCTCTTTGCTGTCTGTCTGAGACTTAACTATCTCGAGTAGTTTTGCGTTATCTGCAAATGTTGCCACCTCACTGTTTACCCTTTTCCAGATCATTTAGGAATACATTGAATAGGACTGGGCCCAGTACAGACCCTTGGGAGACCTCACTATTTACCTCTCTCCGTTCTGAAAACTGACCAATTATTCCTACCCTTTGTTTCCTATCTTTTAACCAGTTACCAATCCATGAGAAAACCTTCCCTCTTATACTGTGGCAGCTCACTTTGCTTAAGAGCCTTTGATGAGCGATATTGTCAAAGGCTTTCTGAAAATCTAAGTACAATATATCCACTGAATCCCCCTTGGTCCACATGCTAGTTGACCCCTCAAAGAATTCTAGTAGATTGGTGAGGAATAATTTCTCGTTACAAAAACCACGTTGACTTTCCCCCAATATATTATGTTCATCTAGATGTATGACAGTATTGTTCATTACTATAGTTTCAACCACTTTGCCTGGTACTGAAGTCAGGCTTATAGGCCTGTCTTTGCCATGCTTGTTAGTGGTTGTGAGAGGATTTCTCCCCAAGCTTTCTTCCAAGCTTTCACCTCAAGCTTTTTAGGGGACCAACTGGCTAAGCATCAGTTCTGCAGAAAAGGACCTGGGGATTACAGTGAATGAGAAGCTGGATATGAGTCAGCAAATTGCCCTTGTTCCCAAGAATGCCAATGTCATATTAGGCTGCATTAGTAGGAGCATTGCCAACAGATTGAGGGAGGTGATTATTCCCCTCTATTCGGCACTGATGAGGCCACACCTGGAGCATTGCATCCAGTTTTGGGTCCCCCACTAAAGAAAGGATGTGGACAAATTGGAGAGAGTCCAGCGGAGGGCAACGGAAATGATTAGGGGGCTGGAGCACATAACTTACAAGTAGGGTGACCAGATGTCTCGATTTTATAGGGACAGTCTCGATATTTGGAGATTTTTCTTATATAGGTGCCTATTACCCCACCATACTCTGTCCCGATTTTTCATACTTGTTATCTGGTCACCCTACTTACAAGGAGAGGCTAAGAGAGCTGGGCTTGGTTAGTCTGCAGAAGAGCAGATTGAGAGGGGATTTGACAGCAGCCTTCAACTACCTGAAGGGTTCCAAAGAGGACGGAGTTAGGCTGTTCTCAGTGGTAGCAGATGACAGAACAAGGAGCAATGGTCTCAAGCTGCAGTGGGGGAGGTCTAGGTTGGATATCAGGAAACACTATTTCACTAGGAGGGTGGTGATGCACTGGAATGGGTTACCTAGGGAGGTGGTGGAATCTCCAGGTTTTTAAGGTCAGGCTTGACAAAGTCCTGTCTGGAATGATTTAGTTGAGGATGATCCTGCTTTGAGCAGGGGGTTGGACTAGATGACCTCCTAAAGTCTCTTCTAATCCAAATCCTCTATTATTCCATGATTCTAAAGCCATGGGATTCTTCCTCTAATGAATTTCATAGTGGTTTCCCAGAGGAGACATCCATCAAGCAACTAAATACTTTACTGTAGTCTTGCAGAAAACATCTAGCTACCTAGGGTTCGCCAGGAGCTTGCATATCTTCTATGTGGATAAAAAGTACTTGGAGATAAGGGACCAAGTACACAGCTGGTATAAATCAGTTTAGCTCCATAGAAAGCCATGGCCCTTTAATCCAATGAAAGACACTGCTAGATATTGGGCTGGATTCTCTTCTCATTTACATCTTGTACACTGGAACAACTCCACTGATCCAAATGGATTCATTCCTTATTTATGCCAGGGTGAATGACAGAGGGTAAGAAACACACATTTCATTCCTGGCACAACCACATCTGAGAGACTTGGGAAAGATTTCTTAAGGGTATTTGGATACCTAAGTCCCAAAGGGGACCTGTACAAGTCAACAATGGCTGAGACAGGAATGGAACCTGCCTTTCTTAAATCCCAGTCAAGTGTCTTATCCATTAGACCACAGAGCCCTCCTCCTGGAGCAGCCCTCCCTGGTATTAAGCTCTGTACAGAACACCTCTGAATCGAAGGAGGCTGCCCAGCTCTGAAAATCTCAGCCATAAAGCTACGATTCTGCCCGAAAAGGGAGTCAGCAAAAACAGCAGCTGAAGTTTTGCCATGTCTGTAACCAGGGGGCCGCACGCTTTGTCACTCATACCATTGCCATGCTCTGTGTGCTACCCCACTTTTTCCCGGTTAAAAAGCAGACTTGGCTGGGGAAAGTTGGCTGGAGTTGGGGTGAGGGCCTGGGGGAAGAGCATACAGCTAACTCTGCATGAGTAATAAAAAAGTGCAGCCCTCTAGGAAGCTGCTGCCAGCGAGGTCTGAGGGCAGCAGAGGGAATCAGAGAGCTTTCTCTGCCCGCAGTGCCAAATGGGCACTCTCTGGCTGGCTGGTTTTAGGTTTGTCTGGGTTTCACCCAGCTCAGAAGGGTGCTGTGCATTGAGGCCTAGGATGCTTCCTGAAATCATGGAATTGGTGCGAGGCAGTTTGCAGAAGTTATCAGGTGACACACAGCTCTTGGCATTTCCCGAGAAGCCAGGGCCAGCAGTTACTGCAGTTAAAAACGTGAGGGTGAGAAGGCAGGGAACGGGCACTGAGGTGCATACGTGGCAGAGCAAATGAGAAGGGTGCTGTTCCGAACACAATCGCTCTGTTCACATTTGTTCCACACTAAAGCGAAGTCTGAGAACCCCCACCCTGAGCGTACCGTAATAGAGGAAACAGCCCTGGGATTAGACCCTGTTTGGAGCAGTAGTAAATTGTGTCAGTTAGTCTAACTTTAACCTGCCTGGCTAACTATGTCAGCAATCACTCACACCCCCTGTGGCTACTGTCCTTTGTTCCAGTCTCTTTCAGGTATCTTTGGGGTTGGAGAGGCCATCTCTTGAGCCAGCTGAAGACCAAATGGAGGGGTCTCCCTGGAGTTTAAATAGACTTTCTCTTGTGGGTAGATACCCCTCCCTGCCCCTGTGTAGAATCCCAGCTCCAAGATGGAGTTTTGGAGTCTTATGTGGATTGGAGCCTTCCAAGATCCATTGTCAGTTAATTGTTTCTTGATTGGGCACTTAATTTGCACATTCCTTTCTCAAGAAGCTGACCAAATGCTTTGCAAAGGCTACTTAAAAATCAAGCAAGTACGCAGCCAATATTCATAACTTTGAATATAACAAGGACACATGCATAGAACTAGGATGGATAGATTCAGTGGATCATAACCTTTACAAATATATGTTACATGTCATATGTAGCATAAAACATATTCCAGTTATATCATATATACATTCATAAGTATATTTCCATAAAGCCTTATAGGGTGCACCGTGACAAGCACTTCTCTCCAGACCAGACTCCACGTGCCAGCAGGATAGACACTACTATGACAGCTTCTTCTGATGGTGTCTGAGTGGAAGTAACTGCTGCCATGCTGCAACCTACTAAAGACATTGATTTCTGGACAAACGTATTGGGGAATGCAAAGCAGCTGTGAACATAGGAAGCACCAAACTGGATAGGACAACTGGTCCATGTGGCCCAGTACCCTGTCTCTAACCATCAGCAGATATGTCTTAAGAAAATAGAATTCCTTGCTAGTTTGCATCAGTTAGAGAATGGTTGATGAGGGATTAAATCCCTTCCAAACTTTTGGAGATTTTTTCCAAGTCCTTGCGATTTTTAAACCACCCGGTTAAAACCACATTGACGGTTGCTGGTGTGGTTGAAAGCAATTGAGGCATAATACTGGATCACAGCCACTGCAATATAAAGCCCACATTTACATAGTAAGTCAAAGGGAAAAAATACAAACATATTTTATCTGCACATGGCTGCTGATCAAGCCTTGTGCCTCTATCTGTATATGATCCCATACAGATAAAAGTCAAACAGAATCAAGGTCCTAAATTCATTTTAAATAAAACAGGAGGTGCAAAGTTGGTTGCATCTTTCCCAAATAAATGAAATATGGGTTCCTCTACCCACCTTCCGATGGGTCACATGATCTTTCATTCCAATGCAAAGTTTTTACTTTAATGATGACATTTCATTCCAGCTCTTGGCCTTGATTCATAGCTCTGGTTCCGCAGTTCCATGCTCGTCTAAGCCTTTTGATTTCAATGGAGTTAAACCAAGGTGCACTGCAATAACAGTGGGAAATAAAGCCCTTCCTACTTAATATGCTTTGTTATATGTAAAAATCCTTCCGTTCTCAGAGAGTAGAATCATATACCAAACACGCGATGTATTTCCTTGGCATTTTGATAAACTGTTCCTTCTTCTTCCATTAAAAAAAAAGTGTCTGGACAAAAAGCCCCAGAGCCTTGTGAGAGCAGATATCCATTCCTGAGCCCTGGCTTCTCTCTAGAACCTATCATCTGTATAGCCCCAATGGTTATTACAAGTGTATATCTCACTCTCTGCCCCCGTCTGATGCCTCTCTGAACATAGCTTTTGTTAAGTTTTTTGTTTGGCATCTTTTCACCAACATCCTGATTATATTCCAAAATGGTTGTATAAAATACAGCCTCCAATAACCTGCTCTTATGACCCTGCCATAACAGAGGCAAAACCTGCAGACATCTTTCTGCTGCAACAGTGGTCAATATCCTCCCAGAAAACACCTTTCAAGAGCCTTCACATGCCTATCACAACATGTGGTGCACTTCATCCAATGCACTGCCCCAGCAAGAGCTATGGGGGTGAAAGGAGACAGTGACTACATGCTCTAATGAAATTGCACAGACAAGTGATAGATTAAAAACGTCACATTGCCCCTGGGAAAAACAGTTTTTCCACAAATCACTCCTCTCATTCCTTATCCTCAAAGGAACCCTGCACAACATGAGCCTAAGAGCTTAAATCCAGAACTTTGCTAGACACTAAAAATCATGGACTGAGCGAAGATGCTGCTGTAATGAGCCATAAACCCAGGCTGTAGCCCAGTAACCTCATTTTGTCCTACAGCTGCAGTGGTGTTCACTCTCTGCTTCACTTTGACTGGT
This sequence comes from Gopherus flavomarginatus, assembly GCF_025201925.1. Lineage (NCBI taxonomy): Eukaryota > Metazoa > Chordata > Testudines > Testudinidae > Gopherus > Gopherus flavomarginatus. The sequence goes on along the minus strand of NC_066627.1, from coordinate 1,668,119 downwards.
CTCTTGCAATACGTGTCAGCTCCTTATGCTAAACAATCTGTTCCACCAGGTATTCAGCTGGAACACTCTGCTTTGGGTGTAGACGTACCCAAACAAAATAAACCAAGGCAGTGAGTCTCAGAGCCAGGGTGAACTGACTTGGGCTTGCAGGGCTCATCACATGCCTCAAATGTACAGACATGTTGGGTAGCGCAACTGTGAGGAACACAGCATCAGTAGGTTGCTGCTAACAACCACCTTCTGCTGATGAGTCTCTTTATCGCACTCATACATGTTCGTGTTTGTAACATGCTTAAACATTATATTAAGGTTCCATTTATAAATGGTTCAGAGAGTGTTTCCTGATTAATAATGGGTGAGGTGGACAGCTGATTTACTTCTGGGTGGCAGGATGTTAGAAACAGGCTGTTTAATATGGTTCCAAATTTGGTGTTTCTCCAGATCTTTGTGGCTTATTCACATCCTTTAATTATGTGAATGAATGTAATTATTTCACAAGTTCCTAATGTTCATTATATATATACATAGTTGCATTGTATTTGCAATTTCTTCAAATTAAATTGCAGCGGCAGGTGGCTCACATGGATATCTGGAGCATGGCTGCAGAGTTCATCTTGAAAGACATCACCCACAGCTGCCCAGGGCTGCCCAGAGGATTCAGAGGGCCTGGGGCAAAGCAGTTTTGGAGGTCCCTTCCATAAGAAAAAGTTACAGTACTATAGAATACTATATTCTCATGAGGGCCCCAGCAGGACCCAGGGCCTGGGCAAATTACCCCACTTGCCCTCTCTCTGAGCGGCCCTGCTGGTGGCAGACAGATCGTCCTCTTCCTCATGTTTTACCTGGGCACCCTCTTGGACAACCTAATCACCACCACTATCATTGTGGCGGATCACCTGCACCACACCCCCATGTGCTTCTATCTGTGCAACTTCTCCTTCCTGGAGATCTGGTTCACCTGTTACAGTGCTCGAGCTCCTGGCTGACTTGCTGTCCCAGAGAAAGTGTCCTTCACTGGCTGCATGGCACAAGGCTTCTTCTATTTCTTCTTGGGTGTGACCAAATTCCTCTTTGTTGTCATGGTGTTTGACCACTACGTTGTTATCTGAAACCTGCTGAGATACGTGGTCATCATGAGCAACCACTTCTACCTACAGCTGGTCTTGGTTGCTTGGATTTGCTCATTTTTATCCATCTTCTCCCCAAACATCATCTACCAATTGCCATTCTGTGGACAAATGTGGTGAACTATTTGTTTTCTGTGACAGCACAGCACTGGTGAAGTTGGCTTGCATGAATACCAGAAACGTGGAGCTGGTGAACTTCATCATGACATCTCTGCTCATTCTCAGCTCCTAGGTGGTCACCATGGTCTCTTATGTGCATATTGTCATAGGTGCTCAAGACAAGTAAAAGGCCTTCTCCACCTGCACCAGCCACATCACCATGGCCAGCATTGTCTATGGGACTCACATCTCCATGCATGTCCAGCCCACTCAGAAAAGCTCCTTGGAGAACAAAGTGGTGGCCTTGTTGACCTCTGTGTTCATGTCATCCCTCAACTCCTTCATCAACGCCCTCAGGAACGAGCTGGTCAAGCAGGACTCGAGGGAGGCCAAAGCGTGGAACAAACTCTCTCACTTGCAAAGGTGGAAGTGGTCCTAGCATGTGAGTGGGCATGTTAGGGAATATCCAAGGACTATTGCATTAGCTTTATTAGTGCTGTGTGTATCTTTATGGACTGGCTAGTGACGGCATTCGGGGCTAAACAGGTAAGATGTAGCACGTCTCCTGCAGGAAAGAAAGTCAGTGGGGATAATTAATGCAAATCTCCTATGCTGAAGACAATGCAGGTAACAATTACGATCATCTAGACCAGGGGTTCTCAAACTGTGGGTCAGGACCCCAGAGTGGGTCACAAACCCATTTTAATGAGGTCACTAAGGCTGCTGTTGGCCTAGGCCACTGCAAGTCTGAAGCCCAAGCCCAGGTCCCACTGCCAGGGCTATGGTTACAGGACCCCTGCCCAGGGTAGAAGCCCTTGGGCTTCAGCTTTGCCCCACTCACACACACCTGAGGCGGTTGGGTTCAGATGGGCTCGGTCTTTGGTCCCCTCTCCTGGGGTCCTATAGTAGTTTTTGTTGTCAGAAGGGGGTCATGATGCAATGAAGTTTGAGAACCGCGGATCTGGTCTGATCTCCTGTACAACACAATGCACTGACTGTCTCCTGGGGCGCTTAGCTGGGGTTCAGGTGTCCTGAGTCCTGTTCCCAGCTCTTCAGCTGAGCTGTGTTGGACCTCAGATGAGTCACAATGCCAGACCTACTGGTTTTCCTTGGCCTACTGAGACTGCAAGCTCTTCGGGGGCAGGAATGTACAGCCCTTGGTACAAATGGGCCTTGATCACATTTAAAACTTCTAAGCACGGTTGCAAAAACAAACAACAGAAACACCTGAATTTGACAATGGACATCCTACCTTGATGTTAAGACTCCAAGTGATATATCTTGTGGTTAATTCTTCTCATCTCTATCTATCCATCTCTTACTTCCCATCTGATTTTTTTTCTAGCTTCAACTCTCAGATATTGTTTCTTCTTACTCCTTTTTTTCTACTAAATTAAAGAACACTCTTGTACCAACAGTCCTGAACTCCCCTGCTCAACCTTTTCTCCTAGCACAGGTGTCTGTGGCTGACTCATTTTTTTTAGTTTCTTGCTTCCTTTCACATTCCCAGTTTAGCTCTTCTAAGTCAAACTGAAACCTGAAATCTAGAATCCATCAGATCTGAAAGGAACAGCTGTGCTTTTTGGCATGGGGGAATTTTTCACAGATTTCTAGTTGTGCAAACTGGACTCTCAATTTAACTTTACCCATAGAAAATATTGAATAAAAGGGGACATGATGGATAAAAAAATGGGTACTGTATTCATAGATAATCATTGATAATGCTCCCTTCTGCCCTTAGACTATTGACCTTCTTTATACACAGGCCATAGTTTCCCTCCCCAAAAACCTTGGGGGTCCAAGCTACGGAGACTCCACCACCTTTCCTGGGAAGCTGTTTCAATATTTAATTATACTTACTGATCGGAAACGACATCTTACTTCAATGTTGAATTTGTCTAACTTCAAGTTCCAGTCCTTGGATATTTTAATGCCTTTGCCAGCAAGATTAAAAAGCCAGCACAATCAGGTATCTTTGGCATGGGTAAGAAACAATACACAGTGATCAAATCACCTTCCAAACATCTCTCTGGAAAACTCAATAGATTCAGCTTCTTCAGAGAAGGTAGGACAGTAACCTCTGTTCACCTTGTCCCAGTATAGAAGAACCAGGGGACATTGCTAAAACTGAAAAGCAGTCACTGTAAAACTAATAAAACATGCTCCACAAGATATTATAGGGCCTAAGCCTGAGATTTTCCAAGATGTTTGATGGATTTGGCACCCATTCCCCAATAATTTTAATGAGAGCTGATTGTTCCATCCCAGCTATGTAGCTTGAAAAAAAAAAAGGGAAAAAAATCTTAGAAAGTTTCAAAGACAGGACTGGACTTCTGAATGAATAATGAAAGCTACAAGATGTAAAAAACCCAGGTGATTTGGAAGGGGCATACATTCTGTTGCTTTGTGGCATACATAAAAGTCAAAGTCAGAGAGGTTAGGAAGAAACCTTGCCATGGAAAGATTATCCCATAATTATCCACTAAGGAATTTATTGCAGCTTCCTCAGAGGCAGCTGGTAGCCTCCATGGTCAGAGACCGGAGAGTAGAGTGGTTGGACCAGTCTGAGCCTGGACGGCTTGTGAAATTGTGAAGAAAAAGGCTGAGATGTTCAAAGGATCCTGAAAGGGAGTGAGGTGCTAAATTCCCTTTGAATTGAGTTGAGCCCCAAACTCCCTTAAGCACCATTGAAAGACACCCCAGGATCCACATATTGAGGCAGACACTGAAATAGGTTTTAAAAGGCCATAAAAATGTAGTAATTGCCCAACTGAATCAGAGCCAGGCTCTAGTCCAGAATCCTGCATCCAGCACAGGCAGGAATATGCTTTAGAGGTGCAAGAACCCCAGAGGAGGCAGATGTGGGATACTGTGCCACCACATAGGTCTCAGCCTTGTCTCTAATTGGCTCCAAATCCCAAAGTGGGAGATTTAATGTCCCTTCCATTTGTTGTTGTTTTTATAGCTTAATTCTGATAACTCTGGATATGCTGAGAATGACACGGTGGGGGAGGTAATATCTTTCAGTGGAGCAACTTCGGCGGGTGACAGAGGCATGCTTGCAAGCAAAGTGGGCTGGGTAGATGGGCCCTTCTGGCCCTACCTCCTATGTTCCTAATCTGTTGTGCATGGACATTAACAATTGTGAGCCAGGTGTGTATTGGCCAGATTTAAGGGGGTTAGGTGGTGTGACAAATCTCCAAGTCTGTATTGGTGGGTCCTGTGCTTCCTGGTGGATTCAGTGTCCTCAGAAGCTCACTAAGGCCCTCAGTATGACCTTCCTTTCCCGGTATGGCGGCCAAGGTTACAGCTGATTGAGCTATTTTCATCACAGACCGGTATGGGAGGTGGGAAGGTGGAATACCCACAGTGTCTGTTGCTTCTTAGAGCTCCATAGGCACCTTTTGGTCTCCTGCCTGGACCAAAGTCTGTTTCCCCTCTCAAAGGGATCTCTGTAGATCATGTGGGGGAAACCCGGGCCTACCCTCTACTCCGGGTTCCAGGCCAGGGACCCTAATGATAGCAGCTGTTAGCAGCTTCCCTCCCCCACTGACGCTGCTTTGATTCTCTGGGCCACTTCTCCGTGCTCCCCTTTCCCAAGCTTCACCCTTACCTCAGGGCTCAGCACTGCTTCCTCCCCTCTAGCTCCTTTCCCCTGGGCTCCTCTCAGGAGAACTGGAAGGAGAGCTTTTAAAGCAGTATAAGTGGGACCTGAATTGGTCCCAGCTGTCTCCATTAGCCTATCAGCCTTAACTGACTCTTTCTCAGTTAATCGAGGTCAGGTGTCGGCATTAGCCTAACGACCTTAACTGGTTAAATTGGCCTCAGGTGTCTTGACTGGTCGGGAGTAGCCCTTGTTTGGCTATCCAGGGGACAGGGACCTGCTCATTCTGAGGCTGATCTACCTGCCATCCACTACCCTCTTACATCCCTCTGGCCTGAGTCCATTACAATGCCTAGTAGGATTTCCAAAAACAACCTGTTTGATTCAGGTTAACAAAGGTCCATTGAGCTAACCCAGCTGGGAGCTGAAACCAGACAACTTCAAATGAGAAATTTAGGCTCAAACTGTACAAATGAGGGATGATTGGCCATTGGAATAAACTACCAAGGGAAGTGGTGGATTCTCCATCTCTTGTCATCTTCAGATCAAGACTGGAGCTTTCTGGAAGATACTTTAGTTAAATGCAAGTTATTGGGTTCAGTACAGGGTTAGCTGCATGACAGTTAATAACCTGTGATATACATGGTCTCTTTTGGCCTTAAACTCCATGAAGCCATAAAAATCTACTTAGGTGCTTTGGTAACCCCCACAATGTACCTAAATATCTTCCAAAATCTCACTGTGAGCCTCTCCATGCCTCAGGCCCCATCTGTAAAATGGGAAGAACAGCACTTCCCTACCTCCAAGGGATTTGTTTAGGATAAATACAACGACCATTGAGATGTTTGGGTACTACGATAATGAGGGGCATATAAAATATGAGAGAGAGAGAGAGAGAGAGAGGGAAAGAGAGAGACCAACTCCTACTGAATGACAAAGGGACCTGGGTCTTCATTTCTTAGACCACTTTGAAAACCCCATCCAACAGGCCTCACGGGGAGGCAAGGAGTCATCACCAGCTATGAAGGTTGGTCTTCTGGTGAAGGCGCCGTCCTGGAACCTGGAAAATGTGGCTTTAAGTCTAAGCTCTTCCACCTACTCGTGAGACCTTGAGCAAGTTGCTTAGACTGGGATCTTCAAAAAGACCTAAGAGATTTGGTGTCCAAATCCCACTGAATATCAGTGGTACGTTGGACACCTAACTCTCTAAAGCGCCTTTGGATATCCCAGCCTAGATTTTCAAAAGCCTCAACTGCACTTAAATGCATCAGTTCCTAATGGAAGTCACTGGAAGTTAGATTTCTAAGTGCCATGTGTACCTGTGAACACTTACCCTGTAATCTTTTCATATCCCCTCTCTGTATAATCAGAATAATCTGGGCTGCAAGGAATATGGAAGAGTTTGTTTAAAAGATGGAGGAAATTTCATTGTCAAATTTTGACATTTTAATGAAAAATTAAATTGCAATTTCAAAGGTTCAAGATATTTTGCCATCACTGTTATTCAGAGATTGTGGTGAACGGGCCATCTAATAATCTAGATAAAAATAAAATGTCAATACCTAGACCCTGGAGGCAAATGTAAAACATTAAACCCAATCTGAAGTCTTATTCGTTTAACTGACAGGAGGATAAATTCTGTGACACCTAAAGTTATTGGGCACTATCCTGACCTAGTGTAAATGGAAGTGTTGTTAACTGAACATTGGGGCTTTTATTAAAAATAGAAATGGGTTGTGACTACAGCAGAGTGACTGTTTTCATATAATATATTATTCACTGAAATTCAGTTCTGGGTTGACCAAAATTTAGTGAATTCAGCCCGAAATTAGCCAATAGTTTGGGGAGGAGGGGGATTCCAAAACTTTAAATTTAAAAATGTTTAAATTAAATTTAACTAAAAACATATCAAAGTTAAATAAAATGTTTTGTTTTGGGTCAAACAAAATTCTTACTGTTACCTGAAATGAAGTGTTTTAGTATTTTGTTAGAGTGACAAAAAAAAAAAAAAAAAGGAAGTGATCTCAGATTGACTTGATATTCCCACCACCTCCTTAGGATATTACATATTGACCACCAAACCAAAAAACCCAGCAATTATTCACCCAGCGCTAGTTCTGAATACTTTAAAACAATAATCTTGTTTGATCAAAGTCGTTTTCTGATTAAGGTACAGTTCTTCAAGGCAAGGCTCTGTAAGGGCCTCCTCTGAGAAGACAGCTGTTGAAGACTCATTCCTGTCCCTTGTCAGTTGATTTCAAAGAAACCTGATGTCTTTCCCCCAAGCCACTGTAATTCAAACCTCTGATTTCTCAGAACTCCAATATAGCAACAATGCTGTCCTGGGTCTTTCAAACGACGCACATCTTCCATTATTGAAACTTGCAGATGTCTTCATTCTGAGAAAGACAAACTAAAATATCTCAAACTCATTCTCTGAAACTAACTGTCAAACACTGCCATTTTGACCAGAAGAGCTTTTTAGGGATTATTCTGACTTATTTTAAGCATCTAAAAATATAGAGAGATGATTTATTTTGCTTATGGTGTTAAGATGATATCCAGATTGATGTGAGTTATCAAAGCTTTGCTAAATTCAGTAGATTTATGGTCAACATTATACCTGAGGATCTGGTCTCTTTTTTTAAGAAAAAGGAGAAGAAAGAGTATGGTGAATGGAATGTGCATCAGTCCCTAAACAAGAAAAGATTATTATTAAAAAGAAGAAGCCTACATAACATGAAAAAATATTCATACTGGCCCAGATCTCCAGCTGTTGAAAAATCAACCCCAGTTCCAGGGAAGTCAGTGGGTCAGATCTCCAGCTGACGTGCATTGACAGAGCTCCACAGGAGTCTATGGGTCAGACTCACTAAGCATAAGTCAGTGTAGCTTCACAAAAGTCAATGAGCCGGATCTCCAGTTAGTGTAAATCAACCCTGGAGTGAATAGACCAGATCCCCAATGGGTATAAATCAGTGTAGCTCCATTGGAGTCAATGGAGCAAGGGCAGTTTATCCCAGCTGAGCTTATGGCCTATGGATAAAATTCATCTCTGCAGAATGGCAGCATAAAGCCTAAGTAACGTTGAAGTCCCACATCAGTTCTATATTGAGGGATTCTGTGGGCCATAAGTGGTGCATGGGGCTTGTCTTGTTGCTTTGGAGAACAAATTTTCCCCTCTATTAAGAGAAGGATTCTTTCCCTCCCCTCCACCCCCCACCCTCACAACATGTGTCAGGAATGCCTGGGAACTCTTTCAAATTATGAGCCAAAAAGAAGGCGTTGAGACAGTCCAAGGGCAAGATTTGCTCATCCTAACTCATCTTGAGTAGCATTTTACTCCAGGAGTAGGTGCACTGAATTCATTGGAATGGCTTGTGGTGTAAGATGCTACTCAAGATAGAACTGGCAGAATATGATACATAAGGTACTACAATTATCTAGACAAGTTAGACCAATTCCGAATAGAAATAAGGTTGAGTTGCCCTCCATCTGCAACCTATCTAGTTGTTCATAATCCAGCACTTGAAGTCTTTAAATCAAGACTCTCTAAAAAGACAGATTCAGCAAAATAGGAGCTTGAGGCAAGAGTCAGTGGCTGACGTTCTCTAGCCCCTGTTCTGCAGAAGGTCAGACTAGATGGCTATATTGGTCCCTTCTGGCCTTAATTCCAATTGATCTAAAAGGTGAAACATGATTTTGTAGGGCAAAGGGGAAGTCCACATTTTTCACTCTTTATGCTGGGTGGCAATGAGATCTGTGGGACTGGAATGGTGAGCTGAAGAAAATGGAAGGACAGTCATCACTTGGGTCACCTAAAACGAAGCCAATGTTTGTCCAACCTGCTCTTAAAAAAAACCAGTGATGGAGATTCCACAACCCTCCTAGGAAGTTGCTCTAATTCTTAGATACCGTTACACTCAGGAAGTTTTTCCTAATGTCTAACCTAAGTCTCTCTTGCTGCAATTGAAGCTCATTACTTCTTGTCCTGTCCTCAGTGGATAAGGAGGACAATTTATCATCCTCCTCTTTATAACAACCTGCTACATACTTGAAGATTGTTATTGTCCCTCCAGTCTTCTCTTCTCCAGACTAAAACACACCCATTTCTTTCCAATCTTCCCTCATAGGTCATATTTTCTAGACCTTTAATCATTTTGTCGCTCTTCTCTGGACTTTCTCCAATTTGTCTACATCCTTCCTGAACTGTGGTGCCCAGAACTGGACGCAGTACTCCAGCTGAGGCCTAATCAGTGCTGAGTAGAGTGGAAGAATTGCTTCTTGTGTCTTGATTACAACACTGCTGCTAATACATCCCAGAATGATGTTCGCTGTTTTTGCAACAGTATTAAGTTGTTGACTCATATTTAGCTTGTGATCCACTATGACCCGCACGTCCCTTTCCACAGGACTCCTTCCTAGGCACTCGTTTCCCATTTTGTATTTGTGCAATTGAATGTTTAGCCTTAAGTATAGTCCTTTCAATTTGTTCTTATTGAATTTTGTCCTATTTCAGCCCATTTCTCCAGATCATTCAGAATTCTAACTTTGTTCTCTACAGTACTTGCAACCCCTCCCAGCCTGGAATTATCCACAAACTTTAGAAGACTACTCTCTATACCCTTATGCAAATCATTGATGAAGATATTGACTAGAACCAAGGCCAAGACAAATCCCTGTGGGACCCCACTCGATGTGCTCTTCCAGTTTGATTGTGAACCACTGATAAACGACGCTGAGTACGCTTTTCCAGGCTGGTGTGCACTCACCTTATGGATGGTGCCTCTAGGCTATTTTTCTCTAGTTTGTTTATGACAATGTCATGTGAGGCAGTATGAAAAGACTGGCTAACATTGAGCTATATCTCATCTACTGCTCCCCCTCATCCACATGATTTGTTACCCTGCCAAAGAAGGATACTGGATTGGTTTGACAGTCAACATAGAAGAAAATAAGATGGTTTTTGGCTAGTTCCTTAAGTATTCTAGGGCGTCCTTCATCTGGTCCTGCTGACTTGAAGACATGGCATTTGTCTAAGGCCTTGTCTACACTGCCACTTCCAGTGCTGAATCTTTCTTTGCTCAGGAGCATGAAAAACCACCCCCCTGAGAGAAGCAAGTTTCAGTGCTGTAACGTGGCAGTGTAGACAGTGCCCCAGCACTTGGAGCTACTCCCCTCGTGGGGGTGGTTTTATTATAGCGCTGGGAGAGCTCTCTCGTAGCACTGAAGCTGTGACTACACAGCCACGTTGAAGTGCTGCCACAGCAGTGTTGTTCTTTGCCTATGCTAGCCTCAGAGCCTACCCCATTTACACAGGTGTTCGGTGTTAGTTCTGATCACTGTTAACTTTTTGGTGAAAGCTGCAGCCAAAAAAGACATTTAACACTTGGGCCACTGCTACATTTTCTGATATTGTCTTTCACTCTGAGTACTGGGCCTACCTTGTCCTTTGTCTTCCTCTAGCTCAGGGATAGGCAACCTGCGGCACGTGAGCTGATTTTCAGTGGCACTCACACTGCCCGGGTCCTGGACACCAGTCCAGGGGGCTCTGCATTTTCATTTATTTTTAAATGAAGCTTCTTAAACATTTTAAAAACCTTATTTACTTTACATACGACAATAGTTTAGTTCTATATTATAGACTTCTAGAAAAAGACCTTCTAAAAACGTTAACATGTCTGACTGGCATGTGAAACCTTAAATCAGAGTGAATAAATGAAGATTCGGCACGGCACTTCTGAAAGGTTGCTGACCCCTGCTCTAGCTTTGCAAGTATTTGTTAAATGTTTTCTTATTACCCTTTATATGCCTACCTGGTACAATCTCACTTTGTGCCTTGGCTTTTCTAGTTTTGCCCCTACATTCTGATGTATTTTTTAAGAAAATGTTCATCCTTTGTCATTTGACTTAGTTTTCACTTCTTGTATGACTGGGTTCAGCTCTGTCACATTGGTGCTCTCCTGTTTAAGAAGCTCCATGTTAAGAAGTTGTGTATTTCAGAAAACAAACAAACAAACAAACAAAAACCGTGAGTGGAATAAGGAGTTATTCATTGCAAGCAGGCAGGGCCGGCTCCAGGGGTTTCGCTGCCCCAAGCAGCCAAAAAACCACAAAAACTCCGCAATCACGATCTGCGGCAATTCAGCTGGACATCCTTCGCTCCGAGCGGGAGTGAGGGACCCTCTGCCGAATTGCTGCCGAATACTGGACGTGCCACCCCTCTCCGGAGCGGCCGCCCCAAGCACGCGCTTGCTAAATAGGTGCCTGGAGCTGGCCCTGCAAGCAGGGTAGCAAAAATTTTGCACCAACAACCAGATTTTTGAAGGATTTATTTTTAGGTATTGTCACTCTGAGTGGAGCAACTCCTGGCTGATTTAGGAGCCTGGTGGTATTTAGATTCCTAAAGATGCAGACAGGTGCTTAATGCACATTGATTTCAATGGGCATAGAAGTACTTTTGAAAATCCCACCAGGTGCCTAAATACTGTGAAAAATCGAACCCTGAGTGCCTAAGGCCTAGTCTACACTTGGGAGCTTCACCTACGTCCCTCTGCCGCTTAGAGGTGAGATTTTCTTTTGAAGGGACACAGCTATGCCAGTAAACTCTCTAATGGAGACACAGTTACACAGTATAAATACCAGCCTGGGACCAGGAAAAGTACCAGCCCAGCAGGTCCAACTGCGATGCACTTGGTCTGAGATTTCGACCCTCTTCAAGCACCAATGCGCCTCAGCAAGTATTTGCTGTGACGGCAGGCAGCGTTTTCAAAACAGTAAGGTTTGTTAGTCAACTGGAACACAGTGTCTGGGAGTCCTGAGTTAAGCACAGAGAAACAGAGGTTAAGATCTAGTTTATTGTGGCCAAGCCAGCACTTCATTTCCTGCTCTTTTCCTCTGTCTTTGTCAGTCCCAGCTGAGAGCTGCTCAGTCCAACCAAAGCCAGCTCTTAGCCTCTCTTCCATGCTGAATTCACATGTTCCACCTGCCAGAGATTCCCTGTGGATTGGTACCAGCTGCTCAGTTGCTGGGGCTCCCACGGTCTTTCTGGGTCCTTCATTGATATGGGTTAGTTTTCAGCCAGTCCTTTAATGACCTTGTCACGCTGCCCTAGACGGTCAGGATAGACACCATCACATGTCTCCTGTTCTGTCCCAAGAGCAGGTTAGAACCCTTTTGCTGCACCCACTAACTAGCAATGCAACACAGAGGGAAACTGAGGCACCGTCGGACTCAAAAACATTACAGAACATTCCCACTTCATCACAGCTGGTGTGTAGCTTGTTTTGCTTCCCCGAACCAGAGAAGAACTTTTAGAAGTAGAACGGCTCTGAAATTTTCCAGTGTAATGTTTGTTCATCAGAAAATTCTGATCACTTGGAAGGGAAACTTTTTGCAGAAGTGTTTTCTTTCCAAACAGGCTTTTGGCAAAAGCATCACTTTAAAGACAAAATATTTGGATAAAGTCAAAACATCGTTTCATCCTTTTCAGAAGGAAGCATTTCAAATTGCCATTCTGAAATGGCTTTTCTTTTCAATTTTATATTATATACATCCATTATACAGCAAGAAGGGACCATTATAGTCACCTTATCTGAATTCCTGCATAACACAGGCCTGAATGAATTCCTACTTGAACGAAAGCAGATCTTTGTAGGAAAAATCCAACCTTGCTTTAAAAATTGCCAGGGATGGAAAAAACACCATTGTTCCAATGGTTAATCAGCCTCGCTGTTAAGTGTGCACCTTATTGACAATCTGAATTCCAGCCATGGGCTCATGTCAGCCCTTTCTCTGCTACAGTGAAGAGCCCTGTGTGTTATCAAGTTTCTCTTCCCCATACAGGTACTTCTAGACTGTGATCGAGTCACCTTGTAACCTTATGTTTAATAAGCTACAGAGACTGAGCTCTCAGTCAACCACTAGAAGGCATCTTTTCCAATCCTTGCATCCATCTCATTAATAACAACTTATCATGATTATTGTTGCAACTTTGGATATTGCTAGATTTTAAGGCCAGAACAAGCCATTAGGTCATCTAGTCTGACTGCCTGTGTCACACGGGCCAGCCAGGAGTAACTGGATACAATTGTTTCAAGCCCAAGCTTTTCTCTTGGCCTCAAGAACATCTTGTGGTAATGAGTTCAGCAGATCAATATTTCATTTGCAATTATTATGTTTGAATTATTCCCCCCACACACACCTCAGCCAGTGCGCTGGAATATTTAGTGTCTAGCTAGTTTATTTTAATTCCACTTTGTCACACTGGTTTCCCCTACAACACTGTCAAAGGTTTTTTTTAGTGGTAGATCCCAAGCGAGTTTATATCCCCATATAGCAATAATAAAGCCTAAAGATTAAAACCGGGGTCACTATGGGGCCCCTTTCCAGTAAAAAATTGAGAGCATGGTATTGATTCCCACTCAAGGGGACACCAAAAAGAGAATCCTGGGCTAATAATACCAACTGCCAGTAGCTGAAGTCACTCAATCTTGCAGTTCAGAGCAGAAATCGACTCACATGACTCATCTGTTTCCTATCTGCTCCGAGCACCTGCTCATTACCTCTCCTCCTGAAAGCACAAACTGAGACACTACAGAGTAATTTTAGCTGCTGCTTGCAAATTAGTTTGAAGCAAGCCAAGTGCAGAGGGTGAGGTTCTGATCTCCAATAACCAGGGTGTTTTATTATTTTTATTGTTGTTATTTGCTGCAGCACTTAGAGGCCCTGCATGATACCAGAACGCCTTTTTCCCCCACGCACACACACAGTAAGTCATAGGCTTGACCCGAGTGGGAATTCAATTTGTGGGTTGCCCCACGGTTACAAAGTTAACTTAGAACTCAGGAATCTTGGATCTGATACTGTTCTTCGCTGCAGTTACCTTGAGAGAGATCTTTACCTTTAAAATGTGGTTCAGGTCTCCAAAGTATTTGAGAGCCAAACTCCCATTGAAATCAATGAGCATTAGGCACCTAACTACCTCTGAAGAATTGGGCCTCAGTTGCCCCATAAGTAAACTGGAACTAATAATATTTCATCCTTCATAGGAGGGCTGTGAGGTTTAAATGCAGTGAAGACTGTGAGATGCTCAGATAAAATGGAGTTGGGGCATAGAAGTATCTTATGTGATATGGTGGGCCTCTGCCTTTAAGGGCTGAGCTTCCCAGACAGAGAATCATGGACTGGTTGGGCTCTTCTGCACCTCACACCTAGGGTTCTCCAAAAGAGACCAGATGAATTAGAGGCAAAACTGCCCCTGAATTTCAATGAAATTTGGATGCCTCTTAGGGCTTGTCTACATGGAGGGGTATGTACTTTAAGTAGACCCTGAGCCCTAGAGAGTTCGACCTGCCCAATCTCAAATCTAAGACAGGATTTGCACACAGACCCCCTGAGTCCTAACCTACTGCCCTCACCCCAAAATCACCCCGAGTCTTAGATATCAGCACACTATTTCTAGAGTGTCTCTCTTGGTTTACATTCAACCAGTCATCTATATAAATGTCTACTCCGTATGCGCAATCCTGCTAAGCTTTCACACTCCACATTATACTGTGTTGATGAGTTCCACTGGCTACATGGGCATCTGGATGGGAGAGAGCTAGCGTAACGCTGTAGCTAACTAATAAAATGTTGTAGTTGATGGTACAGCCCTCACCCCAATGTGGATCAAGTTATTTTAGAGGTAAAAAGGGCCCAATTTGCCACTGTTACCTCAGTTATAAATGTGCATATATAGCCCATTCCAGTAAATAAACTAGCATCAAAGCTGGATTTCCATTCAAGGGGTCACCAAAAGATAATCTTGGGCTAAAAAATGTATATCTGTCTATAGTGCATCATGGGGTGTGATTGCAACTTGCCTAGGCATCCCTGAGCTAGCTTTAATCTAGTTAACATGTGGCCCTGAGTAGTGAATCTGTGGTACCATATGCTAGACGCTGGTTGTACAAGCCCACCCAGGACACAGCTACCAGCACCAAGCTACCTAGCTTAAAGCAAACTCAGGAATGTCCACTCGAGACAAGATCCTACAGTCATGGGCTGTGGATTTGGAGACATACTCCAGGTGAGATGCCCACGATCATGCAGGAAATCTGCAGCACAGCAAGAATTAGGCCTCGACTTCTGAGTCATAGGTTCCCTCTCTAAGCAGTTCCCCTGCTGCCTTCTCCTCTGCATGCCAGTGGATTTCTGGTTAAACCAATTTGGTACCAAACAAAACTGCATTTCCATCAAAACCGTTCTTGCCTTCCCCATCTGCCACATATACACACTAAATTCTTCTGTTTAAAAAATGAAGCAGTTTGGGGGGGTTCTGATGCTTAAATTTTGGAAATATTCAGTTTAGAGAGTTTGTTTTCCTGACAACACTCCCACACAATTTTAAACAAAGCCAGATTTGTGTGTGTGTAAAAAAGTCCCTTTTGTCACAAAGCCATTTTCAACAGAAGAAATCTTTCCATGAAGGTTTTCAGACAGCTTCAGAGCCCAGCACTGAGTCTGCTGCCTAACACGCTGAGTGTCCCACTCTTTCCTTGCATCCCTTCCACCCCTCATCTGGGGTGTCTTTATTCACCTGCTGGCTCTTGTCTTTTACTTAGATCAGTCGTTTTTCCATTGGCAGACCTCTACAACATTTCCAATAGAGATGAGGGAAATCTCAGGGATAGTCTGCAGAGCCCCAGGTGGCCGCAGACCACTGGTTGAAAACCATTAACTTAGACTGTAAGCTAATGGGCAGGGACCTTTTTTTGTTCTGTGTTCATACAGCCTTTTGCACAATCGGGTCCTGGGCCACGCTGGGGGCTCCTTGTTCTACCACAGGATGTATGGTAAGTTACAATAACAGTGTCTAATGTGGTTTGCTACACAGAATAGGGGAATTGGTTCAACTTACTGGGTTAGAAGGGACCACAAGGGGCATCTAGTCCAGTGTCTCCTCAATCTTTCTGATACCAGGGTCCGGCTTGCTGACTTCCTAAACTGCCTCGGGGAGATCTCAGGGCCTGGCATCAGTACACGGACTGGTCAGTGAGAAACGCTGACTTAGCCCCTTGCCAAGATGTGGGATTTGTTGTGTCTCAACCAGCCAAAACAGATGGCTACCAAACCTCGTTTTGCTAACTTCCAGGGACCAAGATGCCATGGCTTCCCTGGGCAGTTTGTTCCATTGGCCTCCTGCTCCAGAATGTCTGATCTAACTAAGCCACAGCTCATGATTGCAGTGGAGACATGTCCCCAGCACCATGTCCTTGGTCCCCTGGGATGTCTCTAGCACAGCAAGAATTAGGCCTGTGCTTGCGAGTTTTATGTTCCCTCCCTAAACACGTCAGCTGCCACCTTTTCCTGCACACAGTTAAACAGAAACAAATGCCTTTTCATCAAAATGTTTCCTCCCATTTGTTTCAGGTTATCAAAAAAAGTAAAACTGAAAATTCTTCAGTAAAACAATGAAGCCGTTTGGGCTTTTTGCTGCTGAAATTGTGGCAATCTTCCTTTTGGTGAGTTTCTGGTTTTCTGACACCTCCACCCACCCACCCAATTTTAAACAAAACCCAATTGGTGTTTTCCAGACACACATTTTGTCAAGAAGCCATTTTCAAGAAATACTTCCATGAGACTTTTCAAACAGCTTCAGAGTCCAGCCCCAAGTCTGCTGCCTCGTACTCTGAGCGAGCTTGTCTCATTGTTCCTTGCACTCCCCCATCCACCTGATGGCTCCTGCCTTTCACTTAGATCAGTGGTTTTCAACCTTTTTCCATTTGCAGACCTCTACAAAGTTTCAGCTGGAGGTGCGGACCCCTTTGGAAATCTGAGACACGACCCACAGGTCCACAGCTCTAGTCCAACCCCTGCCAGAAGGCAGGATTTGTTGTCGAGACACCTCAGACTGACAGCAATGCAGCCTCTGATAGAAAACCTCCAGGGAAGGCGCGTCCATGACTTCCCTAGGCAGTTTGTTCCATTGTCCTGCTCTTCTTAGTTGGGGAGTTTTCCTGAGATTTAATCTAAATCTGCTTTGCTGTAGTCTGAGCCCTTTCTAAGGATCTAACATTTTTCAGCCATAGCCCTCAGAGCACAGTGTAAAGGTCAGTACCACTAACTACTTCATATGCTTCTACCCCACAAGGCAACATGTGCAGCCTCCCAGAATCCCCTACTTCTTCCAGGAATTTGGAGCCAGATGCCCAAAGAGTTTGAGGCCAAGACCTGGTGGTGGCTTCGTCTGGTCTGACCTGTTTATCACACACCAGCATACGCCACCCCACACCTGCGTGCGAAACCCAACAGCACTCAGGAGATTAGACTGTGATGTGCCCCTGGCAAGGAAGTGATTAAATGAGATACCCCCAAATAACCCCAGCAAATGACCCACACCCACATGCTGCAGAAGAAGGTCACTTTCCCGCCCTTGCCCCCAGGTCACCACTAATCTGACCTGGGGGGAAATTCCTTCCTGACCCCACATACAGAGATCAGTCAGACCCTGAGCATGCGGGCTAGGGTGACCAGATAGTACGTGTGACAAATCAGGACAGGGGGTGGGGGGTAATAGGAGCCTATATAAGAAAAAGACCCTATACTCAGGACTGTCCCTATAAAATTGGGACATCTGGTCACCCTAATGTGGGCAAGAAGGATCAGCCAGCCAAGCTGCTGAGAGTCCTGGCCTTCCATTGAGATGGGGCGGATGCTGCAGTGATTCCTGAGATACTTCAGCCTGCCTAATTTGAGTGCACTCAGCTATTTCTGACTGAACCGGTTTGGTAGAATTGGTTCATAAAGTCTTAATCTCACAGTGGTCTCCTCTGGCCTTATCTAGTCTGGTGTCCTGAAGAAACACAGGCCAGACTCCCCTGATTTCATTCCTCTTTGATCTGGAGCACATCGTTCAGAAGATGACATCCAGCCTCAGGCGACAAACCCACTTGGTTCTGGAATGGACACCAGGCACAGGGCCAAATACACTGGCTGGAGATCTCACCTTTATAACCCAGTCTGTGGCTCTGGAAGTTAGGAAATGCTAGGTCCTAGGTCTCATTCTGCCACTACCTTGCCCGGGAGCTTTGCCCAAGTAGCTAAAGTTTCTCACCCCCATAATCAGTGAGCACTTTGGAAAGTGCTGGGCCACACTGACTCAGAACTTTATAGGTTAGGGCAGAAGGGGCCAATAGTCTCCACTTATGCTAAACCAGAGCTGAGAGTAGATCTATCAGCCAGTTACCTCTGTGGTGAGCCCAATAAATTGGGTGTGATTAATTCATACTCCAGAAAGGCCTCCGGTCTGCCTTTGAAGCAACAAAGTCTACCATTTCCCTTGGCAGTGTACTCCAATGGTTAGTCTCTCTCAGTATTGCAGAATTATGCCTTGCTTGAGTTTCTACCCATTGAGTCTTGTTCTGTCTTTTGCCACTAGATTAAAAAGACCTTTAGTACCCAATATTTTCTCCTTATTCACTGTAAGGACTTTCATAATCAATTCACTCCTTGATCAACATTTTGACCAGATAGACTGAGCTCCTTTAATCTGTCTCTCAGACAGTTCCTAGCCTTTGAATCCTTTGTGCCTCTTTTTATATTTGTAATGTTTCCCAAATACAGCCTTACCAAAATACCAGATTCATCACACAGAGAGAGAGAGAGAGAGAGAGTGAAGAGGGTTAGGATAAAGTAAAGGGAGGGGAAGTGACATATCTGCCTTTAGGGTCTACATTAAACTTTAAACCTTCAAAAAAGTCATCCCAAAATTGCTCTGAATTTTTTGGGCTTTCCCCTTTTCTGGAAGGCCAGACATTCATTAGCTGTGAACCCTGACCCCATCAATGTTTGGTGGGCAAATCAACTTTTTCCATTATTACAGGATTCCTTTTTCTTTTAGTAACCAAAGCTGCATGGTGTATGCACACTGCCTTGTTACTAGGTAACTTTGTGGCTCACTTCTGTATTCTCTTCCATTTTCTGCACCCTCTTCCATTTTTTTAAACCTCCCTTTAAAAACTGACTTGTCTGTTCTGTGGCTTGGGAGAAAGCACATGGATTTCAACTTCGTTCCCAATGGGGAAGGATCCACACCTACGTCAAGATGCCCCTACCGCTTTGCCAATCTCAGCAGAGAAACCAAGCCATGCATAGGACATGGGCCATTTTGACACTAGCATTGAGTTCTCAAAAGACAGGGCTGACACACAGAAGTTGAGGAGCTCTTTCGGCTGGGAGAATGAACCATTGCTGTCAATCCAGTGAACTAGAGAGCACATGGGATCAGATCCTCCGCCGACCTCAATCAGCTTGGACTTCAGTGGAGCTGTTCTGATGTCCTCCAGCTGAGGAACTGCTCCAGTGCTCGGTAGATTATGGTACATTTGCAGCCACTACAGAGTTATTGAGCAACAGGTTTGGATTTGGACCTAGTCTGGCACCCTGCAATGAACAGGGCAGAGACTCTCACAATGACTCCCCCACAAAGACCAACAGGAATAGCTTTCAGAGGCAGATGTAGAAACTTGGAACACTCCCCCTCCCCCAAGTTACAATTTTAAGGGGAAAAAAGCAGCACATATGTGCAATTTTATATTTCGTTCTCTCCCTCTCTTAATGCCAGTTATGATTGTAGTTGGATCAATTTAAATGCCTTCGGCGAGTTGCATGGTGTGTTTGATTTTTATGTAATGTGCTTTTGAAAATGGAAAGAAAATTCAATAACATATTTTCAGAGCTATCACTCTGTTTGAGAAAACAGGCTGATGACCAAAGCAGCCAGCTGTTAGTTCACAGAAGTTGCCTTTTCATTTGAATATGTCACTAGAATAGCACGAACCAAAACCGAAACTTGCATGTGGACGGCACTAGGAGACAGAGGCCTTGTAAACAAGTCTAATAGTCACATTCCTTAAAGCATTTTATTGTGCTTTCAGATCAATTTATTTCTACTGTATCCCCATCTCTTAGGACTTGTCTTCACACACTGTTCCTCTAGACTAACCAAAACTGCCTTTCAAACTGATGTCATGGACTCGGACAGGTTTATAGCCAGATCATTTAGTGTCACTCCCTGTAGAACACAAGCCAGAAAGTTTCACCCTGTGCAGAATTTCATCTAATTAAACTGAGGGAAACTCCTCTGTAGACACTCAGATTTACCTCTGGTTTACTTTGATTTTCTTCAAGTTGGCAAGGAACTGATTTAAACTAAACTGATAGAAACCAGGAACAAATCGAATAAATGCTATTTTTGCACAGGAATTTGCACCACTAATTAAACTGGTTTAGGTCTCAATAGGCAAAATGGAGGGTCCACTTAGAGTCCAGCCCCTCTGGGTACATGGGAAGGGTAGAATTTTCTAAAGCCCAAGGGCTAGATTTTTTAAAAATATTTAAATATCTAGTGGGACTTTAAAAAGCACCTGAGGTTCAGGCTGCTAGAAGATGCTTTTGAAAGTCTCACTAGGAATCTAAAAACCTTTACAAATCTGGCCTTTGGGCTCGCTCTCCAAATCCCACTCTGGGATGTTAACTGCAGGATTCCTCCAAAGCAGCAGGTACGAATCACTGGCGGAGACGGGGCTAGAACCCTGGTCTGATCCACTCTGGTTTTCCTTCAGTTGCTAGGGTGAAAACCTCAAGTCAGTGGTAAAACTCCTGTTGGCTTAATGGCACCAGGATTTGGCTGTCAATGGTTTGCCACTAGACTCAGGCCCTGAGCACAATTATAGACTCATAGAAATGGGGGGTTGGAAGGGATGGCCAGAGGTCTTCAAGTCTGGCCCCCGGCGCTCAGGCAGGTCCAAGTAACTCTAGATCATCCCTGACAGGTGTTGGTCCAAGCTCTCCTTAAACTGCGAGCAATGGGGATTGCACAGCCTCCCCGGAGGCCTGTTCCAGAGCTCAACAACCTTCCTTCAGCCGTAGTGAACTGCATCCCACAAAGTGCCCAGGGCTGCTCTAAAGCTTTCGTTATTTCGGAGTTTTTGAGTTACTCTGAGGCCACCAGGGACTGGCTACATGAAAAGGATGCAGAATGATGCTATCAAGGCACTGCTGATTGGGTGAGAAGTTTATTAAAATAGATTATAATGATTTATATTGCAGTAACACAATAATTTGTAGTGTGGTAGTGCCTAGGCATGGCCCAGGATGTGTTGTGCTAGGAGCTGTACGAACAGAGCAAAAAGAGATGGTCCCAGCCCCCAGACCTTACACCTTTTCCAGACCCGAGGAGTTCTGTGAACCTTGAAAGAGCCACCCTTCTCCCAATAAAAGATACCACCTCACCCGCCTTGTCTCCCTCGTATCCTGGGACCAACACTGCAACAAAAGTGCCAGTTACAATCTAAGTATAAGGTGAGTGCAGGATGTAACATGGAGAATGTATATTTTAGGCGTTGGACATGTGAAAAGATGTGTGATTGACGGGGAAAACGAACAGCTAGGTAAAAACGCTGAGCCAACAATCCAAGCAATCTGGTCAGCAAATGAATCTTAGCGCTGGGCAGAAAGAGTGTTGGTACGTTATAGAATGAATAACTTGGTAACCGTGTATTTAAGGCGAACACCTGCATTTAATCCCAGGTGGTGCCCTGTTTTGGTGACCGAATGCTCACTGAAGCAAACAAAACAAACAACATACTTCAGCTCATGTGTCTGCCTGTGGACCTGTGCGATCTGGAGGCAGGAGAGAACCGGTCAGCAAGGGATGGCTGGAGACAGACAGTTGGGGAGTGCAAGGAACCGAGTCAGTATTGGGCAACACGGTGAACCATGGGCTTGGCCTACCAGCTGCCTCACCGTTGTCCTGGTTGTCACTGGTACTGCGGCAGAGGACAGTCTGAAGGAGGGGTTTTTGCGGATGCTTTTCCCCAAGTGTGAGGGGGTACGTGGGAGAAAACAAACTTTCAAACAAACAGCTGTCTAGCAAAGAGGCAGTGAAGGCTGATGGGAGGGAGAGTGGACATTACAGTAGCAGATGAGAGATGTTGTGTGGGGTTGGAGGAGCCCATGGAGAGCCAATCTGGCCGAGTGGGTGGAGCAGTCACCCAGGTCAGGGAACAGAAGTGGGGAAGGGGGTCAGAACCAGCATCAGCTGCCAGATATCAGAGCCAGGGGTGGATCCAGAGTCAGAACCAGGAATTAAAGCTGAGGGTCAGCGCCGGGGTCAGATACCAAATGCCAGAGGCCAGGAGTTGAGCCAGTCAGAGCCAGAACAGCAGTCAGTGGTCAGGAGCAAGGCGTACGGGCAAGAACCAGGGTCAGGCATGGATCCGGAGCCAGGTGGGAGCTAGGAGGTACAGGGTCCGGAGCAGAGCAGGAGCCAGGAGCAGGGCTGGATACAGATTGCAGGTGGCAAGCAGTAGCAAAAGGAGTTTACACAGCTGCTCAGGATGCCCTGGTCTAGGTAGCAGGGGGCCAGCCAGTCAGGTGGCCACGGGCGTGGGTTCTCCAACAGGACTCCCTGGGGAGCTTGATTTTCTGGGCTTGGCGAGACGCTGCTCAGCCATCGCCCCGGCCATGAGGAAGGCGCGTTAGTGATCCAGCACTCCCCAGCCCTGGGCTCTGGACTCGCCCCCTTGGATCCTTGACTGTCAAGACAAGGGGCCTGTTGTTAACATGGTGAAGAAATGGGGCCTTGTGAAGGCCTGCAAAGAACCCTGGCTCCTAAATCCGGGGTGGGGGGGGTTAAAAATCTCCCCCAAATTAGGTGACTCAGAGTCACATTTGCAGCATGGGAATTGCCCCCTCCTAGTGTTTATGTCACTCACCAAGTTCCCACTTTAAGGGGAGGGTATTTATACAGAAGTGCTGCTGTATTCACAGACCCACTCACCCCCCAACCATTCAGAGGTGATGAGATCTCTGGCTACAAATATTTCATACTGGCTTGTACTAATCTGCCCTTCCATCCATCTCTCCGAGATGGTCACAGTGACACTCTGGGGAAAAATGATCTTTAATTGTATCCATAATGGATGGGATTTTTCACGTCACCTTCGGGATCTGAACATACCACTCCTGTTCGTTTTTATGGGCACTGCTCAGCCCAACCTACCAGGCAGCTTTGAAAGTCTCATCCTACCAGCAGAACAGGTAATTGTGGGAGTTACCAGCATGGCGTGGTGCAGACTAGAAGCACTGCAGTGTTTGCTGTATGCCATGGTCCTACCAGAAGGCTAGTTTGTACCAGGACAGACCCAGTGAAGCGAAATTCACCCCCTGTGCAGACAGTACAGGGACTGTACACTGGTTAAGTACTTCTTAAGCCCTCCAGACAAGACACAAGTGATCCCCAGACCCTGTGCTGCACCTCTGTACAGGAGGGGATTTCACTTCACCATAGTAACCAGAATGTGCTCTGAAAAGGCTGAGATGGTGGAGTATGTGCTGATCCCCGGCAGGATGAGGTCACCCAGGGTTGGCAGTGGTGTCCCGTGGGACATACATAGCTAAAGACCAGATGGGAAGCGCTGTGGAGGACGAAGAGGCTCAGATGATCTGGTAACTTACAAAGTCCAAATAGTGCAGCAAACAGGCCAGACATTGAAACGACAAATAAGTCCGCATGAATTGATATGGCCTTACTAGCTGACAAACAGAGGACATTGGCAGGGCTGGGGAGGGGTGATACATCCAGAGGTGGGACAGCAGGGAGCTGTGGGTCTGGACTGAGGGGTATCAGCTGAATTGTGGAGGCCAGGGCCGAGGCAGCAGGGGGCTAAGGGCTAGGATTAAGGATGATCCTAACCATGTGACTTGAGACTTTCTCTGACAAACCTCCAGCAGACCAGGGAAGCAAAGCGACACGGCCTACTCAAGGAACAGCCCAGGCACTGCAGTGTGGGAAGATTTTCCCAAGGAATTCACCAGAGTAAGCTGCGTGAAAACAAAGCTGCTGCTTCAGACGCTTGGTGGCTGGTTTTTCACTCTTGCAGGGCTTCCTTAGCGACAGATGTTCCTAACCAAGCAAGAAGCTGAATTTGTGCCTGGCCGGGTTTGCTGGGTGCTTGGTGAGTTGGCTGTCAGAAACGTTGTATTAATAGACCCCAGCCAACTACTCGGAACATACAGCAGCCAGAGGCCTGTCGGGTGCACACTGATGTCAGTGGAGTCACACTGCAGCACCCCCGAGAAATACCAGCAATGGAAACAGTTGAACAAGCCAGTTGTTTAGTTTCATTTGCCAAGAACCACAGGTCCACAAATCATGCAGCTGAATGTTGCATCCCATGAACTACAGGCGAGGTGAAGAACCGTCAGCGTCATGTGATCCCTTTCTAGGGGCAACAAAGTAGTTTGGTCCCGATTCTCCCCAGCTGCAGCGTGGAGTGACTCCTGGTTCTAACACCCGAGTCTCAGTGAGGGACAATGGGTCCCACTGACTCCAGTGGAGGGCAAGAGATTCAGGCCCTTGCATGGTAGAAATGTAGGAGCGGAAAGGCCCTCGACTGATCTAACCCAGTCCCCAGCACTAAGGCAGGAGCAAGTATTATCCAGACCCTCCCTGCAAGGTTTGTCTGAGCTCTTCTGAAAAGCCTCTGATGAAGGAGTTCCCACAACCTCCCTACACAATTTGTTCCTGTGCTTAACTACCCGTTAGTTAGGAAGTTTTTCCTAATGTCCAACCTAAACCGCCCTTGCTGCAGCTTAAACTCACTGCTTCTTGCCCTGTCCTTGGTGGATAAGGAGAACTATTTATCACCCACGTCTTTATAACAACCTGCTGCAGATGGGAAGCCTCGTTTCCCCCACAGGCTTTTCTTCAGACTAAACAAACCCATTTCTAAAAATCCTTTCCTACAGGCTGTGTTTTCCGGGCCTTGAATCATTTCTGTCGCTCTTCCCTGGATGTTCCCGAAGCGTGGTGCCCGGCACCAGACACAGAGCCCCAGCAGAGCCCTAGCAGTGCTGGGCAGAGGGAAAGAATGACTGTGTGTCTTGCTTACTTCCGAATCCTCAGCTAGGATGAACTCCAGTCACGTCAATGGGTTCATAATGATTTGCATCACCTGATGATATATCGCACTGTCGCCAGATCCCCACCCCTTCTGGCTACCATGGCTTATCCCTCAATGATCCCCTGCCTTACGTTTTATGGGGGACATTCACTTTCCACAGAGGGCAGCAAACGTTCTAAGCACCCTTTAAATCCCACCAACACGCTGTCAACCCTGCAAGTCTGGCCTAGCCCTTTACGCCCATTTTAGACAACCGTGAACTAGAGGTAACAGCAAGGGAGAGAGTTACATTCATTCCACTGCCTATAGACTTGCTGCAATGCCCCTGGACTTCAGCGGCCGGATCCCCTGGCCGTACAGCTTAAGGGGAGGATTTTCAGAAGTACATAGGCCCCAGGAGATCTGCTCTAGTTCAAACAGGAATTAGTCCAGGGCATGTCTATGGCCTGCGTTACACAGGAGCTCAGACTACAGGAGATCACAAGGCTTCCTGTATAATCTATGAATAAGTCACAGGGCCACTTCTGAATGACAGTATTCTCTCCTCAGCCAGTGTCCGGGCCCTTTATCACAAGTGCTCTTGGAGTAAATGCTTTGTACAAAGTCAGGGGAAGCTTTGGAGAAGTGACCAGCCAGCCTGCTTCAGAGCGTGAACCAGGCTTTCCTGGGAGGGGTTAGGCAGAAACGTTTATTATAGGAGTTTTATCTTGTAATTGCCTATTGCAGGGATTTGTGAGACTTCCCTTGGAGAGCGGAGACACAGGACCACAGGTCTGATCTGGAATGGCCAGTCCTGTCTTCCTACATAATGTTAGGTGATCAGTAAGGATTAAATTCAATAGTGATATTCAATATGTTAATGAATAGTTCAAAGGATACTTGACATACCATTGGGCCAATCGGCATAGCCCCCTCCATAGAGTTACACTGAGGGCCATTCGCCGAGGATCTGGCCTATTGTTTGAGATTTCCAGTGCTAGCTAAAACCACTGCTTACTATTTGAAAAACTGACACACAGACTCATTATGAGCTTCCCTGTTGCATCAGAAGAAAACTTTATCAACCCTGTTCCAGAACGCAAAGCTGTTGATTAGTTCCCAGTCCGACCAATTAACCACATGCTCTGGCTTCCTCCAAACACAAGGTCCCTAAGGGGAAATGATCATCCCATGTTAATTAAAGCTTTTTCACTTTTGGTAATTAACCCCGAGGGAGACAAGCTGGAGTGGAGATACTGCACAGATTAACGTTTGTTTTGCTGTCGGGTTTGCCTGCGTCTGACTCTTGCCTTTGGAGAGAGAGATTTTAGGCCTAAATCAACAAGCGGTTTTAGAGGCACTGACTTGGGACACTGTGGAGGGGCTGCATGGTCAGAGTGCCGAGCCCCTGTCCTGAGAATCAACCCCTTTGAAGGGTCTCATCTCCAACAGCCCCGACTGGAGGCACTGAAATCAAGACACTCTTACACCCACAGGCCTAACAGGCCAAAACTGGACAATATTCCTGAATGTAGCCTGGCAGCTTGTGATGTCCAGTCGTGAGAGATCAGCATCACCTCTGTGCCTGCCCCTCCGCAAAGCAAACACCTTGCTGAGTAGGAGAACGGGAGCAGCGCCCGCCGCAGGAAGAGGGGGAGAAAACTGAATTTAAGGGGAAAAAAGACATGTTTTTCTAGTGACCTTGTTTGGATTCTGTACACGTGTGTGTGTGTGTGTGTGTGTGTGTGTGTGTACGTGCACACACGCAGTATTGCCAACCTCAAATATTCAAAAATCATGAGTCAGGTCTCCCACAAATCATGAGGATGTTTAAAACATAATACATTTTGATGATGGGTTGTTCTAGGCCATAAGGATTCATGTTTGCAAGTTTTTTTCCTTTCCTCATTCCGAGGGCTGTAAACGTTCATATCTCACTGAAAAAAAAAAGGGGGGGAGCATGATTTTCAGCCAATCATGTGAATCCAGGAGCTGGGGCTTTACAAAACATGCCGCGTATTGGTAGATTCATGATAATTTCACATGAGATGGCAACTCTGGTTGTATTATAGATGCTCCTGGAGACCCCCCATCCCAAAATCAGGGACCTAATATGTTAGGTCCTGTACCTTCAGAGTTGAGGCAATCCCTTCTGCCCAGAACCCCCCTCCCAGCTAATCAGACAGACAAATGAAGTGTCAGGATCCCTATTATACATCTGGGAAAACTGAGGCATGAGGCATTTGTTTGGTTACTTTCTCAAGTCCTAGAGCAAGGCTGAGACAGATGACATTTGAACCCACATCTTGAGCAAAAATCAAAGGGAGGGCCATGGGCTTAGTGGAGAAACAACTGGATTGGGGCTCATGAGACCCAGATTTAATCCCTTGCTCTGCCATTACCTTGGGCAGGTCACTTCCCTTTGTGTGCCTCAGTTTTCCCCATCTGTGAAATGGTAGACCTGTGTAAGAGCTAGGTGTTGTTAACCACTTGAATCCCACTCCACAGCCCTCTCCAACTGGCTCCTCAAGACTTGCTAGAGATGACTGGAAATTTTGAGCCAGGTTGTGTCTCTGTAAACGAAGCCATTTGTGATGCTCACAGATGAAGGTACACCAAAGTGGTGGATGCTCCCCGACGTTTGACCATACCGGTGCTGTGCCTCAGTTTCCCCCTCCATATCATGGAGATGGTAACAATAACACAAGGAGGGGCTAAAATGAATGATATGGCCCTTCCTCACCTCACAGTGGGGTTGTGAGTATAAATGTGTTAATGGAGGGAGTGTGGGGGGGGAGGATTTCAGAGTGCCAGGGACTGACTGGATCTCTAGGGAGGGGGTGTTTTCTAGTGGAAGGGTCTCACTAGGCTGTATTCCTAGCTCTGCCTCTGGCCTTCTTGGTCAGACTGCACAAGTCACAGCCCCGTTTTGTGCCTCGGTTTCCCCCATCTGAAAGAGGGATGATACAGGCCTCCTTTGGAAAGTGCTTTTTGAGAGCTACTGATGAAAACATTAGATCAAAGCTGGGTGTTATTAGTGTCAGTGAAGTGCTCAGGCGCTGCAGAGACAAAGAACTTCTAAAATTAAACTCCAAACAGTGGTTAGGGCTTAGGGGGTTTCCTGGACTGTGACAGCTGGACGGGTCTGTTAAGAAAAACACACTCCAAGCCACCACCACCACAATGCAGCTTCCCCGAGATGCTCACACTCCACCACGCATTCACACTCCGCCATCACACACAGGTTCTCGCACCCCGGAGGGTGGTGTGTGTCATGAAAGGCAATGAGATTGTCACCATACACAGATCCTCCGCAGCAGCAATACATTTCATACACCAGTCATACAACACCCACCTTCACAGTGTGTTTGCCATGACACAGAAACACACAAAGCTGTATGCAACGCATACATTGCACTCACACGACACAGCTTCCCAGCATTTACAAATGTACGTATGTCACCTTCCTTATACTCTCCACAGCACTGCCACACAACTCCCCCTGCACAACCACTCAGACCACATACCACTGACTTACTAACGCACGCCAGCACTCTTCTGTTCAGTTCAATGAGAATATATTGTCGTGACAAGCTACTCACATGTAACCAAGCGGCCCAGTATGCCAAGGAAACATCTGTGTAAGAGAGTCACCACCACTAGCAACACACACACACACAATACCTGCTATTCACACAACTCACCAAACCCCTTCACACTTCCTCTTGTGAATACACACATACACATACACACACACACGCACACACACACACACGCACGCACGCACACACACACACACAAAGCTTGCAATTTCTTTGACCCCACAGGCCGCTTTTCCCATCTCTCTGCCCGGCTGGCTCCCAGGAACACCAATGGCAGCTGCGCATCAGTGGAGATTTCGGGGACCCTTTGAACAAGAGCAAAAAATAGGTGCTTCATTTCAGCAGCTACATTTATTTAGACCAGGGATTGGTTTAAGCACCCTCGTGGGCCGGGCCGGTCTGTTTACCTGCCGCGTCCGCAAGTCCGGCTGATCGCGGCTCCCACTGGCCTTGGTTCACTGCTCCAGGCCAATGGGGGCTGTGGGAAGCAGCGCGGGCCGAGGGGTGTGCTGGCTGCTGCTTCCCGCCACCCCCATTGGCCTGGAGTGGCGAATCAAGGCCAGTGGGCGCCGGGATTGGCCGAACCTGCCAGTAAACAGACCGGCCCGGCCAGCCAGGGTACTTAAGCTGGGGAGTCGCGTGCCAAAGATTGCCGATCCCTGATCTCGACTCTAGCGTGCCCTTGGAGGTCACCCGTATCCCTGTCCTGAGAAGTAGCCACTGACCGCCAGACAGGGCCAGAGGAACTGTGCGGAATGTGACAAAAAAACCCATGAGGCCATGACTCAGAGTCCCTTTTACCTCTTATCTGTGCCACTTCCTCCCTCCCAGAGCTGGTTCAAACGGTCTTATTGAAATATTTATTAACCAAAAATGGCTTTTAGACCCAAATGAAAGATGCCACCCAATAATAGTCATTGCAGTGGGTCAAGTTTGCTAATTTGCCCCACACCAGAAACTGATCAATGATTAATAGTAATGGGGAAGATAAAGGAGAGGCAGCAATCCCTAGTGGGTAAAGCACTAGACTATGCGGACCTGGCTTCTATCCCCAGTTCAGCTGTTGGACGCTGCTAGAGGACCTTGGATAAATCACTTGATCTCTTTGTGGCTCAGTTTTCCAGTCTGTGAAATGGGGAGATGGTCCTGATCTCCCCTGTAAAGTGCTTGAGGCTCTACTCGTGGAAAGCACTAGAGAAGAGCTAGGTATTAATGATTTCAGTTAAAAAAGAAAACAAACATTTTTCAATTTTAAAAAAAAATGTTTAGTTTTTGAAGAGTGCAACCAGGACTCTTTAGCAAGATTACTCAGTTCTCCAGCTCTGGTTTTTCCCACTGACACACAGTTGTTGGCAGCAGATTTTTGGGTTTTTAACACCAGCTCTGATCAGTACAACACACAGCTGCTATTGCCCAGCTCTTTAGCCTTGGTGCCCTCTGCTGGCCACTGCATTTTATTCCCCTATAGCTCCAGAAATTAAAAGACTAAGCCGGGGTGGAAAAACTTTTTTGCCAGAGGGCCACATCTGAGTGGGGAAATTACATGCAGGGCCATGAATGTAGGGCTGGGGCAGGGGGTTGGGGTGCTGGAGGGGGTGCGGTGTGCAGGAAGGGGCTCAGGGCAGTTGTACAGGGTGGGGTGCAGCAGGGGGCTCAGGCAAGGGGATTGGGATGCATCAGTATGAAACTGCAGAAGAAACCTGAGGGTCTCTGGATTAAGTTTAGAAGTGTGAGCACCAAGGGTGATGTCGTGGTGGGAGTCTGCTATAAACCACCAGACCAGGGGGATGAGGCTTTCTTCCGGCAACTAGCAGAAGTTACTAGATCGCAGGCCCTGGTTCTCATGGGGGACTTCAATCACCCCGATATCTGCTGGGAGAGCAATACAGCAGTGCACAGACAATCCAGGGAGTTTTGGGAAAGTGTAGGGGACAATTTCCTGGAGCAAGTGCTGGAGGAACCAACTAGGGGCGGAGCTCTTCTTGACCTGCTGCTCACAAACTGGGAAGAATTAGTAGGGGCAGCAAAAGTGGATGGGAACCTGGCAGGCAGTGACCATGAGACGGTTGAGTTCAGGATCCTGACACAAGGAAGAAAGGAGAGCAGCAGAATACAGACCCTGGACTTCAGAAAAGCAGACTTTGACTCCCTCAGCAAACTGGTAGGCAGGATCCCCTGGGAGACTAACATGAGGGGGAAAGGAGTCCAGGAGAGCTGGCTGAATTTTAAAGAATCCTTACTGAGGTTGTGGGAGCAAATCATCCCAATGTATACTAAGAATAGTAAATACGGCAGGCCACCAGCTTGGCTTAACAGTGAAATCCTTGCTGATCTTAAATGCAAAAAAGAAGCTTCCAAGAAGTGGAAGATTGGACAAATGACCAGGGAGAAGTATAAAAATATTGTTCAGGCATGCAGGAGTGAAATCAGGAAGGCCAAATCATACTTGGAGTTGCAGCTAGCAAGAGATGTTAAGAGGAACAGGAAGGGTTTCTTCAGGTTGGACGAATTGGGAATGTTCTTGATGTTTCCTCCGAATACTGTGTTGGTGCCTCAGTGTCTCCTATGCAGTTCTTAAGTATCTAGGTGGTGGGATAAGGGCATGTGATTGCTGAAGAGCAAAGGGACAGTGCACCTAAATGCCTGGCACTCTATCTCCTAGCAACTGATGGCCTGGGCCCCTCCCCTGCAAAGGTGCCAGCTGAAGGTGTTGGAGACAAAGAGATCAGGTGACCTCCTGGCCTGGGAAAGGGGCTGAGCAGAGAGGAGGGGCTGGGAGGGGTTGTTAGTCTGGAGCTGGCTGGGGTCGAGGAGTGGAGGGCAGATGTGGGGGGTCTGGCTCACTGCCCCCCAGAATGGACCCGGCCGAGGGGTCCGGTTCTCTGTACCTACAAGCTCTGTTTTAGACCCTGTTCCTATCATCGAATAAACCTCTGTTTTACTGGCTGGCTGAGTCACATCTGACTGCAAAGTGGGGGTGCAGGACCCTGTGGCTTCCCCAGGACCCCACCTGGGTGGGCTCGCTGTGGGAAGCGCACGAAGGGGCAGAGGATGCTGAATGCTCCAAGGAGAGACCCAGGAGGTGAAGACGTGTGAGCTTCTTGCCCTGAACAAGTCTGCTCCAAGGGAGAGGAGGCTCCCCAAAGTCCTGACTGGCTTGGTGGGGAGCAGTTCCAGAGCATCGCCCGGTGACTCCGTGACAACTGGTGGCAGCGTCGGGACGTACTGCACCCCGTGAATGGCGCTGCTTGCAGTAAGTGACTGGGGAGCAGTAAAACAGAGGAGGGATAATGAGGACCAGGCGTGCTGAAGGCTCAGAGAGGGACGGTTTCAGGGGGTGGTTAACCTCTGGGAGTGTGTGACCAGCGAGAAGGACTGTTGGAGTAATGGGGTCCCCCTGAGGATTGCAGCGAGCAGTCTCAGGGGCGGAGGAGCTTGCCGCTTGACCCTGGGAGAGAGAAGGATTTTTGCAGTAGCAGGGTTCCCCTAGGGATTGCAGGAGCAGTTCCAGGGGCGGAGGAGTCTGCAGCTCGACCCTGGCAAAGAGGTGGTGATCACAAGAAGGGCTGGCACACCAGGGGTTCTTCCTGGAAACCATGGGGGAGCCAAGAGCACACAGGCCTGTGAGTCCAGAGCCACTTGGGAACGGTGAAGTGATGGCCTATCACCATCTCCTTAAGAAGGACATTGTGATCCTGTGCACAAAGAGAGGGTTACGCATGGGGACGTTCACCAAGGCACAGTTAATCGTGCAGTTGGAGGAAAAGCACCGCTCTGAGGAGCAGATTCCTGGCCCAGATGGGGCTACAAGAGGATCTGAGAGCAGCTGGAGCATCAGCCAGGCATCCCCGGGAGTCTGGTCCCCAATCACACGAGGGTCTTCACGATCGGGTTTCCCATCAGGGGATCGGAGGCGGATGGGATGGGAGCAGAGCCTGAGAGAGCGAGAGGACCGTGAGAGAGAGCAAGAGCCCGAGGAAAAGCTGCAGGAGAAGCAGCAGCAGTGTGGATTGGTGATGGTGGAGCAGAGAGACATAGGGGGCTGCCCAGGGGTCACTGGGGAAACACGCCTGCGGGGGTGAGATCCTGGGACAGAGAGAACTGTGGTGGTGCAGCCCCAGATGCTGAGGGACTGTGGGACCTGGGTGAAGTTCCCTGGGGTGAAGCTCCTCGCCCTGCCTATGGCCCAGATCCCTGTGCAGACCCAGGAGGGGTCGGGCTGGCTGGTAGTTGGGGTTCTCCAGGATATCGGCTCGGAGGCCCTGTTGGGGGGTGACTGTCTCCCCTTGGGACAGGATCCAGGCCTCACTCCTGTAATGGCCGAGGGTTTGAATTCAAATCCAGGGAACCAATTGGCTAGGATTGAAATGGTCAGTGAAAATGCAAATGACCTGGCTGGCAGAGGGGAGAGGCTGCTGGGCTCAGGATACCTGTCTGCCTGTAACCAGCCCCCTGGGGCTGAGTGGGAGGGAGAGATGCTCCCCACCCCCCTGCACACCGGAGAGGGGGCTCACGCTGGCTCTGATGCTGTGACCAGAGCAGAGAGCTCGCTGCCTGCCCCCACTGGGACAGCAATGGCAGCGCTGAGCACAGGGGGAGCTGAGACCCCAGCTGAGTGGGGGGACACCCAGGCAGGGCAGGTCAGCTGCCAAACAGGTTTGCCTGGTCCAGACGTGCTGCTGGGAAGTGATTACACAGCAGGGAGGGAGCTACCAGGGACAGGGCTCAGGGGTGCTGTGACCCCAGGCCCAGCCAGCGAGAGGGAACAGGTCCCACTCCCTGCCCCAGCAGCTGAATCCCAGACCGAGCTGCAGAAGGATCCCTCCTTGGAGAAGCTGAGGGAACTTGCTGGCCACAGTGCTGCGAACCCCCTTGGGGAAGGCTACAGGGACAGAGTCCTGCAGGAGGAGGGATTCCTGTACCGGGAATGGGCTCCCCAAGGGGAAGTAGAACTGGGAGGAATCGGGAGGCAGCTGGTGGTGCCCCAGGAATCCACAGGGTTCTTCCTGTTCGAGCTGCTGGATGGGAGGAGAGTGAGGGGACCCCTGGACCTGAAAGGGGAGGACTGGGAGGAGAAGGGGGAAGACCCCCGAGGGATCTCTTCCCTGAGGTGGAAGCCAATCTCCCCATCAGGTGTTCCCCGTTCAGAGTCACTGGGAAAGCAACCTAGATCCTGGAGAGAGAGGTCAAGGACCTGCTGGCTTTAGATGGGATCCAGCCGTTTTACAGCCCATGGGCCTCACCCTGGGGCTGATCCCCAAGGGAGACAGAATGATCTGGTTTTGTGGGGGCTATCGGAAGCTTAAAGCCATCACAGTGTCTGATGCCGACCCCATGCCTAGGCCTGAGGAGATTCTAGACAAGCAGAGGGCGATGGAGAACTTGGCCCTGGCAGACACTGATAACATGTGCATCTTTAGCCAGACCTGGGAGGAACAGGTGTCCCAGGTGAAGAGGGGGCTGGGCTGCCTCAAGGAGGTGGGACTGACAGTAAAAGCTGGAGAGTGTAAGGTGGGGACGGCAGAGGTGTTGTGTCTGGGCCACAAAGTGGGAAGCGGCTGCCCAAGCCCAGAGCTGGCCAAGGCCAAGATGGGGGCTCTTAACCAAGGGAGCCCGAATCACAGACCAGAGGGCTGGGAAAAGACCCTGGCCCAGTTTGAACCCCAAGGGTACTGGGGTGGCAAAGGGTGTGGGCTGCATAAACCTTCCCATATGCGGCCTGCAAGTGCCATCAAGCACACCCGACCTAAGGGAGGGAGGGAGACTGGACTGTCCTGGTGTAACTCACACCAAGGAATGGGAGAGATGCTGGGGCATCCATGGGAACGTTGGTGGGTCCTCAGTTCAGTCTCGAAGGGGGGAGAGATGTGACGAACTGGGAATGTTCTTGATGTTTCCTCTGAATACTGTGTTGGTGCCTCAGTGTCCCCTATGCAGTTCTTAAGTATCTAGGTGGTGGGATAAGGGCATGTGATTGCCGAAGAGCAAAGGGACAGTGCACCTAAATGCCTGGCACTCTGTCTCCTAGCAACTGATGGCCTGGGCCCCTCCTCTGCAAAGGTGCCAGCTGAAGGTGTTGGAGACAAAGGGATCAGGTGACCTCCTGGCCCAGGAAAGGAGCTGAGCAGAGAGGAGGGGCTGGGGGGGGTTGTTAGTCTGGAGCTGGCTGGGGTCGAGGAGTGGAGGGCAGATGTGGGGGGTCTGGCTCACTGCCCCCCAGAATGGACCCGGCTGAGGGGTCCGGTTCGTGGTACCTACAAGCTCTGTTTTAGACCCAGTTCCTGTCATCGAATAAACCTCTGTTTTACTGGCTGGCTGAGAGTCACGTCTGACTGAAAAGTGGGGGTGCAGGACCCGGTGGCTTCCCCAGGACCCCGCTGGGACAGGCTCACAGTGGGAAGCGCACAGAGGGGCAGAGGATGCTGAATGCTCCATGGAGAGACCCAGGAGGTGAAGCCGTGTGAGCTTCTTGCCCTGAACAAGTCTGCTCCAAGGGAGAGGAGGCTCCCCAAAGTCCTGACTGGCTTGGTGGGGAGCAGTTCCAGAGCATCGCCCGGTGACTCCGTGACACAGGTATGTTAGCAACAAGAAGAAAGTCAAGGAAAGTGTGGGCCCCTTACTGAATGAGGGAGGCAACCTAGTGACAGAGGATGTGGAAAAAGCTAATATACTCAATGATTTTTTTGCCTCTGTCTTCACTAACAAAGTCAGCTCC
Source organism: Gopherus flavomarginatus (assembly GCF_025201925.1). NCBI lineage: Eukaryota > Metazoa > Chordata > Testudines > Testudinidae > Gopherus > Gopherus flavomarginatus. The sequence continues at coordinate 1,633,041 of NC_066627.1, read as the reverse complement.
CAGCCTGCTGCACGGGGCAGCACAGCATGGGGAGGAGGTAACCAGCCCTCTGTGGAGAAAGACGTGGTTTGGGACTATTTAGACGAGCACAAATCCATGGGGCCGGATGCGCTGCATCCGAGGGTGCTAAAGGAGTTGGCGGATGTGAATGCAGAGCCATTGGCCATTATCTTTGAAAACTCATGGTGATCAGAGGAGGTCCTGGATGACTGGAAAAAGGCTAATGTAGTGCCTATCTTTAAAAAAGGGAAGAAGGAGGATCCGGGGAACTACAGGCCAGTCAGCCTCATCTCGGTCCCTGGAAAAATCATGGAGCAGGTCCTCAAGGAATCAATTCTGAAGCACTTAGAGGAGAGGAAAGTGATCAGGAACAGTCAGCATGGATTCACCAAGGGCAAGTCATGCCTGACTAACCTAATTGCCTTCTATGAGGAGATAACTGGCTCTGTGGATGAGGGGAAAGCAGTGGACGTGTTATTCCTTGACTTTAGCAAAGCTTTTGATACGATCTCCCACAGTATTCTTGCCAGCAAGTTAAAGAAATATGGGCTGGATGAATGGACTATAGCAGGGGTCGGCAACCTTGCAGAAGTGGTGTGCTGAGTCTTCATTTATTCACTCTCATTTAAGGTTTCACATGCCAGTCAGACATTTTAATGTTTTTAGAAGGTCTCTTTCTCTAAGTCTATAATATAGAACTAAACTATTGTTGGATGTAAAGTATATAAGATGTTTGTATGTATTGATTGTTGTATGTAAAGTAAATGTTTAAGAAGCTTCATTTAAAATTAAATTAAAATGCAGAGCCCCCTGGACCAGTGGCCAGGACCCAGGCAGTGTGAGTGCCACTGAAAATCAGCTTGTGTGCGGCCTTTGGCGTACGTGCCATAGGTTGCCTACCCCTGGACTATAAGGTGGATAGAAAGCTGGCTAGATCGTCGGGCTCAATGGGTAGTGATCAACAGCTCCATGTCTAGTTGGCAGCCGGTGTCAAGCGGAGTGCCCCAGGGGTCGGTCCTGGGGCCGGTTTTGTTCAATATCTTCAATAATGAACTGGAGGATGGTGTGGATTGCACCCTCAGCAAGTTTGCAGATGACACTAAACTGGGAGGAGTGGTAGATATGCTGGAGGGTAGGGACAAGATACAGAGGGACCAAGACAAATTAGAGGATTGGACCAAAAGAAACCTGATGAGGTTCAACAAGGACAAGTGCAGAGTCCTGCATTTAGGATGGAAGAATCCCATTCACTGCTACAGACTAGGGACTGAGTGACTAGGCAGCAGTTCTGCAGAAAAGGACCTAGGAGTTACAGTGAACAAGAAGCTGGATATGAGTCAACAGTGTGCCTTTGTTACCAAGAAGGCTGATGGCATTTTGGGCTGTATAACTAGGGGCATTGCCAGCAGATTGAGGGACGTGATCATTCCCCTCTATTTGACATTGGTGAGGCCTCATCTGGAGTGTTGTGTCCAGTTTTGGGCCCCACACTACAAGAAGGATGTGGAAAAATTGGAAAGAGTCCAGCGGAGGACAACAAAAATGATTAGGGGGCTGGAGCACATGACTTATGAGGAGAGGCTGAGGGAACTGGGATTGTTTAGTCTGCAGAAGAGAAGAATGAGGGGGGATTTGATAGCTGCTTTCAACTACCTGAAAGGGGGTCCCAAAGAGGATGGATCTAGACTGTTCTCAGTGGCAGCAGATGACAGAACAAGGAGCAATGGTCTCAAGTTGCAGTGGGGGAGGTTTAGGTTGGATATTAGGAAAAACTTTTTCACTAGCAGGGTGGTGAAGCACTGGAATGGGTTCCCTAGGGAGGTGGTGGAATCTCCTTCCTTAGAGGTTTTTAAGGCCCAGCCTGACAAAGCCCTGGCTGGGATGATTTAGTTGGGGTTGGTCCTGCTTTGAGCAGGGGGTTGGACTAGATACCTCCTGAGGTCCCTTCCAACCCTGATATTCTATGATTCTATGATTTTGTGATCAGGAGGCTCAGGGGAGGTGGTTGGGGTGCAGGGGGGTGCAGGGTGTGGGAGGGGTGCAGCAGGGAGCTCAGAGCAGGGGGTTGGGCTGTGTGGTTCAGGAGGGGTTGGGTGTGCGGGCTCCAGCCTGGTGCCGCTTACTCTGAGTGGCTCCAGGGTGGCTGCGGTGCGCAGCAGGGCTCAGACAGGCTCCCTGCCTGCCCTGGCCCCATGCTGCTCCCGGGAACAGTTGGCACCACGTCCCTGTGGCCCTTGAGGGATCGGGGCAGCAGACCGCTCTGCGCACTGCCCTCATCTGCGGGTACCTCCCCTGCAGCTCCCATTGGCCACAGTTCCCCATTCCCAGCCAAAGGGAGCTGTGGTGGGCGGTGCCTGCAGAGAGGACAGCGCGAGGAGCCCTCTGCCCCTCTCCCCACCCCCATTCCCCAGGGGCCGCAGGGACGTGGTGCGGACAGCACCATCGGGGGGAGCAATCCTGTGGGCCAGATCCAAAGCCCTGACGGCTGGGATCAGTAGTTTTCCCACCCCTGGTCTAGGTAAGATGGGGCCTAGACTGATATACTGCCCAGACTGAGCTGTGGTTCTGGTCCCAGTTCTGTCACTGGCCGGCTGGGTGACCGTGGGGGCCCCTCTCTGTACCTGAAATTCCTCCCCAAGAAAATGGGAATAAAGCTACTGGCTGCATCGACGAGTGTCCGCAGACGTAGGCTAGGCCAGCGCTCACTGTTACTCCATCTCAGCCTGGGACTGGTGCAGCCCGCTGGCTCCTAGGGCAGCGGCTGTCCCAACAAACTCTTGGGGGCCTCAGAGTGCAGCCACCAACGCTCACCGGTGGCCGCCCTGACCCTGTCCCCTACAATACGGAATTAACTTTAGGAAAACAATTCAGTGCTCCCAGTCATTGCAATGTTTATCTGTAGGGGTCCCTAGCAGACTCAGTAACAAATATAATGCTGCCTCCCCCTTCGCCACCACCCCAGGGCTTAGTGGGTCCTGGGGCTCGGGCTGAAAAGTGATGGTTGTGTATTTGTTACTATCACAGCACACTAGGCAGCCTCTTGGGAGGCTCTGGAAAGTGCTATTAACAAACATACCAGTATCACTTTTACAGAGAGCTGGGAACTCAGTTGTGAAAAGTGCTATTAACAAACATACCAGTATCACTTTTACAGAGAGCTGGGAACTCAGTTGTGAAAAGTGCTGTTAACATACCTACCAGTATCACTTTTACAGAGAGCTGAGAACTCAGTTGTGAAAAGTGCTGTTAACATACATGCCAGTATCACTTTTCACAGAGAGCTGGGAACTCAGTTGTGAAAAGTGCTGTTAACATACATGCCGGTATCACTTTCACAGAGAGCTGGGAACTCGGTTGTGAAAAGTGCTGTTAACATACATACCAGTATCACTTTTACAGAGAGCTGGGAACTCAGTTGTGAAAAGTGCTGTTAACATACATGCCGGTATCACTTTCACAGAGAGCTGGGAACTCGGTTGTGAAAAGTGCTGTTAACATACATACCAGTATCACTTTTACAGAGAGCTGGGAACTCAGTTGTGAAAAGTGCTGTTAACATACATGCCAGTATCACTTTTACAGAGAGCTGGGAACTCAGTTGTGAAAAGTGCTGTTCACATACATACCAGTATCACTTTTCACACAGAGCTGGGAACTCGGTTGTGAAAAGTGCTATTAACAAGCATACCAGTATCACTTTTACAGAGAGCTGGGAACTCAGTTGTGAAAAGTGCTATTAACAAACATGCCAGTATCACTTTCACAGAGAGCTGGGAACTCGGTTGTGAAAAGTGCTATTAACAAACATGCAAGCCAAAACCATTCAGTCCTGGATGGAGAGCGAGGGGTAAAGGGGGAGGCAGAGGGGACCTGGGCGATGTGGGGCATGGATGTAAGGCTGAGGGAGGCAGCAGCTGTTTGGGGGGTGGGCATGGATATAGGGCCGAGGGAGGCAGTGGGGGCCGGGGTGATGGGGGCATGGATATAGGGCCGAGGGAGGCAGTGGGGGCCGGGGTGATGGGGGGATGGATACAGGGCCAGGAAAGGCAGCAGGGGCTGGAGTGATTGGCATGGGGCCGGGGGAGGCAGCTGCTGTCCGGGGGGTGGGATGGATACAGGGCTGGGGGAGGCAATGGGGGCCGGGGCAGTGAGGGGATGGATATAAGGCTGGGGGAGGCAGCAGGGGCTGGGGTGATGAGGGGACAGATACAGGGCCAGGGGAGGCAGTGAGGGTCAGGAGATGGGGGGGTATAGATATGGGGCCAGAGGAGGCAGCGGGGGACTGGGGTGATGGGGGAATGGATACGGGGCCGGGGGAGGTAGTGGGGGTTGGGGCAATGGGGGGATAGATATGGGGCCGGGGGAGGCAGCTGCTGTCCGGGGGTGGGGACAGATACAGGGCTGGGGGAGGCAGTGGGGGCCGAGGCGGTGGGGTGATGGATATAAGGCTGGGGGAGGCAGCGGGGGCTGGGGTGATAGGGGGATGGATACGGGACCGGGGGAGGCAGTGGGTGCCAGGAGATGGGGGGGATAGATACGGTGCCAGGGGAGGCAGTGGGGGCCAGGGGGATGAGGGGATGGATATGGGACCGGGGGAGGCAGTGGGGGCCGGGAGATGGGGGGGGATAGATATGGGGCCAGGGGAGGCAGCAGGGGCCAGGGCGATGGGGGGATGGATATGGGGTTGGGGGAGGCAGTAGCTGTCCGGGGGGTGGGGACTGGATACAGGGCCAGGGGAGGCAGCGGGTGATGGGGGGATGGATATGGGGCTGGGGGAGACAGCAGGGGCCAGGGCAATGGGGGGTTGGATATGAGGTTGAGGGAGGCAGTAGCTGTCCGGGGGGTGAGGACTGGATACAGGACCAGGGGAGGCAGTGGGGGATGGATACGGGACCGGGGGAGGCAGCGGGGGCCGGGGCAATGGAAGGATAGATATGGGGCCAGGAGAGGCAGCGGGGGCTAGGGTGATGGGGAGATCAATATGGGGTTGAGGGAGGCAGCGGCTGTCTGGGGGGTACGGGCTGGGTACAGGGCCAGGGGAGGCAGTGGGGGCTTGGGCAATGGGGGGATGGATATGGGGCTGGAGGAGACAGCGGGGGCCAGGCGATGGGGGGTGAGGATGAGCCCCACTGTTGTGTGGCCGGAGCCAGGGTCTGGTGCCTGCTGCCATGTGGCCAGGGCCGGGGCTCAGTGCTTGTGGCCAGAACCCGAGCTGGGGATGGGAACTGTGTGGCTGGAGCTGGGGATTGGAGCTGTGGGTCAGCACCCAGGGCTAGTGCCTGCCGCCACATTGCCAGTGCCCGGAGCTGGGTGCTGGAGCCCAGGGGTGTGTGGCTGGAGCCAGGAGCCGCATGGCCAGTGCCTGGAGCTGGGTGCTGGAGCCCAGGGGTGCGTGGCTGGAGTCAGGAGCCAAATGGCCAGCACCCAGAGCTGGGTGCCGGAGCCCAGGGGTGCGTGGCTGGAGCCAGGAGCCAGCACAAGGAGCTGGGTGCCAGAGCCCAGGGGTGTGTGGCTGGAGTCAGGAGCTGCACGGGCAGTGCTCGGAGGTGGGTCCTGGAGCCCAGGGGTGCGTGGCTGGAACCAGGAGCTGCACGGGCAGCGCCCGGAGCTGGGTGCCGGGGCTGAGGGGTGTGTGGCTGGAGCCAGGAGCCAGCACAAGGAGCTGGGTGCCGGAGCCCAGGGGTGCGTGGCTGGAGCCAGGAGCCGCATGGCCAGTGCCTGGAGCTGGGTGCTGGAGCCCAGGGATGCGTGGCTGGAGCCAGCAGCCAGCACAAGGAGCTGGGTGCCGGAGCCCAGGGGTGCGTGGTTGGAGCCAGGAGCCGCATGGCCAGCACCTGGAGCTGGGTGCCGGAGCCCAGAGGTGTGTGGCTGGAGCCAGCAGCCAGCACAAGGAGCTGGGTGCCGGAGCCCAGAGGTGCAGCTGGATTCAGGGGATCAGCACCAGGGGCTGGGGCCACATGGCTGGAGCCCGGGACGGGAGCCAGGAGCAGCTGGACCCAGGGGATCAGCACCAGGGGCTGAGGTCGCATGGCTGGAGCCCGGGACGGGAGCCAGGAGCCAGCACCTGCTGTCGTGCAGCTGGACCCAGGGGATCAGCACCAGGGGCTGGGGCCACATGGCTGGAGCCCGGGACGGGAGCCAGGAGCCAGCACCTGCTGTCATGCAGCTGGACCCAGGGGATCAGCACCAGGGGCTGGGGCCACATGGCTGGAGCCCAGGATGGGAGCCAGGAGCCAGCACCTGCTGTCGTGCAGTTGGACCCAGGGGATCAGCACCAGGGGCTGGGGCCGCATGGCTGGAGCCCGGGACGGGAGCCAGGAGCCAGCACCTGCTGTCGTGTAGTTGGACCCAGGGGATCCGCACCAGGGGCTGGAGCCGCATGGCTGTAGCCCAGGACGAGAGCCAGGAGCCAGTACCTGCTGCCGTGCAGCTGGACCCAGGGGATCCGCACCAGGGGCTGGGGTCGCATGGCTGGAGCCCGGGACGGGAGCCAGGAGCCAGCACCTGCTGTCGTGCAGCTGGACCCAGGGGATCAGCACCAGGGGCTGGGGCCACATGGCTGGAGCCCAGGATGGGAGCCAGGAGCCAGCACCTGCTGTCGTGCAGTTGGACCCAGGGGATCAGCACCAGGGGCTGGGGCTGCATGGCTGGAGCCCGGGACAGGAGCCAGGAGCCAGCACCTGCTGTCATGCAGCTGGACCCAGGGGCCGGAGGGTGATGCCCCCCTAGCTGGAGGCACATCCAGGAGCAACAAGGAGGGAGGAACCACTGCTCCCCCCTTCCCCCATCAGTACCCAGGAGGTTGTCATGGTTGCACGAAAAGCCCCTGGTGGCTGCATTTGAGAAACATTGAGCTAGAGCCTGCAGGCAAGATGAAGACTCCTTTACGCTAGGCGCTGCACATACACAGCCCTTAACAGTCCTTCCCTTGAGGAGTTTACAATCTAACCAGACAAGACAGTGAAAATAGACAGGGAGAGGAGGGTAATGCCTAGCGCTTCTCAAGCACCTTTCCCCCAGCAGGTCTCAAAGCGCTTTCCAAAGGAGTAATGCCTCCCTCGCCGCTGGAACTTATCTACTGTTTTCTTATGAATGGGAAATTGAGACACAGAAAGGGGAAGTGACTTCTCCCGGTTCACACAACAGGCCTGTGGCTGAGACCGCCTGAGCTTTGGGCACAAAGACAGGTGGAAAGGGAGAAACTGGGGCAGACAGAAAGTGAGAACTCTCTGGAGTTTCTCCTCTCCTCCCTCGCCCCTGACAAACCACAGCTGCTGCTGCGTCTCATTCATGGATCTCTGCTGCCCCCAAGTGATCACTGCATTTCACTCATTGAAATATTTAATCTTAAATAGAACAAAATAAGGCCTAAGACTGAGCATACACACACACACACACGTGTACACACACACACACGCGCACACACACACACGCACACACATGCACTTTATTCCATTCTATTTCATTTTTCCCTTTATCCTATTCCAGGGGTGCGGGCTGGAGCCAGGAGCCGCATGGCCAGTACCTGGAGCTGGGTGCCAGAGCCCAGGGGTGTGTGGCTGGAGCCAGGAGCCACATGGCCAACACGTGGAGCTGGGTGCCGGAGCCCAGGGGTGTGTGGCTGGAGCCAGGAGCCGCATGGCCAGTGCCTGGAGCTGGGTGCTGGAGCCCAGGGGTGCGTGGCTGGAGCCAGGAGCCGCACGGCTAGCACCTGGAGCCAGGTGCCGGAGCCCAGGGGTGCATGGTTGGAGCCAGGAGTCGCATGGCTAGCACCTGGAGCCAGGTGCCGGAGCCCAGGGGTGCATGGTTGGAGCCAGGAGCCGCATGGCCAGCCCCAGGAGCTGGGTGCCGGAGCCCAGGGGTGCGTGGCTGGAGCCAGGAGCTGCATGGCCAGTGCCTGGAGCTGGGTGCCGGAGCCCAGGGGTGCGTGGCTGGAGCCAGGAGCCGCATGGCCAGCACCTGGAGCTGGGTGCCGGAGCCCAGAGGTGTGTGGCTGGAGCCAGGAGCCGCATGGCCAGCACCTGGAGCTGGGTGCCGGAGCCCAGAGGTGTGTGGCTGGAGCCAGGAGCTGCACGGCTAACACCCGGAGCTGGGTGCCGGATCCCAGGGGTGCATGGCTGGAGCCAGGAGTCGCATGGCTAGCACCCGGAGCTGGGTGCCGGAGCCCGGGGTGAGTAGCTGGAGCCAGGAGTCGTATGGCGAGTGCCCGGAGCTGGGTGCTGGAGCCCTGGGGTGCATGGTTGGAGCCAGGAGCCGCATGGCCAGCACCTGGAGCTGGGTGCCGGAGCCCAGTGGTGCGTGGCTGGAGCCAGGAGTCGCATGGCCAGTGCCCAGAGCTGGGTGCCGGAGCCCAGGGGTGCGTGGCTGGAGCCAGGAGTCGCATGGCTAGCACCCGGAGCTGGTTGCCGGAGCCCAGGGGTGCGTGGCTGGAGTCAGGAGTCGCGTGGCTAGCACCCGGAGCTGGTTGCCGGAGCCCAGGGGTGCGTGGCTGGAGTCAGGAGCTGCACGGGCTATTCCACTCTACACTGATCTCCCATATTCCATTCCAATCTATTCTGATTCGCAGGCAGCCCGCATAGGCACTGGATTCTGATAAAGGGGGTTCTCTTCTCAGACATCTTGTACCACTGGAAGATCTCTGATGGCCTCTGGCAGGGCTGCTTTGTGGAATGTGGACGCAGCCGACAGAGAGGCACAGGGTGTTCTGGGACATGTCCATACAGCCGAAAGGGAAGGCAGTGGTGCGGCTGCTGCTGGAACCCCGTGGCCAGCTCTGGGGGTGCCCACAATTCAAGAAGAATGTTGCTAAGTTGGAGCGGGTCCCGGGCAGAGCCTCGGGAATGTTTAACGGATGAGAAGGCCACGCTGTGATTTGCTCCTTGAGTGCTGATTTACCGTAACAAAGAGAAGACTACGGAGGTGACTTGATTCCAACCCCTCACTACACGGGGAGCAAATATTTCATAACGGGCTCTTCAGTCCAGCAGACAGCGGTAGGGTTGCCAACTGTCTAATCACAGAAACCCAAACACCCCTGCCCTGCCCCTGCCCGTCCCTTCTCCAAGGCTCCAACCCCCACTCACTCCAGCCCCCCCACCTCCATCGCTTGCTCTCCCTGACCCTCACTGACTTTCACGGGCCTGGGCCAGCATCTGTGGAGTGGAGCAGCTCTGCTCATTGCCCAGACGGGCCCAGTTATCTTGCTCGGATCTCTGCTCCTGGGTCCCAGGGACAGGAAGCCAGTGACAGACAGAGATAAAGGCAAAGCACAAGTGAGAGCGGTCTGTGGGGTTTCCATTGCAAATGTCTATTTTCAGTCATCTTTCGAAATGCAGCTGCTGGGTGTCTGCTGCTCTCTGCTGCCCATTGAATTAGCTATTAAAACCAGCGGATCATACCCAGGATTTTAAGGCCAGAAGGGACCATTTGGATCACCTAGTCCAACTTCCTGTTTGGTGGGAACTCAAGAACTTTTGTTTGACTAAAGTCTCTCCCCCAGAAAGGGATCCAGGCCTCCCTTGAGGGCTGCGGGAGACACAGAGGCTCCACTGCTTCCTCTGGGAATAGCCCTCAGTCTCAGAGCAGAAGGAGGCACACGCCATTGCTCCTGTAGACCAAGCTCTTGGCATTCACCATTGGCTCCTTGCCTTCTTCAATCCCCCCACCCCCCGCCAGCTTCCACAACCCCCAACTCAACTCCTCCCTTAGACTAGGTTGTCTGTCTGCCCCCTCCCCAGCCATAGCAGCCTCCATGTGTTCCCATTCCCACCTCTGCCACATACCAGGGCTCTGTCGCTCATGCTACCCTTTTCCCCTCCACCCCCAGGTCCAGGTGTGTCCCCTCTCCCCCATTCACTCCCACAGCCAGCATTTTTCTGTGCACTCATTTCCCATTTTCCCCATGCCAGGATTTCCCATTGCTCTAGGCCCACATTCTTGTTTCTTTGCTGCCTGGAAACAAGTCTTTTAAGGGTCTCGCCATTTAAACTGTATTGGGAGGATGGGTAGCACTGAGCTGCGGGGGTGGGCGTTGTTATTCTGGAATGTGTCAGTAGTGGCCATCAACCAGTTATTTAATTCCACACAGCTAAAGATGATGGAAGCTGCTTGCTTTGGTACCCAAATGCAAGGTGCTCCATGTGTTCCTCATTTCCACCTTCTGCTTTCTCCAAAACCAGTAAGATTTGGCCCACTGATGCCTAGAATATTTCCTACAAATTTGGAGTTGATCAGACATGGTTTTCAAAAGTTATCATATGACATATAAAATACAAGCGGAAAAGTGTTGCCAAATTGAATGTAGGGCTTCACTTCACCCAGCCAAGAACACAGGCCTTCTTGCTAATCTGAATGTGTCTGGCTTTAGATTCCAGCCATTGGTTCTTGGTATGTTTCTTTGCTAGCTTTCAGTACCCAGTATTTATCCCTCTCAAGGCATTTAGACAACACAATCAAGTCACCTCTTGATTTCACAACCATAAAAATGACCATCCTGGGTCAGACTAAAGGTCCATCTAGCCCAGTATCCTGTCTGTTGACAGTGGCCAATGCCTGGTGATCACCAAGTGATCCATTCCCTGTCGCCCATTCCCTGCTTCTGGCAAACAGAGACTAGGGACACCATCCCTGCCCATCCTGGCTAATAGCCATTGATAGACCTAACCTCCATGAACTTATCTAGTTCTCTTTTGACCCTTGTTAGTGTCTTGGCCTTCACAACATCCTCTGGCAAGGAGTTCCACAAGTTGACTGTACTGTGTGAAAAAATACTTCCTTTCATGTGTTTGAAACCTGCTGCCTATTCATTTCATTAATTTTGTTAATATCCAAGAGCCTTCCAGACATGCTAGTCACATTGCTTAATGCACCTGGCAGGTGTGATTCGCATAGTTTACAATGACACAGCGGAAAGGAAAACCACAGGGAATTCTGGGAGATGTTCTTTACAACCTAACTGGAAGGCCTCTTGCTGGAGTTGTTTAAAATTAGAACCAGGCACCTTGTGAAACTCAGACCGTCCAAAACGATGCTGGTCTGACTGTGTCATTAACTGGATGGCTCCAAAACACAAACAGTGAACATCTCTGCTTCTCCGTCCCTGGAAAAGAGACAGAGCCCAGCAGGCCAGAAGTGAGAATTGTTTGCGGTTTCTCTGGGGTTGTGAAAGTCCCATTGCAAAGTGCAGGTGCTGCGTCTCATTCCTTGGGCTCTGCTGCCATCTTGTGCCCACTACCTGTTCCTAATTTAAATTGCTAATCGTCTTTTCTTTTCTAACACCCAATATGGCAAGAGATTTTCACTCTCCATTCACACCAACAGGAGATCAGAGATGAATTCATTACACCACAGTTCTTGTGCGATCCCCTGCTTAGAAACCTGGGTGACTGAGGTTTACTTAGCAAGCTAGACAGCAGCTCATAAATGCCTTCGACTGATTAGACTAGATCTCAAATGTTCAGACTCAGTCTGTTGCCTCGAGTCACATTCTTATACAGATGACATCACCATAGTAGCTGAGGACCAGACACTTTGGGCTTGTCTACATCAGAAAGTTGCAGCGCTGGTGAGGGAGTTACAGCGCTGCAACTTAGGAGGTGTACACATCTGCAGGGCACCACCAGCGCTGCAACTCCCTGTTTGCAGCGCTGGCCGTACTCCCGTTTTGTCTCGGGTGTAGAGGATCCAGCGCTGGTGATCCAGCGCTGGTAATCAAGTATAGACACTTACCAGCGCTTTTCTTGACCTCCGTGGAATAAGCAGGTATCCCAGCATACCTGAGGAAGCCTCTGGTAATCAAGCTGGTCTCCTTCCCCGGCTTGCTCTCGCATTCCCCGAACCCCGAGCAAGCAGGTCTCCTTCCCTGCGGTTTGCAGGGTGGTTCGGGGAACGCGAGAGCAAACCGGGAAAGGAGACCAGCTTCGCCGCGGTTTGCTCTCGCGTTCCCCGAACAAGCAGGTCTCCTTCCCTGCGGTTTGCAGGGTGGTTCGGGGAACGCGAGAGCAAACCGCGGCGAAGCTGGTCTCCTTTCCCGGTTTGCTCTCGCGTTCCCCGAACCCCCCTTGAAGCCGCCCAACAGCGCTGCAGTGTGGCCACATCTAACACCACCTGCAGCGCTGGTTGCTGTAAGTGTGGCCACTCTGCAGCGCTGGCCCTATACAGCTGTACTAATACAGCTGTAACAACCAGCGCTGCAAAATTTTAGATGTAGACATGGCCTTTGAAAGTTAGGTACCTAAATACATCTGAGTATCTGGGCTTCAGAACCTTCCCGTGGCATATTAGGCAAAATAACTAGATGAATAAGTGAACAGATGTTAAGGCCAGAAGAGAAGATTATGATAAACCTTAGGGAGCTGGCCCCGGTACCAGTGTCCGTTGCAGGAGTTGGTGCTGTATATGGGATTGTTCTCATATACATTCCTGCAGGTTCTGTAGCTGCTCCACCGACCAGGCTGGCAGGAGCTGTCTCTCAGGGTGGCAGGACTGCTGGAAGGCCTGCAGGGTCTTCCCCATCACCGTCTGCTGTTCTCCAGGCCATTGTAATAGCTCCTTCGGGCCCAAACGCCAACCCTTTCCACTGGATCTTCACCAGCGCAGCTAAGGCAGCTCCTAGCCAAGCCTTCACTTGTGGGCAGCGGGTAGGACCCCACCCCTTAGCCTTGAATGCTGCCTTCCTGTGCTTTGAGCTCATCAGCTTCCTACCCAGCTGTGTGGCTCAGTAACCAGGTGCACCCAGACCCACAAGGCCTGCCCAGGGGGAACCTAGTTAGTACTAATGGTGACCAGAGAGCTTGCTCTGGTGCCAGCTGTCAGCACTGTCACAGGCTCCACAGTGCTTTTGAAAACCCCTTTTAGGCACTCAAATGCCTTTAGAAATGCGGCCCCAAGGGACTTAGCGGCCTAATTTACACTTCAGTTTTGTGCTTTTGCAGAGTGTATCACACATGCCTGGTTCCAAATGTAACCTGCAGGTCCAGTAAGGAGACATCTTGGTGAGAGAGCTAGAAAGGAGAAGGGGAGAATCTCTCTGGGAACGGGCCACAGGGTATGGATCATTTGATGATTCCCTGTTCTGTTCATTCCCTCTGGGGCGCTTGGCACTGGCCACTGTAGGGAGACAGGATACTGGGCTAGATGGACCTTTGGTCTGACCCACTGTGGCCGTTCTTATGTCTCCTAAGAGCTCTGCTGTTAAACAAAGCCAACATATGCATATTCCAATAACCCAGTACAATGCGGAACCTAGCTCGATTACCAGGTCTCGTACACTATTAATAGACTATTGCGGATCAGCCCCCTGACGTTCCCATGGTGGCTCAGTGGGCGATGGAAGACTGACCTCTATAGAGGGTGCAGCGCCTGGCCAGCTGTGAACACTAGTTGTGGCCAGGGTAAAGCATTGTGCTTGGTACTTGCTAAGTTACTAACTTTTCATTTCCTTGGTTTTATGGGCCAGGCATCTTGTGCGCGTGTACAAACTGGAACAGCTTCCCAATGACTCTTTTTACATCGTGTAAGCTTTTTAATGCTTTATTGGAGCTGAAGAGTTAGACAAAAGGAGACAGTGATGGGCAGAGCTCCGGCAGTTATTAGAAGCATAGTTGCTGAAAGAGAATATTTTATCCATTATCAACAGCTGTGGGCCCTGGTTTGTGTGCATGGTCATTAATTTATAATATGACTAACAATTAAAAATAACCCTAAATCCAGTATGTAGGTACCAAAAAAGCTACTCAGCGTATCAGATGTACTCTACATGGGTGATACCTTTGAGGAGAGTGATGGTGGCCAAAGAAAACCCAACCCAAAGACTTCCTATTACAAAGGCATGAAGAAACCCCAACAATTATATTGAAAATTAACGAAAACTCCAAGATGCCCTAGCTCAGCCAATCACGTATGAAAAGAATTTCGAAGAAACCTGAGTTGGCTTCCCAACTCCACTGAATTTCAGTTTCCAATCCTCAGATTAAGTAATTTCTTTACTCAGTATACATGAGTGTTCCCATTAAACTTAAACTGGGAAAATCACATGCTTATTCTTAAGAATGTGCTTAAATGCTCTGCTGACTGGAGATGGGACTATGAACTATCTTAAAATTAAACCTGCGTTTAAGTGTTGTGAGGAACAGAGATGGAAGTGGACGTAGAAGTAGGCAAGTGATATGACCAATGTATATGACATTGATGAGACCAACACTGAAATACTGTGAAAAATGGTGAGGGTGCAGAGAAGAACCACAAAAATAATTCATGTCGTGGGACAAAAGATACCTGAGAGTGAAAGATTTAAAGAGATCGGTCTGTTAGGATTATCAACAGGAGGATTGAGATTTGGCTTAATTATGATGCAGAAGTACCTTCACTAGGAGAAAATATCCGGCATATCAGAAAGTTAAAGCAACAAAAACAAAAATCAAATTAGAAATGTGGTACAAATTTTGAACATTGAGGGTGATTAAGCAAACTACTAAAGGGCGTGATGGATTCTCCATCTCTTGGTGTCTTCACATCAGGACTGGATGCTTTTCTGGAAGATGATTCAGCCAAACACAATTTATTGGGTTCAGTCCAGGAGTGACTTGGTGAAATTCTCTGGTCTGCAATATGCAGGAGTTCAAACTAGTGGATCTAATGGCTTTGAAATCTGTGGCTCTGTGAACTCCTGAATTCACAAAGTTAAGCAAATACTTTAAAGCTTTGCTGAATCGAGAGAGAACTGCACTCCTGGACTTAAAACTAAGCATAAGTTAATGATTTTTCACTTAGTGCTGTGATTGTTCACTTGGTCTCATAATTACCAGTCTTGAATACTACTCAAATTCCTCTCACCTTGGTTTAGAGATATACTAAATGACAAACAGTGGTTAAAATGTCCCATTAGGCCAGTGGCTCTCAACCTTTCTAGATGACTGTACCCTTTTCAGGAGTCTGATTTGTCTTGTGTACCCCAAGTCTGAACTCACTTAAAAACTTCTTGCTTACAAAATCAGACATAAAAATGGAAAAGTGTCACAGCCACACTATTATCTCTGGTTGAGAACCACTGCATTAGGGGATAAACTTTTTGTAGAACAGGAAGACCTTGTTCTGAGCTACAGCCTCCTTCAGGGCCTGTTTGACCTGCTCGTTCCTGAGGGTGTAGATGAAGGGGTTGAGGGATGGTGTCACCACAGAGGTCAGCAAGGCCACCACCTTGTTGAGCTCCAAGGAGCTGCTTTCAATGGGGCGGACATGCATGTAGATGTGGGTGCTGTAGACAATGCTGACCACTGTGATGTGAGAGGTGCAGGTGGAGAAGGCCTTTTGCCTGCCCTGAGCCATGGGGGTCCTGAGCACCGTGGTGATGATGTACATGTAGGACACTGCAGTCACCACCAAGGAGCTCAGGATAAGCACTGATGCCATGATGAAAATGGCTGACTCCAGGACATGGGCATCCTTGCAGGACAATTTAACCAGTGGTGTAATGTCACAGAAGAAGTGGTTGACCCCATTGGGGCCACAGTAGGGTACCTCAGCGACAGCACTCAGTGGTCCAAGGACATAGAAGAAGGCCCCAGTCCAGGCCCCAAAGACCAGCACGGAGCAGACGTGGCTGTTCATGATGACTGTGTATCTCAGTGGGTTACAGATGGCAATATATCGGTCAAAGGACATGACGGCCAGGAGGAGGAACTCCGTCACTGCCAGGAAGAAGTAGAAGAAGCTTTGTACCATGCAGCTGGTGAAGGAGATGATCCTGCTCCCGAAGAGCAAACCGGAGAGGAGCTTGGGCACCGTGACGGAAGTGAACCAGATCTCCATGAAGGAGAAGTTCCACAGGAAGAAATACATGGGGGTTCGGAGCCGGCAATCAGTCAAGGTGATGGTGATGATGACCAAGTTGCCTGAGAGGGTGACCAGGTAGAACATGAGGAACAGAACAAAGAGGAAGATTTCCATCTGGCGGCTGAGGGGAAACCCCATTAGGATAAACTCAGTCACTCTGCTCTCATTGCTTATTTTTACCACTTCTTGGTGTGGAATATAATGTCTGCAAAAGAGGAAAAAATGTGGTAACCAAGAGAGAGGATACCCATTGTGCTAGGTGTTGTACAGACACACAGCTGCTGGATTCCTGATCCTGCAATGATTTCTGCATATGTTTAACTTTACACACTGAGTAATCTTATTGCCTCCAGAATCAGGGACCTCTGATGGGAAAGGAAGTCCTGTAGGGAATTACCAGCTCAATTTTGAACTGTCTGAAGTAGATCAAGACAAGTTTTCATAATTTTGGAGATGGTTCAGAGAAGAGCCATGGTCAGGAATAAAGGACTGAAAGAGGTGCCATAGAGGGATAGACTCAGAGAGTTCAATTGTTTGTTTTAACAAAAAGAAAGTTAAGGGGTGACTTGATCATAGTGTATAAGTACCTACCTGGGGAACAGAAGTTTGATTATGACTCTTCCGCCTTGCTGACAAAGGTATAAGCAGAGCCAATGGGTGGAAGGTAAAGCTGCCCAAATTCAGATTAGAAATAAGGTGCAAAATTTTGGTAAATTAACTGGTGTAACAATGCACCAAGGGTGTGGCTGATATTCCGTCACTGGCAATTTTTACATCAAGTTTGAATGTTTCTCTGAAAGATCTGCTCTAGTTCAGTGATTTTCAGGAATTATTTTCAGAAGTCTTAGGCCTTTGTTTTACAGGAGGTTGAACTTCATTATCGTAATGGTCCTTTTTGCATTTATAATTTATTAAATCAGCCAAAAATCAGACCTGTCATGTGTCTCTGTCTCAAACGATCTACAGAAATACATTTCTCAGCAAATCAAAAGAACTCAAGTTCAATTAGCAGCGAGTTTTTAATAAACCCTAAGAAAATAAGAGATCTTTATGACTATATCATTCTTTCCAAAAGAGATGCTCAGAGCTATGGAAAATAATAGAAAGCACCTCATTTGTATTCTTATCACATTATATTAGCAAAAGGGGGCTGGGGGTGGAGGCTGACAGGTCGTGACCCCCCCATGTAATAACCCCCAGTTTGAGAACCCCTGACTTAGCAGGATCATTCACGTGAGTAGAATTACCCCTCTCTGTAAGTGTCTGACCTTAGTGATCTCCGATGTTGTTTGTAACAATAGCCAACACCGCACTGGCAAACAGAAACAAAATATTCAAGTAGTCAGTGTCCCTTAAACACACATGAAGAACCGCGAATGAAAATACTTACAGCAGAGCTAATCCTTGTGGTGATGCCATCAACACCCCTTTCAACAAAGCCCCTCCTGAAGCCAGAAAGTCAGCAGAAATCAGAAGAGCAGCCCCCGACACACCACAAGAAGCCCTCCAAAGAGCTGCCTGCTCTGAACTGATTTTTGCACAGGTATTGCTCCCAAGGTGTAGTAAGGTCTCCACAGACGAAATCTGGCATCTCTTGTTAAATGAACCGTGTGCACAGTATCTTGGCATGACTTTGCCTTGAAAAGAGTCTTTGAATTTGGGTGGAGCTAGAGTCACTGCTCTTTATTCTCCTAATAAGGCCTGTCCGTGCTAGGATTTTTGTATTGTTTTCCATCAATGTATTATCTCTAATTTCACTTGACTATAAGAAGCCACAATTCCACATGCATGGAAATGGCTATTCCATTTAAACACAAGGGCTAATTGACCACACTCTCCTTGGAGCCTAATTAATTTTTCTGATTATGGGTTGTATGATGACAACAGTTCAGTTACTAATCCGAGGAAGGCAAGTGCACTCATTGAAGTTAAGTGTAATTTTTACCAGTAACGCCAATGGGCACAGCATCAGGGCCTAAAGCATGAAGTTCTGAAGTGGCTTTCAGTGGAATTCAGAGAGTTAGGCCAACATTTATCCTAGGAATTTATGAGAGAGAGAGAGCTGCCAAATGACCCTGTTTCTAAAGCCCATGGGAGTTAGACACCTAAATCCCTTGAAGAATCTGGTTCTTAGGCTCCTTTGCAAGCTCCATTCTTAAGATAAACATAGGAGTGGAATATCTAGGATTTCGCTGGAGGAGATTCACCAACATCGACAGGACTGTGCCTCTTTTAAGCCATGGAAACAGGGTCAGTTCTTGAGAATGGCTGGTGCAGCGGAAGAATGGGACAGTGGTTAGGACACTAGAGTTTGACTTGGGACACCTCTATGCAGTTCCCTGCTCTACTGCAGACTTCCTGCAGAGCCTTGGGCAGAAAGTTGAATGTTGCTGAACCTCAGTTTTCCTATCTTTGAAAATCTCAGCCACCAGGGATAATGACAACATTGTGCATTGCATTATGGAAAGATCACAGTTAAAAAACTGCACTCTATAAAGGGGTCTACACACTTATTTATCTACCTCTGGTACTTATGACCCCCCATTGCAATAACATGTGAGCATCTCCCAATCTGTAATCTCCCAACATCTCTGTGAGGGAGGGAAGTGCTAGTATTCCTGTTTCAAAGGCAGCTAAACAAGACAAGCCCCCAACTCCCATTGAATTTTAATGGGATTTGAGGCCAAATTCCTTTATTTTCCTTTGGAAACCTTAGCCATAATTGTCGAAATATGGACTACTCCTTCTAAGTTCTGGTTGGAATGATATATCGGGGCAGTGAGTTCCACAAGCTAGTTACATGCTATGGAGCAGAGGGAGGGGAAGACAGGTCTTCATTTTCAGTAGAGACTAGTAACTTTGGGTATCTGGATGGTTTTGGTGCTGGACTAGAAACACCTTAAAGACTCCAGATTTTCAGAGGGTGGAATCAGGGCCAATCTCAGGCTCAGGCATCGAGGATCCCAAGTCACCAGCCTCCCTTGAAAATGTGGGGTTTGAGCATCTGGGAAATTAGGATTGTCAGAGTCAAACGAAGCTTAGGGATCTGGGAATAGCAAGCCAGTATGGATGTAAGACTTGCCATCATTAAGTGGGAAGGTAGGTGAGGTCATATCTTTCATTGGACACCTTGCATGGGTGGGAAGTTGCTTGGGAAGCTTACACAGAGCTCTTGTTCAGGCCTGGGCGAGGAAGCAGAGCGTCTGAGCTAAATGCAAGTTGGGACAGCTTGTTAAGCAGATGGGGTAACACACGTGGGAGGCAGTCACTTGGAATGAAGCGGGCAATGAGGGTTAGGCTGTTTTGCATAAAGGGTTTGAAGTGGGCAAGGAAGGGTAGCCAGCATTGTGGTGTCTTACAAAATGGTTGATGTTCTACCTGCCACTTTAGGCTTCTGCATCCAACCATCGGGTGCCACTGAGAGCCTCAAAACCCTGCTCAGCTGCCACCTAATCCCAGAGATGATTAAAACTCCTGGGTGCTGAAGCTTCTGCTAGTGAGTGTGTGCCTGGACACCTTTATTTAATGCCTAGATGCCCATCTCACAACGAATGGTCCTCGAACTTGACATTCCTCGGCCTAGCTCACTAGTGGGGCCTAAGCTGTTTGACATTGTCAGAGCACAGCTAAATGCATCACTGGTTAGAACGTCTCACCCACTGCTGGTGCTTCTTGCAAGCTTCAGATCCTACCTCCAAGAGGGACGGAGTTAGGTCAGACCCCTCTCCTAGCATTTCCTACTCGCTAGCTGAGGGAATCACCACTCAGCAGGCTGGAATTGATTCATCCAATGCTGAAGTACCTAACTTCTCCCATTCATTGTAGAGAGAGCCCAAGCACCTAACTCAGGGTTGTCAATTGCACTAGCAGGCAGGAAGTTGGGCACTTAAATCCCTTTAAAAACCTGGCCATAGATGCCTAACCCAGTGCTGTGGGTTCCATTGCGTAGCAAAGTGCCTAAAAGTCAGCAATGCCTTCGCCCCTTTCTGGATCTGGCCTCAGACTTCCTACCAGACCACAGGAACTCCTCACTTAACGTCCCAATTAACGTTGTGTCATTGTTTTGTTGCTAATCAATTAGAGAACATGCTCATTTAAAGTTGGGCTATGCTCCCTTATAACGTTGTTTGGCAGCCGCCTGCTTTGTCCACTGCTTGCAGCAAGAGCAGCCCCTTGGAGCTAGCTTGGGGGGGGGGGGCTTGGAACCAGGGTGGATCGGCAGCCCCCCTATCAGCTCCGCTAAGTTCCCTGGGCAGCTGCTGCCCAGCAGGCTACCAATTACCGCACAGTTCAGCTGTCTCTCTCCGTATTGCCATGTGCTGCTCCTGCCATCTGCCTCCCTGCCCTCCATTCCTGCTGCCTTGTAGAGTGTGAGGCAACATTAACAACAACGTGTTAACCCTGGAGGGCTCAGCCAAGTGCTAGTTCATCATTTAGCAGCAAGGCTCCCTGGGAAATATCCTCCCTCTTCTACCCTCTGATCCGGACTGTCCATATAAAATCAATCATTTCTACCCATGGGAAGGAGGCCCTTGAAAAATTCCACCTGGATTTCAGCAATTTCCACCCCACCATCAACCTCAGCCTGGACCAGTCTACACAAGAGATCCACTTCCTGGACACTACGGTGTAAATAAGTGATGGTCACATAAACACCACCCTAAACTGGAAACCTACTGACCGGTATGCTTACCTATATGCCTTCAGCTTCCATTCAGACCACATCACATGATCCATTGTCTACACCCAAGCCCTAAGATACAACTGCTTTGGCTCCAATCCCTCAGACAGAGACAAACACCTACAAGATCTCTATCAAGCATTCTTAAAACTACAATACTCACCTAGGGAAGTGAGGAAACAGAGTGACAGAGTGAGATGGGTATCCAGATGTCACCTACTTCAGGACAGACCCAACAAGGAAACTAACAGAACACCACTAGCCATCACGTACAGCCCCAAGCTAAAAATTCTACAGCATATCATCAACAATCTATAACCTATCCTGGAAAACAATCTCTCACTCTCCCAGATCTTGAGAGGCAGGCCAGTCCTCACTTACAGACAGCCCCACAACCTGAAGCAAATATTCACCAGCAACTACACACCACACCACAGAAACACTAACCCAGGAACCAATCCCTGTAACAAACCCTGTTGCCTTCTCTGTCCCCATATCTACTCTACTCCATCAGAGGACCCAACCACATCAGCCACACCATCAGGGGCTCAATCACCTACACATCTACCAATGTGATATATGCCATCACGGGCCAGCAATGCCCCTCTGCCCTGTACATTGGCCAAATCAGACAGTCCCTACATAAAAGAATAAATTGAGACAAATCAGACATCAGGAATGGTAACATACAAAAGCCAGTAAGAGAACACTTCAGTCTCCCTGGACATTCAATAACAGATTTAAAAGTAGCCATCCTTCAACAACAAAACTTCAAAAACAGACTTCAAAGAGAAACTGCAGAGCTGCAATTCATTTGCAAATGTAACACCATTAATTTAGGCTTGAATAGAGACTGGGAGTGGCTGGCTCACTACAAAAGCAATTTTCCCACTCTTGGTATTGACACTTCCTCATCAACTATTGGGCATGGACCACATCCACCCTGACTGAATTGGCCTTGTTATCACTGCTTGTCCATTTGTGAGGTAACTCCAGACAATAAAGTGCATCCCTGAGTGTTCGTGGTGGTGGAGTAGCGCAGTGGAAGGTGGATGGCAACATACCTATGTCACAGACTCACAGATCATGCCCACTCTTGGCCCCGTGCGGTTTGTGGGAGATGCCCCTTTCAGTGCGACAACCCTTCTCGGGGGTCCACTCTCTCTCGGGGTCAGGCCCCTCCACCTCCTGGAGCCGCACCTCTCTGAGCCTCAGCATGTCTGTCTCCGCCATGGGCCCCCTCAGGGAGTCCACGAGCTCTGGGCTCCCCAGGCCTCCTCACCCCCAAAGGGGTTGATGCAAACCTGTTCTCTAGACCAGAGTGACTCTCAGCCAGCATAAAACAGGAGGGTTTGTTGAGAGTTGAACACAGCACAGGAAACTCTCCGGCCTCAGGCCTGGCCTCTTCCAGCCCAGCACATCCCAGTCCCCCTGCAGTCAGATGGGCTGTGCCTGCTCCCCATCGCCAGCCCCGAGCCCCCCTGCTTCCCAGCTGGGCCTCTGATATCCCCGGCCTCAAGCCCTGCCTCTGTCCATTGTCTTCTCTCCAAGTAAACAGGGTCATAAAGCAGGAAGACCTGGGTCTCTTGTCCTCTCAGCCCTCCTCTGGCTGGAACCAGTTGGTCAGGTCACTGGGGTCTTCTCTTTGCAGCCCATTGTCCTTCCACTGGCCAGAACCTGCTGCAACTCCTGAGCTGGGTCTTCGGGTCACCAGGTCACTGGTCGCTGGGGTCTCCATTCTCCAGGCCATCGGCCGGGGTCCTGAGTTCCCTCTTCCGTCCTCTGTACCAGCGAACTCACTCTCCCCTCACCTCATTAAACCAGTAACACCTGGGGACAGTGAGTCCCACCCCCTGTGCACGCAACCCACTGGAAAACACAGAAAACCCCAAGAAAACCCCCCACTTCGTCACAGCCTATCAAAAGACATCACTGTAAAGAGGGGGAATTCAGTTATACCCACGCAAAACAGACTTGAGCAAAGCATCCACTTACAGAAATAGTTCCACTACCAGGCTGACCAAGGCTTTTGGGGTGATGATGGAGGTGTCGATCATTTCCAAGGGTGAGAAGTTCTGAAATTTTAAAAGAACAATTATGTCAAATTTACACAAATTTTCAAAATGCTTCAATGCCCCTGATCTGTATTTAAAAAAAACAAAAACAAAAACAAAAAAACTCAGAAAATTGTGTCCAGCTCTAGCCCTGGGATTCCTTCCCAGCTCCACAGAGCTCCTCTGATGTCCCTAAATCCTAACCAATCCCGCCTCCCCTGGGCTTTCCTCCACAGCTCTGTCCCCCTCTGCCTCAGTCCTACCTTGCAATCCCCAATTTTTCCATTCCTCAGTTCTCTACACACAGTTCTGCCAATGCCTGTCAGTTCCGACCTGTAGCTTCTCCTCTGCCTGCTTTTCCAGTTCTGGGATCCTCTACAAATAGAGCTTGTTGATGTTTCTGAGTCACTACCCATAGCACCTCTGCTATATCAACCTTGGACTCATCTCTACTGATATGTCTCAGTCCCAACTAGGGTGACCAGACAGCTAATGTGAAAAATTGGGACAGAAAGAGGTGGGAGGGGGTGTTCTAATAGGAACCTATATAAGAAAAAGTCCCCAAAATCGGGACTGTCCGTACATAATTGGGACATCTGGTCACCCTAGTCCCAATCCACAGGTATTCCAGTCCAGGGCTTCTGACACACACACCTCTGCCAAAGCCCATTTGGTGCATTTTGACACCTTCATTATGGATGGGGTGTCCATTTTCCCAGTCCAGGTATAAAGAGGCACATATGGGTAGGATTGTTTTGTGGGAGTGGGTTGTGTAGGTTGGCTTCTTTTTCCCATGTAAGCTTTTATTTTATCACAGTTCCCTTTAAACTCATGTTTCTAAAAGGTGAGGCAACTTCTCCCAATAAAGAGAGAAAACTCCATTGCAGTAAGGGCAGCTGCACCCATTGCCAGAGAAACAGAAATGTTGGGGGAGTTTGTATTCGGAAGCGGGACAGAAGTCAGAGCAGTGACATGTTATGTAACCCATCTCTCCTGAGCAACTAGGAGTTAAGTCAGGATCATCTCTCCAGCCAATGAAGAGGTTATAAAATAACCCTGCACCAGGTACAATGATCACGTCTCTTCATGTGATGTTGGAACCATCCCAGCTGAAATTAAATTCAGAATA
The DNA here is from genome assembly GCF_025201925.1 of Gopherus flavomarginatus. NCBI lineage: Eukaryota > Metazoa > Chordata > Testudines > Testudinidae > Gopherus > Gopherus flavomarginatus. Next base: position 1,609,346 of record NC_066627.1, on the reverse strand, counting down.
TTTTCAGATGAGGTGGAGAAGATTTCTTATCAGGGTTTCGCTATCAACTGATTGTTTTCAAATTTAGATACAGAGTGTTCTGTTTTGGTTTTTTCCTTTGTTTTTTTAGGGGGCTTATTACATTTTTTTTTGATTTTCTACTTTTAAGATACAACAAATTTCTACAATTAAGATACAGCAGAAATCAGAACCATATGGCTTTATGATTCTATCTTAATTCTGAGATCATTATTTTGGTGTTTTATTCTGATGAAGTTTTCTTCTACAGTTAAAGATGCACATTGCATACTCCCTGCGGAGTTCAAAGAGATAACGTCTTCACCTTAGAATAAAAATGCAGAGTGCTCTACTCAGACAGCAGCATGGATGTAGACATAATTCCAAGGAATATTCATTTGTAAGTTGGATCGGAACCAACACACATCTCTTCAGAACTGTTACAAGAAACCAGGAATTGCTCCTGCAATGTTTTATTTAGAAACGGCAACGCTCTGTAAATCAGGGACGTAAGTATAAGTCTAATCATTTCTTCTCTGTATTTCAGTAGCACAGAGACTTTTTTCCAACTGAGATTGGGGCCTCATTGTGCTGGGTGCTGTACAAAACCGTATCCAGTAATAGACAGTGACATGCTTACTGGCTCAGTAACGAGGTGCGAAACAGTGGAGCAGTAATTGGTCCAATGTCACACAGCAGGACAGAGCTAGGAAGACAACGGAGGTTTATTGACTCCATTCCTGGTTGCCCGTCCTTTGACCTCTACTGCTCATCTCATCCTGAAGATACATTTCAGTGTTTACATATGAGGGCAGGTCCCAGGCAAAGTGTCAGCTGGGCTCTGAAATGGCCAGATGTTCATATGGCTAATGAAACTATCCACAGTTATATTAGATATAAAAAGTGAGGCACCCAAAATCACTAGTAATATTTAGAGACGTGGATGAAGCAACTAGCTTTGCTTTTGCACAGAAACAGCATTAGAAAAAGATTCACTAACCTACCTATACAACCCTTTAGGCTGGTCAGTATTTCTCAGTCAAACTTTTTTTTGTTGGATGAAAAATATCTTTTCATGTTTTTTTCCACAAGAAATATCCTATTTCAATGATTTTTTACTGTTTTTTTGCTGAAAAACTCTAAAGGGAAAAGTTTTTGTTTTCATTTTCTCAGATTTGCCAAAAAAATGAATGAAGAAATATTTTGACAAAAATTTTTTCATTCTTATTCACATATTAAAAAGAGATGGGAAGAAAAGACTTCCCAAACAGTTCTTGGTAATAGTGACTTTGAACTACCTCTTGAAAGAGCTGATTGCCAGTCTAGACCAAGATTTTAAAAAGCGGATAGAAATGGTGGATGAATCGTTTTGGGGAGTCACCAGTTGCTACCTGATTTTCAAAGGGCAGGCATAGAGTATTCCCTAGAAATCAAGCTCTTTTAAGGTATCTTAGTTTGGGCACAAAAAAAATGAGGCATTAATTACTGCTGAAAATACCTGGACTTCAATCTATTCAGCTTTGACTACATCGAGTAATGACCCACTTTCAATTTTTTTTCTTTTTCCTTGTGCAGAATCAACATTTGGAACAGCTGTGGGAATGGCAAACCAAACTTGGGTGACAGAATTTATTCTCCTGGGGTTCCCCAATCTATGGGGGTTGCAGGTCCTGCTCTTCATTGTCCTCTTGTTGACCTATGTGCTTACAGTAACCGGAAACTTGGTCATTCTTGTGTTGACACTGAGTGACCAGAGACTCCATACCCACATGTATTTCTTTCTGGGGAACTTGTCCTTTCTGGAGCTAGTGTTAACCACAGTCATCATCCCAAAATTGCTGTCGGGCCTCCTCGCTGGGAGAGTCACCATCTCCTTTGCTAGCTGCATGACCCAGTCCTATATCTACTTCCTTTTGGGAACCACCGATTTCTTCCTCCTGGCTATCATGTCCTTTGACCGTTACCAAGCCATCTGCAACCCACTGAGGTATGAAGCCATCATGAGCAGCAAAGTCTGTTCCCAGCTTGTCCTGGGTTCCTGGTTAGGCAGCTTCCTATGTGTCCTCTTCCCAACTGCTATGCTAACTAGGTTGACCTTCTGTGGGCCCAATACCATTGACCACTTCTTTTGTGATAGCTGGCCCCTTCTGCAGCTTTCCTGCTCTGACACCCGACTCCTCGAACGGGTGGACTTTGTGCTGTCCTCCTTCGTGCTGCTAAGCTCCTTGGCTTTCACCACAGTCTCCTACACCTACATCATCTCCACCATCCTGAGGATACCATCCTCCTCAGAGAGGCGGAGAGCCTTCTCCACCTGCTCTTCCCACTTGACTGTGGTGGTGATGGTGTACGGCAGCTCCATATTCCTCTATGTCAGGCCATCATGGGGAAAGTCTTTGCTTCTCAATAAAGTGGCTGCGACCTTGAGTTGCATCGTGACACCTTTGCTGAACCCCTTCATTTTTAGCCTCAGGAATGACAAGGTGAAGGAGGTTTTGCAGGATGCTTTCCGGCAGCATAAGGTGAAATTTTCCCAGAGGGTTTGAGGGAGACACCAAATATATCCACTTCAGAAAGACACAGAACATATCCAATGTAACCATAGCCAGCGCAGACAGAATAGCTGCTTGGGAGTTGGGATTTCTGGGCCCTATCCCTGGTTCTCGTAGGAGAGTGGCGTATACTGGGTCAGAGTGTGGGGATAAGTAGATAAAGAGGGATGTTGTTTTTCAGAAGAAACCTGAAGCTAAGGATAAGTTTGATCTGCACAGTCATCTCGACTGATCTCCTTTCATAACACAGGCTGCCGCTTTCTAGCCTCTTTCAAGTGCTGTTCAGTCGTGTCTTATGTATCAGTGTCAGTAAATGTTATTTTCCAATCAGCTCAGCCACTTCAGATTTGTTTTTTCCCTATGCCGGGAACAAGGGCTGAGTCAGCTCTCCCGCTCGGCACATTTCCAGCTCGCTCAGCCCCTGTCCTGGCAGCCAGACCCATCACCACCTCCCCAGCCAGAGTCTCTCTCAGGCAGCTGCTGCGCACACAGAGGCAGTGAACCAGGGCCCCCTGCTTCAGCCACGTGAGAAGCTACTCAATCCCACTCCCCACCTGGGCCCAGCTGCCGGAGACAGAGACCGAATGTGCTGTGGGGAGGCATAGTGGGAGAAGAACAGACACTCCCCCCAGATAACATGGGGCCCTGAGAGCATGGTGTCCCAGGACTGGATGCTGGGGCAGGGTGAGGAGGGGTTGCTGGGCAAAGGAGACACATGGAACTGATGTCCATCAGCTGGAAATGGCAACACGATGGAGTTGTGTTCAAGCACCACAGGAAAGATGGCTGAGAATTTTCTGCTAGAAAATGCTGATTTGATGGACTCGATCCGGTTATTGCTAAAAATACAGCGTGTAAGCCAGCCCTTGAAGAGATGCCAGTTATGCTGCGGAAAGTGGATAATTCGTCTCAGAGGTGCACCAGGATAAATCAGGTGTAATTCCACTGCAGGCCCCTGGGAGGTCGCAGGCAGGGCTCTCCCTTTCTCCTAACCTTGTTTTCACATTAAACAATGTTGTGCGTAAAGTTAATGGAAGCCACTGGTTTCGCTCTCTGCTCCCTGACAGTGCCAAAGGGGAAACAAGGAGTATGAATTTCCAGATATTTTATTCATCTGACATGACTGTTCATTTCCTAAGGGTTTACAAATGCTTCGTCAATTAACGGGCCGGATATCTAGTTTTGAAAAAGGTGTTGGGGAAGGGGGAGAGAGAACAAATAAAAAAGTAGCCAGTGAGATGGGAATTAAATAATTCACAGCTCACAGGTTGTTTAACGTTGCATATTCTCTCTTTAAGGGAAACCCTTCTGCTAAAGACAATTGAAGGTTACCCAGTTATTTCACAGGGCAACAAAACCTAGGCTTTCCCCCAATGCATACGCTGATGCTCTATGGAATATGGGAGACACTTTGTCATATTATGGATACCAATACTGTAAAATTGAACTGAATCGTGCCAGATATGCCATGTAAGGTATCTGTTATAATTTATATGTTATAATTTGCCAAATACAATAATTTGGTTTCTATGTTTGTATCACCTTTTGATGGTGAGTTATAGATATGTAGGGTCATCTTTATTTCCAAACCTGTGCTGTGTTTCTGGGTGACACCCCCAGACAGATTGGCATCAGCCCTGCCTAGCTTGCTTGACGGCCCATCAAGGGTCATCAGCTGTACAATGAATCCAGGGAAAGGAGCCGGGGATACACCTTATGAGTCAGCAAGCCATGTAGGGGCATGTCTATGGACTGAACTCCAAGGCTTTTCCATGCCATGTGCTGGAGAGCTTGTGTTTGGGACACAGAACGTACAAGGCACGTGGTAAAAAGAATATAAAGGGCAGGTGCAGCATCTCCATTTTTTCTTCAATCCTGCTTCTTACTGCTGGAGGAACTTTGCTACAAACTGAATTTCTGGCCACAGGACTGAATGACCCATCCAAGCTGTGGATGTGTTCCAGGGGGACTTTCAAGCCAGCCAACTCACTTATATTGCTAAGAACCTGATACATGGACTTTGAAGTCTTTGTCTGTATGTGACTGTTTTACTATTTAACATCTCTCTTCTTGTTCTTTCTTTTTCCTTTATAATAAAGCTTTGGTTTTAGACACTAAAGGATTGGCTGGCAGCTTGAGATTTTGGGTATGATCCAAACCTATATTGGCCTGGTAATGCAGCTGTCCCTTTGGGGTCAGAAGGACATTTGGTAGATGTGAACAGAGGTTTAAAATAACTCCACACTGTACAGGCCCTAGATGCTGAGCGGGAGCCAGGGAACTGGAATGCAATAAGGGGACTGTGTGAGTTCTTTTTCAGCGTCTCGATAACCAGTGTGGGGGATCAGAAGCGGAGTTTGGGACTGGTTGGGGAGTTTAACTTCAGCGCTACCCACCAGTCTTTGGGAGTATCTGCTCTCCCCTCTGCAGCCTGCCCTGATTGGCATACCCCAGGTCACACATACAATATGTTGAGGACATGGGATTTAGTTTGCAATGGAGAAAGAACAGGTACAATTATCTGCAAGGGAACAGGATAAAACAATATAATTTTGCCTGGCCTGGCAAAATAGAGTGAAATTCGGCTGTGTGCAGAGGGCCAGATCAAAGCCTAGACACCACTAATGTCCCACATAAATGCTCAAATAGTGGCACATAGGCCTTATGCTGGGCCTCTGCATGAGGGTGAATTTTACGGCAGTGGATAAAGATCTCAGGTCAGATCACAGGGTCAGCCTCTCAGTTAGGCCTTGTCTACTCTAGACCTTTTCAGAGAAACCTCCCACTGTTGCATCCCATAGGTGCGTCTCCACCGATGAGGGTATTAGTGCAGCCTGGACTCAGGGGGTCCCTGATGTTTTTAC